>NC_058055.1:18989154-19330821 GCF_020085105.1 Siniperca chuatsi
CAACAATGAATTTGCAGCCGTTTAAGGGTTTATTTAAAATACATTTCACACAGAAACATTTTTGGCTGGCACTGAAGAGAGAGAAGAGCCTGCAGGAGCTGGGGTAAGCAGGCCTTTTAAACTGCAAGCTTGGAGGCTGGAACCAATCAGCTCCCTGGAACAACCTACACACACACACAGTCAGTCAATCATTCACTCAGTCAATCAGCCAAGCTCACCTGGAGCCCATCACAGAGAGAGAGAGAGAGAGAGAGAGAGAGAGAGAGAGAGATCCACACACATGCACAGGAGATTATAGCACATACATGTATACATAGAAAAGGTTATACGACCTCTGGGTTGTAACAGGCTCTTTGCATATTAGCAGCCAATCACCATGTTATTGAATTGTTGCTACAAATGTCCTTTACATGAAACAATCATTTTGATTGGTCTGAGATAACTAAGATGGGTGGAGCAAAGATTCAAAAAAATCACTAGTCCCAGAACTTGCAAGGTAAGTCACGTGGCATGTTGATTCTCTCTTTTTAGCACTGCAGCTAAAACAAAAAGGGTATAACACCAAAAATGGTTGTAGGATGTTGCATATTAACTGTTTGACTTATAATCAAAATATTTTCTCAATACATTTTACTTTTTATGGGAAAGGGTTTTAAGTGACTGGAATAATTAAGCTATAATGGGACATTTTTCTGAAGTGAAACTGTCATGTTTATAGGCTACCAGGTGCCATAAAATCATGAGTTACTATGCTACTGTGTGCCACTCTGTAATATTACAGACATTTTTAGTATTTTTGTCTCTTAAAAATTAGATTAAATTAATGTCAGCCACAATAGTCCAGAATTAGCCATCATTGTTACATGCACGCAAGCACACACACGCTTGTGTCTGTACATATTACACATACATGCACACACAATGCAAGTGTTTGTGTATGTATGCACACTTGCATGTCTCTCTCCCTCTGTCTCATGCTCACACACAAATCCTGGTGGGGAAGGGAGGTATAATTTTAAAGGGAATATTAACATTTTTAACATCCTTAGTAGACAATATGGCACCAAAAAAGCATGGCAGAAAAGTTGGAGAAAAGTATAATCATTGGAGGGAGGAAAGAATGAAGAGTACAATAAATTAATACAAGAAGATGCTGGAGACAGGACAGAGGCCAAAACTTTTTTTGATTTTTGGCACGGGCATGGAATGTGCCAAAGTCAATATTACACAGGCGAGTGAACGGGAAAATAAGTGGCACATAATATGCATCCAGTAGGAAACCCTCTCTACCTGAGGCAGCTGAAAAAGAGCTGGCTGGCACTGCCAGAATGCTCTCACAAAGAGGCTTTCCTTTAACCAAAAAGGATATCCAGAAGCTGGCATTTGATTATGCCAAAGCCAATGGAATACTGGGGTTTTCTGAGGTGAAGGGGGCCGCTGGGTTCTATTTGTTCAAAAATGTTATAAAAAGAAACCCTGACAGTTGTTGACAAGTGTCTTAGGCCTTCTTAGGCTCTCCTCTATGACCTGCAAATCACAGATGTGCCTACACACCTCTGGAATTGTGAATGAATCTGGGCTGCAAGACCAGTTCTGCTCCATGCGGGCTGTGGGTGAAGGTGGCAAACCTTGTGTTGAGATTACTGCTGGGGAGAAGGGAGAGACAACAGTCCTCGTTGCTTTCAATGCCGTAGGAGTTATAGCTCGACAATCTTTCAAGGTAAACGTCTGAGCTGTTCATGGAGTAGGGCAAAATGTTCATAGAGCTCCCAAAAGATGACCCAAGGCCTCACATTATCCTTCTTGATGGCCATAGTAGTCATGTTTACAACATGGAATTTCTCCAAATGATGAAAAGGCACAACTTGCATGTATGACACACGTGTTGCAACCAGCTGACAAATCCCTCTTTAAGCCTCAAGCATGACTGGTATGAAGAAGGATGCAAGTGAACCAGGGGGACAGCAGGACTAAAACTGCCGAAATCTGAATTCTTCAAACTCTTCAGCAAGGCATGGAGAAAGACAGCAACCATAGTAAATGCTCAGGCTGGATTCAGGGGAACAGGAATGTTCCCCCTGAATGAACATTAGGGGGGCAGATCTCTCGCCACAGAGAGAGATCTGCCACCCGAACCGTCTCCAACAAATGGCCCTGGTCAACAACCTGAGGAAATCCCAACTTTCTGCACAATGGACTTGGGTGCTGAGATGGAGATTAGCACACTGCAGGAAGTTGTTCAAATGATGACCACCTTCCAGTGATGGTGAATACATCTGTGCTCTTGAGTGTTCACCTCTGAGGAGAGTGAGCAACCATCAACCTCTGAGGTAAGTAGTCACACAGCCATACAGGCCAACATGGTAATGTCAGAGATCATGCCAATAATCATGTCATGACTTTTGTCGAGAATATTAATTGCTATTAATTTTATGTCAATTGTAGGCTAATCAATTTGATCTCTCAATCCTCTTTTCCCAAATGTCCCTTTTGTTTGTTCTTATCATTAAGTCCACAAAGCAAATGATATCATTCAAGGATCTCATTCAAGGTTCATGATTCCAAGACAAATGGGATCCTGGATGATGTGGGCTATGTTTGCAGAGAGTGTGTTGAGGAGGGTATAGATTTAGGATAATATTGTTGAAATTTGTTCATGTTCTTAATTCGTTTGTTAAGTGATTTCATAGGTTGTTTTCATATAGGGTGATGTGAAAATTGGCTGATTGAAAATTGTAGGATAATTAGACAAACTTTTTTAATGAATAGTTAGGTTACATTAATGATTTAATGAATTAATGACAAATTGATTAAAAAAACATGAACAACATGACAAACATGAAAGATGATTGTTCTTCAATTAATCTGAATTGTTTGGTGTCATTTTTAACCATCAGTGACCGTCCCATTTTATCTTACCAGCTGTCCCATTTTGTGAGGTAGGGGTCTTGATGTGTTTGAAGGTCCAGTTTCTAAAGTTTCTAAAGTATTTTATTTGGCAACATATTTTCTTTATATAAATATAGCAGAGATTCATAACAAGTAATACAAGTAACACTTGAGGTAGTCTTCAGAATGTTAGGTGGTTTTCTTGGTAATCTACTAAAAGTTTCCCAAATTACTTCACCACAGCCATCAGTCTGTTTGGATGTGTCTCTACCAGCTTTGCACACCTAGATTGGGGAATATTTGCATATTTTTCCTTGCAAATGGATGTCAAATTTTGTGGTGGGTGGCAATGGACTGCTTTTTTCAAGTCCTTCCCCATTTTTTTAAATTGAATTTAGTCCAGGGCTCTGACTTGGCCACTCAAGGACATTCACCTTCCTATTATTAAGCCACTGCATTTTTATTTTTTATTGGTGGTGTGTTTAATGTCGTTGTCATGCTGGAAGGTGAACTGCCTGCCCATCTTCAGCTGTCTAACATGGGGCTGCAGGTGTTCATCAAGAATTTGGGTGTACTTGGCAGCATCCATTTTCCCTTCAATCCTGAACAATTGCCCAGTCCCAGCTGAAGAGAAACACTCCCACAACATAATGTTGCCACCATCATGCTTCACAGTAGGAATTGTGTGTTTTGGGTGGTGTGCTTTTTTTGGTTTTGCCAAACAAGGGGTTGGAGTTCCATCCAAAAAGTTCAATCTTGGTCTCATCTCACCATAAAACCTTTTGCCACATGCCATCAGAATCTTCCAAGTGTTTGTTTGGAAAAACGAGACTCAGTGTGGCACTTTTTCAGAAAAAAAAAGATTATTTCTTGCCACCATGCCATACAGGCCAGCTTTGTGTAAAGCTTGTCAGATTGTTGTCACATGCACAGACCAACCAATCTTAGTCATAAAGACTTGAAAGTCCTTCAAATATGGCATTGGCCTCTTGGGACCTTCCCTGATAAATATCCTCTTGGTTGGGTCATTTGTAGGGACAGCTTAATCTAGGCAATGTGTCGATGGTGCCATACACTCTCCACTTCTTAATAATTCTCTGAACGGTACACAGAGGGATAGTTAGAGCCTTAGAAATCTTTTTGTATTCTTCTCCTAACTTGTGCCTTTCCACAACTTTATCCTGAAGCCCTTTTGAAACACACATTTAACAGCACTGGAAAACATACACAGTTTAGATTTTGGTGTTGTTTACTTGTGTATTAAAATACCTGTCAGTCACTTTAGAAGTGTTAGTATGTTCCTGTGTTTAAAAGTTTGGTGGTGGGGATTGCAAATTGCATTTGAATAAAAAATCACATCAGTCTCACCACTGCAGTAGTGCACTGCACTTGAGAAACAATCGTTTGAGTTCTGACAATTACAGATTTTACTGGTAGGTCTGGTACATACATTTTTGAATAACATCTTTTTATGTGACCTTGTCTCTCTTGGGGCTTCCAGCAGACACAAATGAACACAGTCAAATACATATATTTACATATGTGACACACATATACAAATGTATCGTGGCTATTCATGCTGTACCTGTGCACAATTAAAGTGCATCCCTGAATCTTGATGGGTAGTGTTGTCCTGTCACTGTGGGTTGTGGCTAATAAGCGGTCTACAGTTTCTCTTGGATAAATCTTCACTGCATCACTGCCAACATGGTAAGAGACACACACACACACATGCACACACATGTACACACACACACACACACACGACTTCACTCTCCTGAGGTCCACATTAGACTCTCACACTCTACTGTTGTACTTGTTACATCCACCAGTTACACTCACAACAGTCCCCTGTGAAAAATGGCCGGTAGGAAGCCAAGAGGACGTGAATAAACAACTTAAATTTAAACATAAACAATAATAGTAATTATGCTGTAAGTGATAATGAAATAACTATTGGAATAATAAAAGTAAAATTTAATTATGCAATTGTCAAAAATAATATTCCAACTGAAAATAAATAATTTATCAGAGTATATTGTACAGCTTAATTACACAACATAAATGAGTAAGATAAATTCCAGTGCTTAAAGTAAACCAAGATTTAATCTGCTTAAGCAAATGTTCAGTATGTGTTTGCAAAAGCACATACAAGCAAATCTTGTATATGCACAATAAGGGTTGTGCACAAATATCCATTTATACCCCACATATGTACACAGTGTGGTAAAGGCTTGTGAATTAGCAAGCATACACACACGCGATGGGGGCTGTGGGGGAATTGGAATAAACAAATGAGGAGGAATGTGGGAATTGCATTTTTGCTTGAATATGTTAAAGGTCCAGTGTGTAACATTTAGGAGGAGCTATTGGCAGAAATGGAATATAATATTTATAGGTATGTTTTCATTAGTGTATAATCACCTGAAAGTAAGAACTGTTGTGTTTTCATTACCTTAGAATAAGCCATTTTTATCTACTTGGGGAGCTGGTCCCCTTCCACGGAGGTCGCCATGTTGCACCGCCATGTTTCTATAGTAGCCCAGAACAGACAAACCAAACACCGGCACTAGATAGGGCCATTTCGCGGCCACCGTAGTTTCTCCTACACGCTTGGAAGGGGAGGGTGATGCGAGCAGTATTCAAATGGTTGCAAAATGCAATTTCACTGCTAGATGCCACTAAATACTACACACTGGACCTTTAACTCTTCACAATAGAATGTCAAAAAACAGGGAAATGTGACTAGACCTTGAAAATGTCTGTTAAACCTGCACTCATTAATAAAGAAATTAATACAAAAAAAGAGAGATGCAATACAACCACAAAGAGATACAAAATGACTACAAAGACTACAGTCTTTCAGTCTGGTTGTCATAACACATTTTTACTAATTTAAAAAATGTGGCCCCCTTCTTTAAAATTGTGTCCCAGTCTGGCCCCACATTCAAAAGTTTATAAATCCGTCCCTGTCTAGATTCATTTTTTTTTCATTCATTCAAGTACATACAGATCAGTTTGCTCATTTTGGATTCCTTCATATTGTGCCTGTTTGCTCCCAAATAAACTGTACTCCTGTGCAGTGGATTTATACATCTCTTGGATATGTTGGGGGTTTTCCCAGTCACTTCAATACAGCTTATTGGAGCCAGCCTCTTGTGGCCATTAGAGGAAGTGCTTCTGTGGACACACGCATTGATTTCAGCATTCAGTTGTGGTGGTTGCTGCGTACTGTGATGAACTGACGTCCTCTTTAGACATGTTGGTGTCACTCAAATGCCTCTGCTATAGAAAATATATTTGAATTCCACTGAATGCTGGATTTTTCAGTGTATCTTCCTGCTGGCCTTGGCCTCTCTCTTGGTTTCTCCAGCTCATCCTTCTTGGTTTATGTACATACTGGCTCTTCTCTCCCTTTCCCTCTCAAAAAAAATGCTGTCTGCTCGTGAATACACTCTAAACATACACACACAAACAGCGCTGTGGATGTGAGCGAGCAGGGCCACGGAGCGGAGGCAGACCGCACAGCAGCAGCAGTGCTCTCACTCGTCAGTTTACATAACACTGATTATAACCCTGTAGTGTGGCCTGGGCATTAAAATCTCAATGACCATCTGTTCCACTGCTTAGTTGCTTTCCTTCAAATACTTTTCCTGGACACTGATTCTAACTAGTGGAACTGTAGACTACTGCCACTCAAGCATCAGAGAGCAGTGACTGACTTTACTTGTTTTGTTTCTTCTAATTTTCTTCTTGCAGTAAACCACTTTGAGTTACTGTACATCTCTTGTATAACTAATATGCATATTTATCATTTTTAAAATAAATTAGAGCTTTTTTTCAAATTTAAAATTCATAACAACAGTAATGTTAGCGTGGCTTTGCAGACATTTTTTTAGGTCTTTACTTTTTATGTGGATATTGGAGTAAATACATTTTGAATCTTATTTGTAGCTACACATTTAAAGTTGAGTAAACACTCTTCTATTCTATTACACATGGTGAGTTATCAATATTACACTGTCAAGCAATGCAATATACAAATATGTTCTGTTCTTGGAGATTGAGGTGACTTAATTTTCAATAAAATATATGTTGTTGAAAAACAATTTACAAACCAGATTTTTACATGAGCTATCTTTCTGACAGTGAATTTTTGACATAACCTAAGGGACAAATTTTCTATAAAGGGACAGATCACTATTTTTAATTGATTTAATGTCAAAGTTGATTTGCAGGACAGATATTCAATATATCAGGAGCTCCATGAGCTGAGGAGACAAACAGAAATTGCTCTTCTCAATTTGATAGGCCTACAATTACCAGGTTTGTGTTCAAAAACCATTTAGAAAGATACATGTTGTCAATATTCAGGTATTGTATTGACTTCACTGAGTAAAATATCCCAACTTTAAATTAAGAGTAAATATTAGTTATGTTCCTTTTTGATTCTGATGGATGTTTGAACTTGTGATGAAAGATGCGTACTTTTACAATGCTTGCGCCTACATCTGTATCCCAATGTTACAAAGTGAACCCTTAGTAGTTAACACAGATCAGTGCACAGATGTTTGAATGTGTTGTGCTAATATGAGATCTTAATCTCATAACTTCTACACTATACAACAGGTATTATCGAGTTATTTATTACAGTGACAGTTACATATTCATTCCATTTAGCAGGACATGTTTATTAGATTCTGACAAGTTATTACCCTGCATATTGCTACAAAGATTTCTTGGCAACACACGTTAAGATAAGTGAATGTTATCCCAGCCAGCTCTGGGATACAACAATAAAAAACTGCAGATCTTGAAAAATACTTTTCAGGCATCAACCTATGAGGTGTTCATTTCTGTAAATGTTTCCTATATTCTGCTAATGTTAACTGACCCTTTAGTGATCATTTGTCTTCCTGAGGTCTATGAGAAATTATGGATGGGATGCAGTCAAAGGTAAACCCATCAACACTCAGTTTATCTACCTTTTTATGTCTCTTTATAGCATAAGTCGACTGTGGACATCGTGGTTTATGAAATCAAACTGTTGCAAGTGTCACAACAATAAGGTTAGTGCTTCTGCTGCAACCCTATTGGATTGTGTTCTCTGAGAACTGATCTGTGGTTATGTCAGTGGTCATTTGTGTTATGAAGATCAACTGATTGTTATAGTCGAGGAGTTCTCTACGGACTAAGTACGACTCCGCAATAGACCTTGCTTCCATACTGTCCTCCCTTTGCCCGATATTTCCTCTGAGCATCATTTACAAGTTAGAATACAGACATTAATGGATCATAAACTCTCTTCCCTCTCCAGATGCGATGGAGAAATTGCAGTGTAACACCATTACTGTAACTATGGCAATTATATGGAATGACAGTTCCTCTCAAATATCCCACTGATCCCAAAATAAAGATGGAGCGGGAGAGAGAGATAGGCAGATAGAGACGAGAGAGAGAGATGTAAGCAAGGTAATGAAACACTAAAAAGGTGACATTATCAACATGTGGGCTGAGAGATTCAGAGACTGTTGCTGCCTCTATTTCTGGAGGTGTAGGAGTATTTGTGTATGCATGTGTATGTGTGTGCATTTGTGTGTCTGTGTGATTGAGAGAGAAAACAATGGTGTCAGTGTGTGCATGTGTGTGTGTGAAAGAGAGAAAGTGACAGAATAAAAAACAGAGATAGAGGGATGGAATGGAGGGAAAAGAAAGATTTTTCACACGTCTCCTACCTCATTAGAGCCATCATTCAGTCATTCAACAAAACTGTGAATTTCTATGGAGGTGCTATTCTGGGTTACAGCCACAAAAAAAGTTGCTCTTCAATTCCCACCACACAGCCAAGAATGAGGATATTTTGTTTTGGCTTGTATCATTATGATTAATGCCTTAAGAGTTGTTCTTAGCATATCTCAACTTGTCAAATGGTAAGATATGAAAACAATGGCTTGCTTGAAGAAAGCATACACTGCAAAAATGTCAATTTCTGAAATTGATTAATCTACTTCTTTCTAAAGATCTCTGTACTGTGCTTCATTGCTTTGAAACAAGCACCGATTTCCTCCCCCATTGACTCTCTGGTGGTGCTTTTGCTGTTGTGCATTGCAGTATGCTTTGAAGTTCCCCTTGCCATTAGGTCTCTGCTTATATGTAACTATGCAACTGTAGAAACCGATACTGTAATAACTATGGATGATATAATTAAAACATTTACAAAAACTGATAATGTGATAACCTACCCACAATAGACATTAATAAAACTGTAAAGCACATAACGTAATAACAACACCATAATAGCAGCACTTTTTAAGGCATTTTGTGTTATCATTGTCTTATGTTGAGCAGTGGTTACCTGAAAAAAACGTCTGAAAGAGAGGTTAACACAGAGTTATGGTGACGAAAAAGAAGCAGGGTAAGAGAATCACACAACTATGGAAGGAGTTAGGAAATGTAACCACCAGACAAAACTTCAGATATCTTATTGTCTGCCTTCTGTTCTGCCACATTTCAGGCATTGTTTCTTCCATCTCTTGTTGCCAACATGAGCAAATCAAACGCAGACGACCAACAATTATCTCTCCTTGATCGCTCTTTTAGCACTCGTTTAGAGTAAGCTGCTGCCACTCAGAGTACATTAGCGGGAGTGAAAGAGAAACAAGAGAGAGAGAGAGAGATATTTGGGATAGCAGCAAAACATGTTTGTGTTTGTGCATCAAGAGAAAAATTCCTACACAACACAAAGGTTTTTGTATAAAGTTAAGATAAACCACAAAGAACAGGATCATTGGACTGATATATTAATAGATTTAAATTTATTAAAACAGCAGTTCCTTTCAGTTTCATTAAGTACTGCTCACTACAAATGTTCAAAAAGCAAACTAGCTGCTGCCATCACTGCTGCTTTTGTTCATATAGCATTTCAAAAGCCCGATCTCCACCATAGCATCCACCTGTAGGCTCTGAGCCTATGTTCCCCTAAGTTATTATTGTCGCTCCCCACCCTGTGGTGTTTCCTTGTGGGGAATATCAACGCTGTATATATTCTACATTCACACAATAATCCATTCCACGAGAGTTTGCTGACTGAACTCCCATGTTTGGTTATCTACTGCAACCACAACTCATTTACTTGTTATGTGCATTAGTTGGTTAGATGATGGAATGAGTTTGAATTTTGACAGTCTCTAAAAGCTACACTGAGGTAGCCTGAATCCAGCCCCATCAATAGCAATCTGGCCCACTATTAGGGATTATGACGCAATTTATGAGACCGGACTTTGCCTCTTGTGATTTAGAAAGACTAAGTCTGAGATGTCTCATTGGATGGTCAACAAACTTACCAGGGAACAAGCCATCAACAAAATGGCTCTGGTGAAATATTGTGATTTTAGGATTTAAGTTAAATCACTAACAAATCAAAAGCAGTGGTGTTGATTAAGCATCTCAGAGCACTAACAGACCCCATCCATGAATCAATAACAAAGAGTGCAGCCTGTGATTCATGGGACATGAAAATCAGACTTTTGCATTTGGCTGACTCTCTGGCTGCCTCTTTTTGTGGACAAAAACCTTAGAGATTAGCATGAGCCCCTCACCTCCTGTCAGAAAGAGCTGCCGTAATCCATGACCTTCAGTCAGGCAACTGTTTTGAAGAGCAGGAGAAAGAGGAGTGATGTAGCAGTGTTTCAGATAAACAGCTTGTGGGATGTACAGTTTACTGATGAGGTACACTACAATACCTCTAGTTGTGGAGAGATCAATAACTAGTGAAACATGTGTTCCATAAAGTAAAAGTTCTAATAATTTTTTGAGATGGTCACACACCCAACGCTGGCATATAAATAGCAGCTTTTGCTCCCTAATTTGAATTGATGAGAAAGCCAGGGCCGACCTGCTGCCGACTCAGTGGCAGGCATACAGAATCATAATATACAAACTTCCAGTCTCTGCACAAAAGCTTTTGCTTATGTTATATAGAGGCATCAAAAATAAATTGAGACTGTTAAATAAACACAAAAATCTAATCATAGCTGCTATAAATGATTTCTTGATTGTAGGCACACACTGCAGTACTTATTTCTGTGTTGACATGCATTACCGCCGTAATAGTCTTGTAAACAAGAAAATAACAATTTTTTTCTGCTGTACTGTAAGAAAGATGCAAGGAAATAAGTTGACATAAAAATGCAGCACGGCACAGTAAACACGCAAAATCTATATGAACACATATGGACACAAAATCACCTAGACACTTTCATTACTCACACACGTCTACTATAACACATGTTAACACAAACACACCCTCACTTACACACACTAGGTGATATCATCCATGCTTTGCCGGTCACATCCAAGGTCAAGTGCTTAATGAAGATTGATCTTGGTGTAATGTGGACCTGAATTGACAGCATTGACAGTGTGCCATTGTGTGTGTGTGGGTGTGTGTGTTGGTGTGTGTTTGCATGTAAACATGCATGAGAAAAATCTGGAAAGTGCGAATGAAAGACAAATGTGTGTAAAACAGCCCTTATGAGTTTTTATTTCATACAGAAACTGTATCATAAATTTAAATAAATTTCAGATCAGATGTCATATATTTGTAAACAGTACTTACAGGCTGTATGTTTAGACCACATTAGTTTGACCCAAATACTTTCCGACCCCCACCAAGCCTCCATTCAGCCGCTATAGCTAGTTGACCATGATTGATGAATGGCACTAGACCACATTTGTGAGGGAGAGGTGACTGCTGGAGCTTACAGTGGTAATAAGGTGGAATGGTGGTTGATATGGCTGCAGTGTATGTATTAGTGCCACATACAGTAGAATGTATTGTAGGTTCACGTTCTCTTAAGCAGATCTTATAGGATATGACAGTTTGAGAGTCATGAGAGTCTTGTGGCTTTAATGTGTTTAGAGAGCTCATCATTTTGATGATGTGAATGAAAAAGAGTTACTCTGCTGGTCCTCAATGCATGAAAAACAGCTCTTGCTGTTCAAAATAAGGACGCATATTTAAACTATGACAGGAATGCTCTTAATGGTATTGCTGAAACATCTATTAGCCCATGTAAATCATATAAAGCCATGCTTCATCAAGATTCTGGATGACTGGTCATATTAACATATCTGTAGGGTATTTGTGCACTTTGGTGTGCCTGTGACTCACACTTTTTGCGGCCCACATTTATCACATGTAGCCAAGCTAAAACAGCAACATATTTAACAGACACATGGGCCAAGCAATCAAATCCTTCAATGGAGGAGTTGTGTGTGTGTGTGTGTGTGTGTGTGTGTGTGTGTGTGTGTGTGTGTGTGTGTGTGTGTGTGCACATCCATCCATGCCTATACTGTCTTTGTTAAGATCAAATGTTGCATTTACAAGCACATCAGGGAGAATCACCAAAGTGAGGACATTGTTCAAGATTAGGTCGAGCACAGGAAGCATATGTATCAGTATTAGTTTCAAGATTAAAGGTTAGGAAATGAGACTCAATTAATTCTGTGTTTTAATTGCAAGTAAATGTATGGTTGGGGGTAAGGTTAATTCTAGGGTTTGGGTGTACAGCAACACTACATGACTCAGCGAAATAACATATGTGTGTGTGTGTGTGTGTGTGTGTGTGTGCACATGTGAATTCCTCCGCTTTGAAAACATTGCTAATAATAAAAGAGTTTTTTGTTTAGTGTCTGTCCCAAATTAATTATTTTTAGATTTACCAGCTGAGGAAGAACAAAGTTGTTTTGCTATGGAATATAACACACTTAGACACTTAGATTTGAAATGGCACTAGATGCCCAAGCCTGGGGTGCAGATTTTCTCTCAGAGAGGTGTTATGGTAAGTCTTGGTGTTCTTTTGTCTCTACTGATTCTTGTTTCTTAGAGTTTCAAACAGTTATCAAGCCACTGAAGACATTACATTAGATGCAAGACCTTGTACCTGTTTGCGTGTGTGAAAATGAAGGGAGGAGGAATGAAGAATGAAGGTCCCTTCATATTCTGATCTGGTGTTTTCACTGAGCCATGGTAGAATGATATAACATTAAACTCAGTGTCTTTGGATTTTTCATCTCATTCAAACTGACTTTAATAACATAACTGCTGTAGTATAGCATTTTCTTGGAGCAAAGTAGTTGAGATTAGTTGCTGATAGCAAAATGGGGATTTGTGGGTTTTCTACAACTAGTTAACCATAAAAAATAGGCATTTTGATCCCAACTTCTGATCCCATTTTCTGTGGAAAAGTGCAGAATCTGGTGTTTTTTTAACAATGAGAGACTGATCTAAACTAGTCATTGGATGCATTTTGAAATAAGAATTGTTGCTGCTTTGCCAGTTAGAACAACGCACTTTTAAGGAAATGTACATGTGTGAAAAATGTGTATTCCCTTTTCAAAGGGTGATTGACTCACCATATATCACATTGGCCCTCAAGCCAACACTGTAATCCTCTTCAGTTTTGTCCCCTGTGTCCTATCTGCACCTGTGGCATTTCTCAAGCTATGATTTGGAATTGTCATATTAATGCCTTTTCTGACCTCCAGGGCCAAGACATCAATCTCTGAAGAGGGAATAGAATTGTGTTAGACACCTGGAGCCATTCACTCTGCTAAGATGACCTGTCCACTTTATAGTGATGGCACTTGTTTCAAAATGGGTAGTAAATTCCAGGACACGGGGGTTAGTTTAGCTCCCCAGTTGATGGTCAATGCTTTTCTGAGGCAGTGTTGTTGGAATTTTTCACAGCTACCATATGGTTATGGTGATAATTTGCTCAGGAGTGTTTGGTTACTGATACCTTTTTCAAGCAGATTATGTTTTAAGACAGAGGATCCTAACCCCCAGGCCACAGACTAAAACCAGGCCATGGGTCTTTTCTACTTCCAAACCCTCTGACATTGCTGTAACAAGGTAGGACCCTTGTATCTATTTCTGTAAGGACATCACTGGAGAGGTGGCTGCCCATATTTATTTACATGTTGGCATGCAGCTGATGCTCTCACCTAGAGCTCTTTAAAATGGGCAGTAATGGTTCGGTGTCTTGCTTAATGACAGTGTGACAGAGTGAACACATCGGCTGCTGAGACAAAACATTGGAGTTTTAGATCTACAGACATTTGCTGGAGACAGAGCTGCTCTGGAGGTTAAACCTCTATAAACAAAACCAAATAATTAAAGTTTTCCTGACAAGACCTTTGTCCTAATTCTATAATACATATTAATTCAAAACAGGTTTTGAGTGTGCAATGTGTTCACACCGACAAGTAACAAACTTGCTAAAAACACTTGAGTTTTGACTGTGCTGTTGATGTAAGCTATTGGCCCAAGATGCAATGCACAAGTAAATGCAGCTGGACAGTAGTTAAATCAAATTACAATTGCAGGTGAAACAACTTGCAAAATGTACGGAGCCTCCTAAAGCTCATGGCAAGAATTGTTTTGAGGACTACTTTTGCGTTCCCTCGCAATATTTTGCATTCTTTCGAAATAAATGTTGTGTTCTCTCGCAATACTTTTGCGTTTCCTCACAATACTTTTCTTCTTCCATTCCTTCTGAGCCATATGTCTATTTCCGCTCAGCAGCTCCCACCGCAAAGCCCCAGCATACCAGCTCACTGAATTTTACTTTGAACTGGGCATTTAGATAGGATATGATATAGTACTACAGCTCAATAGGCATATATTGTTATGTAATTAGTGAAAGTAAACTTAAACAAATTCTTAGATCAAGAGGTCTCCCCAGAAGAAAGCAGTACGTTAATATGCAGGATGGTTTCATTCGTGAATAGTTACTGTACTCCTTACTGTACTGTACCCCAGAGGGGTTTCACTGAGGAAAAGGATACGTCTCCAGAGGCAGAATTACAGATGTGCAATTGAATCTACCTAAAAAAGCTGATGTGCTGTATTTTTCACAAAAAAACAACAAACAAGAAGGTGACTAAAACGCTGCACAGAGTCTGTGGTCCTGTCACAGAAAGAGCAGACAGCATTGAACCACTTGCAGAGATGCATCAGGACTGCAGACCAATGCAGGTTGGAAAGCTTTTTGCATTTTTGCACACTGTCCTCTGTTCTTTGCACAAAACAAAATAAAGTAAACTTCTAATGCTGAAACAGGTTTTGGCAGAAGGCCTGTTGCTATAAGTGTGGATCAATAATTGATGTTCCTTCTACATACAGCTCCTACCCAGAAGTTTGATAATGTTCTATCTGATAATTTCTTTGCAATGGACATTATGAGGTGTCCATAAACTTTGCTAGATGTATTAACTTGAGAATATCCACACTACCACTGCACCACTTCCATTCCAAATAGACATATGGCTCAGAAGGAATGGAAGAAGAAAAGTATTATGTAACGTAAAACATATTGCGAGGGAATGCAAAAGTAGTCCTGAAACAAATTCTCGCCGTGACCTATAGGGGGCTCTGTAAGAAAGAGCTTGGAAATATTAAATCTTTGCTGCCTCTTTGTGAACTTTCATAGGTCTTTTTCATGAAAGACATTTTGACATGTCACAGTAGGAAAAGCACAGGTGCAAATAATGAAATGAACAATGGCTGAAGTCCATTTAGCTGCTTCAATTTTAGGGTCAGGCAAAAGATGTGCCTGTAAAGAGAGAGCTGTTAAATACCAAATGGCCAATTAGACTGTACCAAACTGATAGACTTTTGTTTTATTTGTAGTTTAGTTGGTAGTGTTTGTCTTTGTGTTACCCATCTTGTCTCTAAAATGGTCTGATCAGCTATTATATATGTTCTCTTTTGTGTTCAGTTTATTTAGTCAGTTTTGTCTTTGTTAGGTCAGTTTGATCTGTTCAGTTATATTCAGTTTATGTTAAGTTATCATAGCCTGAGTTTATATGTCGAGCTACCGCCTAGCTTCTTTTTGACCATTAATTTGATCTCTAAAAAATGTTTAACTAGAGCTCCACTTTATGCTGAATGCATCAAACCTGTGACCTTTATGTTACCGGGTAGTCTGTCTATGTTAAATTGCCTGGAAGTAATCATTTTCAAGGGATCTATTGTTGGCTGAGGTTTTGTGGGATGACAGCTGTGCTTCTGAGGGCTATGGGAAGAGGAATGTTTTCTTTTGTTTGGGTTGAGTGTCAGGCCTAGATGATATATGCTGATGTGAAATATGTCAACTCAACATTGGCTTGAAGGTTCTCTTTGGAGCAGGTATTTACTTGAGCACTGTCAGCATATTGTACCAGGCTATAAATTGGTTGACGTAGAATACGGCTGCACATGTCCTGATTTGTATTTCTATGGAAAGCAATATCTGACAAGCAGGCCATGAAGACAGAGGATAGAGGGGTTGGACTTTATGAGGCACAGCATCATCATCATCATCATCATCATCATCATCATCATCATCATCATCATCATCATCATCATCATCATCATCATCACCTATTGCTCTATCCTGCATTTATGCACATACCTTATATCCTGCACTTGCTTATTGCACTTCTGGTTAGACCTAAACTGCATTTCGTTGCCGTGTACTTGTACATGTGTAATGACAATAAAGTTGAATCTAATCTAATCTTCTTCATCATCATCATCATTGTTATTGTTGTTTACCAATAAATGCACTGCATCTCTATACTCATTTTTTGTCACGTGTTTCTGCCCTAATCAGTTTCCGTTATCATTTAATGCTTGCTTCCTTCTCTAGCCTCACTTATCTGTTCAGCACACTGACCATGTTCAGATGCCTCCCTTCTCATTTCTTTTCGCTGGCAACACCCTATTTTCTCATTTACAACCTTCATCCATCCATCAATACACCCATCCAGCCAGCCATCCATCCATCCACTTATTTACCCATAGACATTCATCTGTCCATCCAGCCAATCCCTTATCGTCCTCCAACAGTGTCCACTACATCTGCCCCGCACCCCTTACTGTTATATGTCTCTCATCCTTCTGCCTCCGCCTTCACCCCCCCGTGCTAATTTGTCTTCCAATTCACTTTTGCTCAGCCCTCTGCCTTACTAAATTACTCTGGCTCCATTAATTGTTTCCTATTCTTCACTCCTCATGTCTTCTTCACACCATTTTTCAGTCCTTCCTGCTTTCTTTTTTTTCATTTCACAGGAGCGTGATTTTTTTTTCTTCCCCCCACAAAAAGACAGATTTCCCAGTGTCTCTAACTACTTCCTCATAATGCCTCGTCTCTTGTCCTCTTCCTCCACCTTCTCAATTCCTCCCTAACCCCACTCCCCGCAACCTTACCTCTTCCCCTGCCTTGATGCCCTTTTCGGACATTCCCTTGCAGGCCAGATTTTGCCTTCTCCTTCCCTTCTCACACATCTGTTACTTATATCCTTCTCCTTGACTATATCTCTTCTGCTCTACCTTTTCCTCTTCCCTTTGTTCCTTTTGGTGCCTTTTCCCAACTAATGCTTTCACCTTTAACATTTGCCCATGTCTCTGTCTTCCAAATGTCATTCTTCATCATTCCAGTTCATCCCCTCATTACCCCTCTCCTCTACCTTTTTCATGCCACTACCAGCCTCTCTCTTATGTAATATAATGGACACAAACTTCCCCTTCTCATCCCTCCCCCCGCTTTCCTTTTTCTTCAATGTGACATGCCCCCTAGTGTGCACTCAACAGTCTCATTTGGGGTAGATTATTTACAGATTTTATTTCCATGTAATATTAGTAGTACATTTTATGTCTGCAAATACAGTCTAGAAATAAATTCAGACTATAGCTAAATGCACTGGTATATGTGCGCATCTTCATATAAAGTCGTTAAGCAATATTTTTCAGTAACCTAGTTGGGGTACGATTCATATATTAACACATGAAAAAAATTTTTTTGTGAAACTGGTGTTGATTATTGTAAAACTCTATCACAAAATGTTGCCTGTTACGCAGTAGGACACGATTATGACACAAGCAATGTTTTGCCAGGAAAGAAAGCTGTTAATTAATGTGAAAAAAATCAATCATCACTCATACTGTAAACTCAACAGGGATTATTTAGGTTTTGCTTTCAGCTTGGTCATGCAAAACCACCCACCAGTGGGAAACACAGCTTTTATATAAGATTGACTGCATAGCCTGCAGCAAATAGTCAGGAATCAGTGATGTTATTGATTGAGCTTAACTCATTGACTTACACTACAGTAACATTCTTTATGCAGAAACTTTAATCATATGAAGTCTACAAAGTCCTTAGGGATATTGCTAGTCAGAAGCACATTATCATTTTGTTTCCATAGGTAACACGTCAAGAACAAATTAGCATACTGTTTTTCTGCATTGTGGGTGGTACAAAAAACACAATAATCACAAGAAATAAATGTGTGTATATCAGTGTGTTTTTAAGTATAGTTTGTTAAAACACAAACTACTTTTTAAATAATGTAAAAAGCCTACTTTTGGTTTCCCTTAACAATAGTGTTTATGGAACATTGTTCAAATGCTTATATTAAATATACTGGAGCATGCTGTGTAAGAGAAATCAGAGATACTGCCATGTATGTTGCATTATGGTTGATAGAAGTGCATAGACAGAAGTCCCTCACAGATTCTTATCATAACCACAATCTTAACTTTTGCCATGGGCGAACCACTACACAGATCCAGTGTCCAATCCCAGGTAGCAGTACTTCAAGCTTTGTCATGAGTTCCAACACAAGTGGCAGTGTTTTAAGTGGGAAGCCAGTGGGGGATCAGGGCAGTGACAGGGACTGCAAGTTTATAGGAAATTGGGTATATGTATTAAATCAAAGCAGTCATATGAAGCACTTAAATTGCTGTGATTTAATATATCACTGATAATTGTTTTGTGTCTCTCCTGTAACTGATCTGCAGTAGCCTGAATGGTGAAACACAGTCAAACACAAATATGATAATCTTAGGGAAAAAAAGGCAAAAAACTAGATTTTCAATAGGAAGCTTACTTGAATCAGTGGCCCACTATCTGTTATATTCTAAAGACACTGCAAATTATTGTTCTCTCTCTATTTTTGTTCTTTATTTGTTGTTTTTCTTCATGTCATCAGGGTTAGGCAATCAAGAGAAGCTGAAAGTGTCTGGACAGACAAGGAACCCATTCAACCATAACAACCATGCCTTGACCCACGTGACACAACTGTCTGGTCAGGGCTCATCCTTCATTTGAAGGTTTGTTATTCAGTAAGATTTGCTCTTGTGCATTTGTGGCAAGTTTTGCTCAGATATTTCAAATCGACTGCCATCTTGATCACATTCTGTCTTTCTATTGTATTTTTATTTGTAGGGGACAGTAAAATGATTGTGATGACAAAAAAATGTTTTCCTACAAACTGTCCATGGCATTTTGGTTTTCACATTTCCTAGATCTCTGAGCTAAAACCATCCAAACATACATCCACGAATGTATAAATCCATCCATCCATCCAGTCCTCTATCCACCTCTCATCCCTTCATCCAGCCAGCTAGCTATAGCTAGCCATCTGTTATTTTCTCAATTTTTTCCCTTGCTCCTTACGCTCCCTCTATTTCTACCTCTCTCGTCTATTCTCTCTTTCTCTTACTCGCTCTTTCTCTCTCCCAAAGTCCATCCACGATATGAATGCCCCGCTCCAGTGAGCAGTGAGCTTTTTCCCAGACATCCTGACGGAGGGAGACAACCTTGGAAGAAGACTTTATGTAAGCAGTTCATTAGCTTCACGGCTCTGGACCCCCCACACTCACATGATAATCAGAGTGGCTGCCATGGCGAGAAATTACCCAGAAAAATATCCATTTGACACACAGACTGAAAACACTCCAACCGGACATGTTATGCAACTGTGACCCTGGTCTCTTTGCGCTGCAGGAGTGAAGGCATTGTGGGGTAGAAAAGGCCAGTCCCATTGATTAAAAGGACAAATTAAAAGGGCTTTATTTCACTGCCCTTTTAAACTGGCACTTTTTTCACAAGAGACACCTCCTAAACTCAGGTTTGGGAAACCAGCAGTGCGTTATGATACAATTTAATTCCACAACAGAGGGTTGTTACTGCACCTCACCTGCCACTTGCAATGGTAAGCAATGATGCAGTTGTTCTGGTTGAATAGAGCATATGTTGCAGAAATGGCCTGCGCTGATGGGAATGTTGATTGACTCTGGGTGCACTTACTGTGGCAGTCTTTGCAGGAAGATGCTTCATATAAAAGCATCCACTACTTTTTATGTTTAGAATGCCTTCTTTAGTAACACGTTATTTTGCATATTACGATTTACATATATAACATATGACCCTATAAAATATGATGCATTGTTATAGACTGTACTACCAAACAGTAGTTAAAGAAGTTAAAATGAGCTCGCTCTACCTCAACCAACAACAACAGCAAGACATTTAATATATAATAGTCTAATACTCACAGGGGCCATGTTTCTGCATTATGAGTACTTTACCTTTGATTTTCAATGCAGGGATTTTATTTGCAATGCAATATTGTCACAGTATTGTATTGCTGCTTTTACTTGAAAATTGTTGGGTTTTGGGAGGGGAAATGAACCTTATGTTTCACTTAAAAAAAGCAAGGCCCTCCACAGCATTATTCATATTTGCTTTAACACTTTCCCCCCAATATCTCACAATGATATGACAGCATTGAGTTGGTACAACTTCTTTAACCATTATTAACTAAAAGAGGGGGAAGCATAAATAATTCCTGATGATGTATCCAAATTTAAACATTTATTATCTAACTAAAAAATGCATTTTCACAATATGTGCCACCAATACACATTAGAAGTGAAATTGGCAATTGCCGAATTTATGGCAAACAAATGATGCATCATGTTTACCAGCAACTATTTATCTTTGAACCAAGAGCTACTAAATCAACACATTACCACTGCCACTGAATATGTATAAGTGAGCACAGGCACCAGTATAAGGGCTTGAGAACTGTAATATTTTCACCTCACCCCTGGATTCCAAATAATAATAAAATAATATTGTAATTATATTGATGTGTTACCTAATGTGAGATTAGTTGCCTTAGTATTTGTCATAATTAACCCAATTAGGCTACATGAGTCGGAGTTGCATAACCAGACACGTTTACCAGGCATGTTTTGGCACAGCAGCCAGAGACTGGCTACATTGAGACTTACCTCTTTGAGTCTTTTCTCAATGAGGAATGTTTCCTCAAGATAGCTAAGCCAAAGATTGTACTGCAAATATAAAAAAAAACAAGTTAATAACCTCTTGTAAATAGTTAAAGTCCACTTCTCACCGACATGCAGGATAGAGGAAGACAACTGTATCTGACACACACTCTCACGTGTCCTGCTGATACACTCTTGTTTTATGCACAGCTGATTTGGATTTTTGCGATAGAAAAGAAGTGATAGATTTGGTTACAGTTCGTCTAACTGTGAAAGGTAGGATGCTGGAAAATCTTCTAGAATGCAGAATAAAGGAGGGACTGTTTAGGCTAGAAAAGAAATGAAGTGTTTGGATAATATTCAATGACTAATCACTAATTAGAGCCACACGTGCTGTGTTTCTTAAAATGCTCTCCCAAAAAAAATGAAAAATAACGTACCTCCATTTTGTTCTACTTTTCCTGTCACCAAAAAAGGAAGCATTATTTGTTTGCTGTGTAAAATAATAGTCAATGCAATGAATACTGTGTAGGAATGTCTTCTTATGCTGTTTTTGTAGTTTGTGAATACATTCTTCAGAATTGAAACTGCATAGCACAGTATGTTGCTGCTTGAGTGGACATGCAGATCCTGTATGACTATAACAACAGCAGCTGGTATGAGGTGTGGGAGAACCAACTCAAAGTTAGCTGAGGAACAGATGGACCAGCTGGTCTGTTCTGGTGGGTTACCATGGTAATGTGGATTTGACCTTATTTGTGTCTAATATTTCTTCTGCCCCCACACTAAATCCCTTCTTTAATAAGATATACATATATGTCCATATCCATATGCACATGTATTGACATGCATATCCACTTTAACACTCATTACTCAGCCATCAACAAAAAACACACATTTTTACCCATTTTCCCACACACCTATTTCCAGCAGAATAAGGCAGCACCTGCTGTGCTTGGAGTCACTGCTGCCTCTTCTCATTCAACTTGCTTTCTAAACCCAGGGGAGGTCTCCTGTGTTCCTCATTAGCATAGGTTCTGTCCACAGCATGCAGCCTGTCATCAATCTTCCACAAGATATGCAAACTTGGAGCAAAAAAAGAGGAGAAAATCAGATGACAGAAGAGTGTAGGTCAATTTTACAGTAGAGTCTAATGCTGGTTGGCAGACTAGACATGTGTACTTTGTGAATTTCCATGAATTCATTTAATCATATTTAAATATTTGTGTTTAATGTCTACTTTATGTTTCATATAATCCATAGGTTTTTGTGGCTACATGTAAAGCAATGCAACATTGGTTACAGTGTCACCTCTGTCCAGGTAGCCACAGTGTCTATGGCTAGAATGCATGCTAATGATTCATAAATTCATACAGGAGTCATTAAGTACTATTCTTTACACACATAAAGGATTTCTGTGTCCACAACAGCTTGTGATTTAAATTTATAAAGTGAGTGTATTTAAATAAACTGTAGTACTGTTACTGTTTTTGTGCAGTGAACCTGCACCTTAAATCTGAGTTGCTTAACTTTGTTTAGATTCCTACTTTACTGGCTACTGAACTCTCTCTTCCCTGCATCAGTCTGGTCCTTGCTCCTCCCAGTCTCAACCTGCCTTCTTTGTAGCCTATATGCCAAAATGCCACAAAAAGCTAAATGCATTAGGAATTCTAACAGCTATTAAGGCAGTCTTTCCTGCCAGTAAAACTCTTTTTTTCTTGAGTGCATGGAGCCAAAAAGCCCAGTTGATGTATAGAGATGCTTTAATGCAAAAGGTACCTAATATACTGTTGGATGCTATAAATTGTTTATGTAGCTGTTTATATACTATAAGTGCTGTCCAAGTGGATGTGTGTATATCAACATGTTTTTTTTTTCATGCTGTGTATGTTAATATGCTTCTACCAATGTAAAAACAAATACAAAAAAAAATATATGCAAACCATGTTAATAGTTTACATTCTGATATATGGAACATCAGCTTGTTTCTTATTTCATGTGGATTAATGGCTGAGTGCCTCCACAGTACTGTATATCTACAGTATAATCTAGATGCTGAGGTCACACCAAGGTGCTTAATAGCACTGGTTCCTCTGTACTGTAAGTACAGATCTACTTTTCCCATCATCCAGTATGTTCTCCTCTCTCTCTCTCTCTCTCTCTCTCTCTCTCTGTCACTCTCTCTCTTCCCTGCTGTAATCCTCACATGAATGTTGTTTGCCTAAATTGCAGTGTCAGGACAATATTCAGTGTCAGGACTCTGAATGAATGTGGGATTTAGGTGTACAAGTTTGTGGACAGGAGCAGAGTTTAAAACATACATTGTTGGACAGCTGAGCAACCAGCAGTACTGTTTAGTTGTAAGTTGTCGGGTTTGTCAATAATGTTTGAATACAATACAACCATTTAGAGATGAAGAGGTGAATATATGTCGTAAATACAGCCATTGGACAAATTAACAAGGACATATTAATGCAATCCTGTACAATAGCCATGCAATACTAATACTAAAATTCAATTATTATGATTAATATTTAATTATTCACTTTTTTTAGACTGTGTCAGACACTGTGACTCAACTCTGGTCAGTTTGTAGGCCACAGTTTGTGGCAGTGGAGTAATGGATTGTATCTTATTGTAAGGTCAGCCTTTTAATTTGTCCACCAATGTATCCTGTCATGCCTCCAGTGTGAGTCAGCATGTGTGGACGAGGGGTAAGACACAGACACTGTAGGATCACAGAATCAAAAATAACAAAGTCATTTTTTATGTTTTTATTTTTTCTGTTAACACAGTGTAAGTTGAAATTGTAGGCACAACTTCACCCACCAGCAAGATGTCTGGATTTTGCAGGCAACACATATGAACATTTGTCAGGTAATAAAGATCTAACAAGCATTTCTTTGATTGCTTGAGTTGTTTCCCCCAATTTATCCAGATAAAATACCTGATAGCACGGGCTACACTGTGATTAGTGAGGTGAGGTGAGTCCCCACAATGTGACTCTGTTTACAGACTTTTGTCACCATAATGTGATTACACACACACACACACACACATACACACACAAGCACGTATTTTGGGTCGCCCATGTCCAACGCCGTAACTGACTGTGATATTCTCTGAAGTTTCCTCTGCCACCTCCTCCAGCTTGTCAGCTGTCTCACAACCACAAGTGTTTCAGGCTCAATTCATCACATTTTACAGCAAACCTCTCATCAGTTTAATGCAGTCATGACTTGGAAATGACCCGCTGATTTTGTGTCTGCATTTTCTATTCCTGTATGCACCTACACTTCATTTAAAATGTAATTTCCAGGCATTTTGAGTGGACTGTAGACTAAATAAGAGGTAAGGTGTTTCACAGTTTCCTTTGTCTTGTATGTAGCCTAAAACAAACACGGAGAGATGTGTTTGGAGCCAATATGTGTTCATCAGTAATGCCTTGTTTAAATAAGATGGTTTTGATTAGAATTTTGTTGGCTAGTCGCCCAGGCCACAGAATTGCATCTATTAATTTCTACTCATAAAAACTTGTCGTACAAACTGCAGCAACTTCATTATTAAAGTGTAGCCTTCAACTCAGATAAATTTGTTACAAATGCAATTCTGTTACCCTGGTGTACACTGGCTATTTGTAATACTTTAGGTTTAATTAATTGAAAAAGGATTTTGCTAATCTGATATTTGTGAGTTGTACTCTCACAATGAAATGTATGAAACATGAAACTCTGGGGAGCAGATAAATGAAGACTTTCCTCTCTACAACAGTACAGAGTCTTGTGCAAAAGGCATTTGTGAAGATGGTGAGAAACACTGCAAGAACCAAATAACAAGACTGAATGTTGCATACAATGAGAGCTATTGAGTGTCTGGAAAATATTGCTAGGACAAGAGTAACACGAATGAAGAAACAGATGTGTACTCGTGAGTAATGTGTTAGAGGAGAGTACAAGCCTGCAGAAGTTGAGATGTGACCTTTCACCTGCCAGCGTGGGAGACCCAGCCGTTGGTACCCTGCCATTTTCTCTACAAGCTCCAACTGACCTCTTGCGATAAGTCAAACTTGGTTGCTATGGTATCAAGAGGAATTTTAATCATATGCTTGGAGATGTTGCTGTGTAGAGGCTTTAGAGAGACCAGTTTAATGCTGCAAAAGTGAGTAGAACAATGCTTTGTTTAAAGTGGGGCCCAGGTGGTGGTGCATGTTTCTTTACATTTTGTGTAGTGATATTGCAGTGAATACTATTTAGCCATGAATATACGCTATAAGCCAAATTAATTAAATATATATTTCAGCAGTGTTTTTATTGCAGAGATTTTGCACTCTGAACAAATGCGAACAGCATCCAAATTTCTTCCTTCCACGTCTGGTTTAGGCCATGCCCATTTCCGGTGTAGAGCCAAATACAGATCCAAATTCAGATATTATTGTGAAATAAGCAGAGACAAATAGTAGCTAGCGTCACACCCCTTTGTGACAACATGAGGCGCTCAGCCTCTTCTGTACCAGGCCAATATATTTCCATTTGATTCTCTGGGTATTTGCCTGAAAATACAACACTGGCAACACGCACTCAAAACTTTGGAGATGCACTGTATCCTTATAATCTTGTTATTACTATAACTTTCTTATTTGATATTTCTAAGGATTTTTATCTTTTTGAAGTTTAAATTTTAAACTAAATTTGACCAGTTGATCATATTAAGCCACAGGGTATGTGCCACTGTGTTAAAAAAAAAACAATGGAACATTTTTCGCATTGTGACTCTGTTTTTGATCTTACATTAAAATTCTCATGGAGGCTCCTCATCTGTCCAGTGTGGTGTTTCCATTCCAAGAGCATGTGAAACGCTGGAGTGTGTCGAAGGAGGTTGTTCGTCACTGATTCTATGGTTATTTTTAACCATCCCCCATGTGCAGGTCTAATCAGAACAGGATGTTCCTCATCAAATTAACCAGGAAATATATTTTCATGAACTGAGACTTGGTCTGTACATATAGCCTACCGTGATGTTCCAGACTAAGGTCAATTAAACAGGAGGGTTACTGGGGCTAAATTCAGATCAGGATTTTACAATTTTCCCAATAATAGCTTAGAATCAGAAGAGGTTAAGCTCATTAGTTATTTCATAATCGGGCAATAACCTACAGACAAGGTCCCATTTGAAACTAATGAAAAGTCTGTGCTCAATTTTTTTATTTCTTGTTTTCTCCTTTTTATCTTAACCAAAGATATTCCTTTTGACTTTTTGATTAAGATCTAAGTCTTGAGTTTAACTTTATATTGTGTCAGTAACATTTATTTTATATCACGATTGTGTCGAGACTAGAGCTCATGGTTTTCTCATAGATTTAAAATCATCACGTCATGGGAACAGAGTATATCAATTATTTTCCCAAAAACTTTCAGGGAAATCATTTATTCTTGCCATAACCTAAATTTGACTTTTAAACACAGATCTGCAGACAATTAATCAGAAAAGGTCCTGTAGTCTCATTTGTGTATATATATGTATGTAATTATATAAAATATGATAATACAACATAAATTTTGATGTCCATCTTCTTTTAAGGCTGAAAGCCCTCTGCACTCTGAGAAGGCCTGCCTGTCTGATCAAGTCACCTGTGCTCACCTGCACATCTTATTTGTTGTTAAAGTTTGCACCGTACTGGGACTGACATGAATTGAACATAATGAACATAATTCTGTCACAGGGGTGAACTGTTCTGCCATTTTAGCATGAAACATACATGAAAAAACAGCTGCAAACTGAAAGGTTAAGCTTAATCACTGCATTTTAAGTCTATAGTATTTCTGACAGTTGCAGTAATGAATTTTGCCCAACATTTTAGTAAACCACACTCCTCTGAAAATATAAAGTATGGTTACATTTCCATCATGTCATTTCAGTTTTACTTCCTATATTCTACCAGTGTAATCACATTTAGCAGATACCCTTCCTGCTGATGTGTAAGCAGTATTTTCCTCTTGCAGCACCCTAAGATTTTGGAAGTTTTTTACTGGACTTTATTATTTGTAACTTACAGAAGACAATCCACAAATGTGTACCATGATACACAAATATCTCACTAGCCACAGATGTGGATTTTTTTATTTGTGATGTGTAAAGTCATATCCACAAAAATATAGAGCGATTTGCACATATGCATAACTTACTCTGTAAATATGTATTTTAATTTCACATAAAAATAACAGAGGTTTTACAAATGTAAATAGTTTCACCACAACAAATACATGTAAAATGATATTTCCGCATTTGTGGATCCATTAATACACTCAAAATGGGTTTTGCACATTTGTGGACTTTTGTCCAATTTGTCCCGCAGTCAATCGACGCTGGACTCCGCTCTGATTTTCATCTCCATCTAAACTTTTGTGTACAAGTGTATAGTTTACTTTTGAATAGTTTATCACAATGTACTTGTTTTACATTTATATTTAAGTAAATATGAGCCTACCTTTTGAGAATTATGTCTTGTAGTAAACAGTCTTGTATGAACAAAGTATAATTAAAATTATGGCATAAGTGTTGTCTTTGACTTGTTTGTTTCCTAATTTTAAAGACTGCACTAACCCTACTTTTCTGAATTTATTAGACAGTTGTAGCTGTTCTGTTATTTGCCTCTTGCCACTACCATATCCGCATTAATAGAGGCTGGCCAGCTCTGCTGACGGTCCCTATTGAATTAACTGGTGTTATTATTATTGTTGTATTTCTTAATAAAACTGCCTTCCCATGCATTAAAATGCATAAATTTGGCACATAGCTTTATTACCATGCCAAAAGACATCTGCTAAAGTTTTGGGCAAATAGTTTTGATGATAGTGCTACAGCATTAGTCTGAAATTTAAAGTGTTTTAAATTGAATGTATGAATGTTGAATGTATTGTGATACACTATTAAGTACACTGTTTGAATGAACTCAAAGTCAATTTTAATCAATTAGTATTTGTTTGCACTAAAAAAGTAATTTGCGGAGAGTAGCAGGCTGTCAAGTAAGCAGGAGATGATCCTGAAGCACAAGGACACAAACGTTGGTTCAGGCAAAAAATACAAAGAGACCAACTTAGTATTAACTAGGGCCGGAGTTTAAGTGCTGCTGGACTGGAGCTGATGGATGGCAGGTGTGTAGGCAGGCAGGCAGGTACTCAGGCAGGGAGAGACAGGAGCACCACGGCCACAGCACAGACACACATACACAGAGAGAGACAGACAGAGGGGAAGACAGGAGACACGAGGTAAGGGGAGAAAATGTGAGGAAAAGACTGGAGTCAAGGCACTAGCCATGACAAAAATATACTATAAATTAACTGAAATTCAGTATTCCTGAGTACATATATATGCTCACCAATGCGCTTCGATAGCGCTTTGATGCGGACTGAATGAATGAGGAAATGAGACACAGAAACTCAGGGTTTGTTGAAGAGCAGGCTAGGTTCACAGAGTCAGTTGCCGTGGTAACTGATCCAGAGCTTAAGTTACCTTTCTTTCTGGAACTGAAAACCCAGAGTTTCTTTCAGTTTTCACGAAACCCATTATCTGAAACAGGGCCCCAAACTTAAATAAACTTAATGTAAACATCACTTTACATTGTTGTGTTAAGACTATTTACATTTGTAAAATAATTTTTGCATGAAATCAAAATACGTTTTTACAGAGAGAGTTATGGCATTTGCAAATCACTCTCTGTATTTTTGTGGATATGACGTTACACATCACAAATAAAAAAATACATGTTTGTGGATAGTGAGATATTTGTGTATTATGGTACACATTTGTGGATTTTTTTCTACATATTGCTGCGGTAGAAATTGTACAAAAATTCACAAATGTGCAAATGTGTAAATATCACTTTACATGTATATGTTTTGGTGAAACTATTTACATTTGTAAAAACTCTTATCTCTGTGGATATGAGTTTACACATCACAAATAAAAAAATACATATTTGTGGGTAGTGATATTGTGATATTTGTGTATCATGGTACACATTTATGTATTGTCTTCTGTGGGTTACAAATAATAACGTCCAATAAAAACTTCCATATAAGATCGGTTTAATTTCCATGTTTGTGAAGTAAAAAAGTAAAAAAGAAATAACACATTTATGTTGTCATCAACCTAAAGAGCAATCTCTCCCTGTTCAGAATTATTTTGCAACAAGTGACAGTTAGAAAGTCACTCCAGCTTTAATGAGCTTCTTCAGAACTCATTTACATTTCAAACAGTGACACATTGCATAATATCATGCACTAAACATTGAGATTTTCTACTGGGGTCAATAAAAGATAAACTGAATAAGGACCACAACAGCCTCAGTGGATCAACACTCTTCAAAACACACCAGGCCCATGTTTTTCCATATATTCAACAGCTGAAATATGATATGCCTGGTGATAGTTCCATTCAAGATACTCCACATGAAGTGAAACCTCCTAAGCATTGTTTTATGTACTGTACTGCCACTAAGCAGCAAATGGAATTGGAGATCTGTGTGCATGACACCACATTACATCCTTCAGAGGAAAAGGAGATGGAACAAAATTAAATGAGACTCAGCCGGCACCTCCACACAAAACACCACCGCTAGTGTGTCTGTGGCTCTGTCACACAAGGAGAGAAAAAGAGTCTGAGTATGTTTCCCATCTGTGTGACACTCGTTCTGGGTTATTGGGTGGTTTGTGCCGTCGTGTTTTGTTCTCGAGCACCAGCTCGGCATGTCAGGCATGAGAGAGCTGGAGTTGTGCCCCTTTTATTTATTCATCTTTTATCTGAATCCCATACCCCCCTCCATCTTTCTATTATATCTCACTCCTTCTGGTTCTTTCCACTATCCACCTCTCAGTTTATTCCTGACTATCCTCTCACCTCTCCATCTTTGCACCATTCCTCTCACCTTCCTCTTTCTGCCCCCTCCCTCTCTTCCTCATTCTGTCTCTCTATCTTCTTCTCTCCTGGGTTGACAGTGTGGAAAGTTGATGAATCAGTCTGCATGTGACAGTCTGGCATTTGAGTGAATGTGATGTGGTTAATATGGTGCCTGCTGACAGCGCTGTGGAAATCGTTCACAGTGGAGGAGCACTGAGACACAGCTACTCTTTGGCCCAGTTACCCTCAACCACTCTGCTTCTAGTGTGTCTGCGTAGGGGGGAGCATGTGTTCACTTGTGCATGTGTGTGTGTATTTTTGTGTGTGTACAAACAATTTTGCCTGGGGGTCTAAGGTCAGCGGAACAAGCCGCCTTCCTTTTTCTCTGCCCACACATGTCACCCTTGCTCTAACAGGTACTCTTCACCATGACAGTGAAATCCAAGGAGCTCCACTGGATAAATTAAAGTGATACTCACATCCACCTCTTGTCACGGTGCTGGGCTTTAAGGAATCAAAGTAGGTGCTCACAAAACTCATGTTACATGTTTGCTGTGGCTATGATAATTTCTAAAGAGATGGATAACTTTGGGCGTGTTTCACAGTCTAAACTTTTGCCTGCCAAAAACAAATGGCCTGCTTGACTACACAAACTGAACTAAACTGAAAATATTTGATTTACAGTGACACTGTAAATCTAATATTACCTTAACTTGAGCATTACATTAATGTTTTGAGACTTTTTTTTTTGCCTTTGTTGTTTCAGGTATACTAGAATTTGTCATTTTTCAAAGTTTTTGTTTTTGAATTCCATGAAAGGTGGTTTCATTTATGTTTTATTTAGATTATATGAAAAACAAATAACTATCAAAAAAAAAAATTCCCCTGAAGAATCACTATAACACCCTTTCAACTGTACTTATATTCCATTATTTTATTAAATTTAATAAACAAATAGTACAGGTCTTACATACTGAATAGATTTATTCTTAAATGATTAATAAACCTTGAGGCCAAACGTTATGCAACATTATTGAGACAATCTTTATTTTCTTTTTCATATATTTTTGGCGACATTTTTATGCCTTTAATATTGATTTGACAGAAGAGCAGTTACAGGAAATAAGGGGGGAAAGAGATGGGGAATGGCATGCAACAATGGTCCCCAGCCGGACTCGATATTGTGGTTCATGGTTGGCACTTTAAACCCCTAAGCACTGACTGTCCAGCTCAAATTCACTGTGCATGTTTGGTAATTATTGATGAGTTGAATGTCAGTTTTTGCATTGGCATGAATCTGTGTGCCGTGATTTTGTACATATTTGTGCATACATGAGCATCTGTGTGCATCCTCACATATACACACAGCAAGCTATTTCTACATGTCAGTCTTTGTGTGTGTGTATGTGTGTGGTTACTGTGTGCACTCAAACTGTGATTTTCTCCGTGCGTCTGTAAAAACATATGGTGAGTCAGTGTGTAGGAGTTGAGCGCCAGTGTGTCTGCGGGAGAAGGGAGAGTGGATAGGTAGTGATAAAGAGAGGAGAGAGGATTCAGTTTGTGCACCAATAGGTGGCACTCTACCCTTTTGTGATTGGCTACATTGACCCAGACTAAGACAGGTCTGGAAGCACATGCATTTGCTTTCAGAACGAAACAGGAAGTTGGATGATAAAACCTACTTTTTTTTTAGTCCTGTGGGTATTTCTGCCTGCCGGCTGCTCTTAGTGTAGAGGAATGAAAGAGTGAAAGGAGAACGTGACTGTGGGTGGGGGTGGAGGTTACACCACTCTGGATGGATGAATGTAGAGTTAACACTGCAGGGGTTAGAGACACACTTTCCTTTAGGGCTAAATGCATGCCTTCATGGTGTTATAGGTTAAAAAAAAAGAAATAAAAAAAAACTTCAGCTGACTGGTTTGTGAGTTGGCAGGTTTCTTTGCCTGGACAGCTTTTCATGTTCATATAGCTGCGTAAACATGGTTGTTTGTGTGTATGTGTTTGCAGTGCAAAGTGTCACTGAATGTCAACTATCACTCAGTGTCATAAGCTGTAGTTTACTGTAGTGTAACCCATTCACACAGTAGAACATATTGACACTGAATTATATAAATGTGTGAGTCACTGACCAAACCACATCCCTACAGTCCTCTCACAACATCTCATATCACATTATCACTATGATCATTGGGAGCGGTAAAGGAGTCACACAGCAGCATTCATGTGTGAAATTAGGATTACTGGCTTCATACTGTGTGGTTAAAAGTAACAAATGAAACTGTTTAGATTAAACCATTGTGATCTTCTACATGAGGGTAGACTGTAATAATTATTTCACTATCATCTGTTTAGATGAAAAAAGTTCACGTCATATAATGAAAATTGTGGCAATAATAATAAAATGCCCTGCTAAGAAGGGCAAGAGAGATTGCATCACCACAGACTTACAACAAAGATTGTATTTTCAAAATCCCATAATGAGCAGAGCCTCAAAGGCTACTGTAAAAGACTGTATCTCTCACTTTACAGTGGTAGTTTTATACAAAGTGGGAGAGAGAATATATATATATATATATATATATATATATATATATATAATAATCTAGCTTTATTGAACATAGGAATGTACAATCCTGTGGGAAAAGTGAGCATAGGTTCATTTATTAATGGGGATAAAAGACCTGAATATGCAACTATTGTTTTCTGTTGCAATAAAAACAGGTCATCATCATGACAATAAAAAACTAATGGAAAGCAATGTGTACAAGGAGCAAATGTGGAGGAACTAAACTGCTAAAATACAAAAGTTGTCTGTCATTCAAACCAGTATGGTTAATGCAGTGCAGCTGATCATCAAGCAGGGTCATACAGTTGGAATACAAATAGCAACCTACAGAAATACTTAATCATATTCACAAAATATACACATAAATTAACAATGTAGAGCTTTCATTGTCTTCTAAATTGTGTCCACAACTTCTGGCCAAATGAGAGTATAGAAATGAAGAACAAAAAGGATTAACATTGGCTAAATGAAAAAAATCAATAAAGCCCATGCCTCTGGAGTTAAACAAAATGAAGAAAGGGCGTTTTTTGGCCGCAGTCACCATAGCAATAGACTTCTATATTCTATGGAGTTCACAACCTTCTACATTCAACAACCCTAACAAGCACATAAAGGGTTGGAGGTCATGCAAGTGCGGTTCTCAATGTGGTGCGATGGAGTTGAGCAGCTAGGCCGGGGTCAGAGGGCAGATCAGTCGGGTCACTGATAAAAGCAAACGAGCTCAGTCATATAAAAAAAGCACACACACACTCACGCGCACACACATCCATACAAACCCTCTCACTGCAGTTTATTTCTGTTTGACTATTCGACTGGAGTTTATTCTGTAGAAACACACAGTCACCGCTGGAGGTGGGAGGTCGTTGGTGTTCTGAGGCTCCATTGGGGTTGAGCCAGCAGTTCTGTAGCAGTCTGAGTTCACTGGCAGTCAGGTTTTCCCACAATGGAGCCTGGCATACAGGGCAATTGGGGCTGAAATGCCCTGTCTCATCAGCCTCTGCCTCAAAGACAGAGGGGAGGAGGATGATGAATGAAGTAGAGGAAGAGGGAGGATACAAAGACAGTTCATACAATCTGACACCACTGTTCTTTTAGTCCTCTGGTACATGTGGGGAAAAAAACATGCAACAACAGGCCTTAAAATGAACAAATCCTTTGCACTCCATACATTACAACATTAGGCCATGGTTACATGTCATTTCAAAGTCAACTGACCAAAGATTTAAAGTAGGCTACACTCATGAGTCCAAACCTAGCACATAAGATTTTTCCTGTCACAGACTTGCAATTAAAGTTTGCCTTTTTATCTTTTAGTATCCTGACCCTAAACAAACCTTACCGTCACACCCATTGCCATCCGCAGATATAGTAGAAAGCGACAATTTAAAATCCTTGGCATTGGATGTAATCCAAGTTTTTGCAGAATTGTCCAATGTTGATGTTCTTGTCTGGTGATAGAATTGCTTGTTTACAAACAGTTCATGAAAGCTTTGCAACTTCAGAATATGGTTTTAAGCAATAGATCCCAACCTTGGGGGTCCAACCAGAGTCTATATTGCATTTTTTATTGCATTGCATATATTTATTCTATGTTAGTTTTAATCATGCATTGTTTATTTATTATATCAGTGTTGTTGAACTAAGCTCTACCATGCTGGTTTGTTTAACAAATCAAAGTGCTCATAAGAAATACACATAATTATAACAAATGAAGAGCTTCCAATATTAAAACTTTACAATATTAAAGAACCAGGAAATCATGTTACTTCTTGTTCAATAACGTCTATAGATAGGGCCCTCACTATGTGCAAAACTGAATAAGAACACAGGGGCAATTTACACCAATTGTGCAGCTTTTTAACAAAACATTTGTGTGAGAATTATAATCAAAATCAACTAAACAACCAGAGGAAGTGTACAGTTTTCAAGACTACTATAATCTTTTGGCACAGTGTGCAGGTTTGTCATTTCAAAAGGGTGCCAGTGTTGATAAGAGACACTTTTAATGAGAACATCTTCATGGATGATGAATGTCATGAGGAAGCATCCACACATCAGCTTATATTTAGACACCACATAGCTTTAACATGTTACCCTCTCTACTTAATTGGAAACGATGCATAATAATATGCAAATCCACACTAGTGGATTATTAATGAATATGTTTTGGCATTTCGTATAATTGATGATGATAGGTTTAGGTTTCTATTTTTCACTGCTTTTTAAAAATGAAAACCAGAATCTAGAGCTGTCACCTCAAGAAATAATTGTTATGTTAGCAAATAAAGGTCTAAATCTTCTCTGGGGAAAGATGGGTTTTTGCCAGGATACATAAAGACCTTATTGTATGAGATGCTAGCGAGTACATGTGCAGTCTTTTTTTATGAATGTCTGACATAAGACTGCCACACTTTCCATCCATTGTGTTTACATTCATGGTTGGACTGAAGTGTCTTGCATGTCATACATTTTGCACCTCAAACTAATTCCTCTGGATTACATTTAATGTCTGGCAAACTTAAACTTGAACATTTGTTTTCCCCACAAATTTGCAGAGTCTTCTGTTCCTGTAGGCAGGTACTATGTGTTTCTGTTATTTTTCCTAAAAATGTTACCAGATGGATTACAGCTTTGGGCTTTTGCTAGTCATTAAATCATGCACTGATGTTTCAAATTTAGTTTCTGTCTATAGGAAATTTATGGCATATAATCCTGTAATTGTGAAAATTATGGAAAACATAAAGTGTTAAGTGTGTTTGCATGTGCATGTTTCTCCATCCGCAGTGAGTATTCAACCAGGCCAGTGTATCTGTGGAACACACCATAAAAACCCTTTGAAGATTTTTCTTCACATCCTCTGTACTCCATCAGCAGATGGAAATTAAGCCAATGAACCAAAAAATGTTGTTGCAAATGACTGTAGTGGGGGGAAAAAATGAAGAGTGGAATGAAGAGCTGGGAGTGAGAGAGTTCATGTTAGTCAGTCAGTCACACTGGATCCAGTCAGGACAACGGGTACACTCATTCCGTTGAGTGTGTTCTAAATATCAGGGTAGGGAATGTGTCATTTCAAACACATGCAAAATTACTCTCATGTGTGGAAATGCATGCATGTTGCACGCATACAGAAATAAATACATACAACAAAGTAACGGCTCTGCCTCTGGCTCTGCAGCCTAGCTAGCTTAGCTATTACGTCTTGTCCCATCCACTCCGTCAGGGGATACAAGACAGACACTGAAAAAGTGTTCTAATGTGTAATTTTTAAATATTGGGGAAGTGAAATCAAGAAATGAGAGAGACAGAGAGAGATGTAGTACCTGTTTGAAATGGTTCCAGAGCATGGGGCCCACGGGCAGTGAGCTCCCGGATTGAGTTGGCAATAGGAGCTGGTTCATCTGCTCTCAAAACACTCACTTTCCAAGGGAGTACTTAAAAAGAAATACAATGGCGGCATAAAAGAGTGCTTGGCAAACGTCTGTCATCTATTTATTGTGTGTGTATATATATGTGTGTGTGTGTGTGTCCGTGCAGGTGTATGAAAGTGTGTGTGCATGTGTGATTTCCAGGAAGACGAACTCTTGGCTTAGACGGTATCCCTGTAAGACAGAAAGAAGATAACGAAAGGTAGAATTAGTGAAACAATGGCAGCTGTGTAGTATGTGAGAGACAGGGAGAAATACGGGCACCCTGGTATGCTGTCTAGAGTAAATAAAGGTTTTCTCTTCAAATTATGGATTTTATATTTTATCATATTCAAACATACAGATATATGCATACAGACACCTACACACACACCTACTCCATTTAACATCGGTCCACATCTGCCTGCACACAAGCACAAACGCACATTGGTATGATGTAACAGCTTGCTCTGGCTCAGTCTTGCTGTGAAGGTTGGCATCCATTCCAGGCTGAATTTAAAATTTGAATTTATTCAATCCCTGCTGCCAGTGTTGTTCACAAAGACCTTGTGAAACTCGTCTGGGAACCTATGCCAGGTAGTTCACACCTCCACATCCTCTGCCTGATGTGTTAAAGCAGGAGACACTTTTGACAGCGCTGAGAGCCATTTTCAGCCAGAGAACTTACATGGCTGCTGGCAAAAAAATTCCAGCTTTCTGTGTGTTTTTGGCTGGTAGGTAGGTGGGGAGGCATTCTGAGGTAGGTACTGTGTCCATGTGCTTTAAATGGCTAACGTGGGCCTAAAATTCAGTTAAATTCAATTGATTTGCAAGTCAAAACAATTTCTATTCAATTCCTGTTTGCAGTATCCAAATGTGCTGTATGTTTGTGTGTGTGGCTGTGTGCACTGACATTTAATTTTAGTTTAAACTCATGGTTTACTTTATGTTCCAGTCCAAGAATCTTGTACTGCATGTAGTCACTAACTGGTACATTCAAATTAAGTATTTAACATATGTGTATATACACATGTATGTTTTAGATTGTAGGGTGAAAATTTCAGCAGAAAAATAGGGAGTCTGGCCATAAGCTGAATATTGTATGTTGATTTATGTAGCCATTTGTGTCACCACCAATACTGTAACACTATATGGATGACATTGGTACAAATTGGATTCCTGGATTTAAATGGACCATTTAAAACAGCTTCAATACAAATGTGTATGTCTGTGTGACCATGTGCATATGCATTATAACTAACATTGTAATTTTTCCTAATAGTGCGGGAAGCAACAGCTCATATGAAATGGATGAAGCTTACCATTTTAATTTTAGGGTTTAAATCAGCTAACCACAGCTATTTTTCAGTTTTCTGCTACACATGAATGATAATACAATACAAGGTGTCCTGACATGTATATGAAAATGATACACACATTAATAGATACATACAATAATACATACTACAGTAGCTGGAGGCAAAGAATGCCATGACACAAAGTGCTTATACAGTATATGACTACCTACCATAGCTCTTACTAGATCTGTTTCTGTGAGACTTAACTGATGGCGCAATATGAAACAGAAGAATTGCTGAATTCATTACCTGCAGTTTTATTCATCTTATGTACTGATTGTATAAACTGTTAACTGAATCAGAAACAAGTAATTTCTGTAGCCATTCTGTCTGCCACATCCTCTATTCACAAGCTAATCTTTACTGTTGACAGACTTTCAAATATTACTTAATACTTTTGTTTTTATTTTATAAAAAGCCTCACTTGCAAGTGATAACTCATAATTCAGTGTGTTCAGTGTCATGCAACTGCTGACAGACTCATTGTGGCTCTTGCAGAGACTGAACTTGTGACCTTTTGGTTATTGGACCATTTCTCTTGGCCTCTAGCTGAGGCTGCCCTGCTACATTAAGTAAGTAAACAGATGGCCAATATTCATCTATACAGTCAGTAAAGAAGACTGAAAGACTTTTGTTTAGTCCTACAGTGACAAGAGTCCTCTTTGCTCTGAAATGGCTAGATGATTAATGCTGACTAGCTGAGGTAGAGGGACACCACTCTGCTTAGCTTGTTGTGCTGTCCTGTCTTATCAGAGAGGAAGAGGAAGCAGATAACAGGCAGTTCACCATGGGAGGGAGAGATGGGGGAGGGGGACTATAGAGGCAGGGAGGGGGTAGCAGAGAGAGTGTGTCTGAAAGAGTGACACTGAGATAAAGTAGAGAAATAGAGAAAGCAATTGAGTGTGAGGGATAGTAGGAGAGAGAGAAAGAGCATGTATATGTGAAGAGAAAGTCAGGGACAAAGAGCAGTTTTCTTGTGTGATAACAATTTATAAGGATTTGTAATTGTTCACATTTCTACGCATCAGTGTGCACACATGTAAACACAGGCAGATGTGTGAGAAATGCATTCATGCAAGCACACAAAAAGTAGGTGACAAAGGCAGATGTAGCAATTCCCACGAGCCCGCGGAGAGAAATATGATAGATAGGGGATCTTTGTTTATATCGGTCTTCTTCTCTCCCTGTCTGAGTGGCCTGTAATTGAATGATCATTACAGCAAAGTTATGGCTACGGCCCCGCAGTCGAAAAATAGGAATTGAGTTGGAAACAGCATTTAGTGGTTTTGATTTATGAGCAACAATGTGGAAGTTGTTTTTCAAGCCTGGCACTCTGATGGGCAATAAAGAGGAGCAGGGCTTATCACCTGCTGTACCCACTCTGATACACATACACCAGTCAGCCTGCCAGCCAGCCAGCCAGCGACCAGTCAGCCAACCAGCTGGGGCCCTTCATGGAAGGAAGTGTTTTCAGCAAATTTGCTTCCTTCATGTCTCGCCCTGAATAGTGCTATTCATTAAAATAGCCTCCAGTCAGTAGGCACTGCTGCCATTGCACATTTATACACTTGTACGCCTGTATCCTCACAGAAGTAGACACACACACACACACACACACACACACACAGAAATCCACCTTCACACACACTCACACAAACAGAGTTTTCTTCTGGTCCAGCTCATCTTTGCAGGAGGGCCTTCTATAATAAAAGCAAAGCTACAAAGGGAGAAAGGGGCCTGTTGCGTGCACTGCTATCTGCTTTCAGTTAGGACCACTGGAGCTGTATATTTATTTCTCTGGAGTGAAAAGGACTGCTCGCTTTCATTTAATGGATGTGATATTTGGATTAAGGTGGATCTAACTGAGAACCAAGGGGTCAATAGTGTGGGTGGTGCTGCATAAAAACAGCAATGAAATGTGTTAATTGTGGAAGTGTGAATCATTACAATACAGTGGATTGTGATTCAGCTGTGGTCCATACCACTGAGCAGGACTGCTTTCATTTTCACCAGAGCTGGTGTCTACAATGGCTCTGTTCAGACTCAAATGTTCATCGTCATGACATGTGGGCTACTGTTTTAGCTCTGGTTTACACCTACAGTAGTCACTCATATGCATCTTCATCAGCCAGATCTCAGATCTGATTGCAATACATCCTGACTTTACTGGGCTATATGCAAATCAGGGCATGCCATACTCAAGTCCAAAGGGCTTTGGTAATGCACTTGAAGTTTTTGCTCATCATTACAGGCTCACACATCTCCCTCACCCACACAGATGACTGCTCTCTTATCCATATAGATCATTCATTGCATTGACCAGAGATCAGACAGATGCTACAACAGTATGTTACGCCTCCTGTATGTTATGTGTTGAAATCACTGAGCCTATAGTCTGGTCAGTGAAGGTTGACATTTCTTTATTTCTTAATTTATTTTGTGGTAGGCCTGTTGGCAAGATATGGTTGGGTGAAGTTGATTACACTGGGACTTATTTGGTAACAAAGACAAGTAAAAATCCAATTTATTCATTAATATATAAATTGCCATTATGCCAACAAGGACATAGACTTAGGGCTTTTTCACATAGTTTGTTTGCTCTGAATCAGTTGATGAGTTCGTAAACTTGGAGCGCTTTCGCCTTGGTTCGGTTTCTTTTCACACAGAGAAAAATTCAAGCGAACCAAAATACATCACTACAAACCACGTGAGAACGTTCACTCCGCTTATGGTCAGATATGTCGTGCGGGAGCAAGTAATTAAATACAGGAAGAAGGTTCTGTGTTCTGGACTAGTGCATATTTCTGTGAGAGAAACATTGCTTTGCAATTTAATATGGAGCAACAGTTGGCATTTGCTCATAACCGTGAGCAGTAATTGTCTTTGCGATATACTAGGCAAAACTATACCAGCAGAATGCTGAATGTACTTCAAGGAAACGTCTTGAAAACAATATACTGCTTCAAACTTTGCAAAGAAGACATGCTGCCTTCAGATGACTGGGCAGAACAAGGGAGCTAATATTTAGCATGTACAACAACATGCTAACCATCAACATGTTAAACCGAAGATGTGTTCGGTAAACCCGATATGTTAACGGTAATTTATGGTAGTTGGGTCAGATTAAGGTCGGATCACGTTCCCACCACAAATGAACCACTTCAGAGTTCATTTGGGACAGGACCGAGACCACCTCCTCTCAAGCGTCTCGGTGCGGTTGTTTGGTCCGCACCAGAATTCAAATGATAGCTTTGACACCAGCCCAAATGAACCGTACTAACCAGGCAAACTGGTGGGCACTGGGGTTCGTTTTAACCAAACCAAACAGGTGTGAAGGTGCGAAAGCACCGTTAGTTGTTAGATTCTTAGGCTTGTTGGTATGCAGTCATTTTGTGAGTTAAAATTAATTCAGCTGTAAATTCTTCCGCACCATCAGTTTCTGTCCATGTTGACATCTTGACTTTTCCAGTGAAAATGATGTAACCACAATCAATAACAGTGACTGTGGTTGTACTTGTTCTTTGCACTGGCTGGTCAGCTACAGGTTCTAACACCACTGGGATTTTCAGTTATCAGACCTGAGGCATGTGTTGTATCACCTCCCATTTCCTTGCATCACTCCCCCCACTCACTACTCAGTCATACTCTTGGATGTATGTGCAGACATTTCTGTGTTTTGCACATATACATGCGCACACAAATTTATACAGAATCACACGTGTAAGCTATATTGCATGTTATTTCTAATTCCTTTTGATTCCCGGGGCCTGAAGGCCATCACTCTGCTGCTTTCCTTCAAGAAGTTTGTCAGGATCTGCCTCCTCGCTTACAGTCCCTATCAATTAATAGAAACAGTTAAGAGAGTGTCACTAAGGCCTTATTCAGACTGCCAGCCCAAATCCGTTTTTTGGCATATATTCAGATTGTATCCAGATTGATTTTAGAAAGTCTGGACAGCAACATTTTTGCAAATCGGATGCAAGCCACATTTAGAGGTGATTTGAAATGAGATGCCAATCGGATTTCTACAGATGCATCTCAGTCCATACGCTCTGGCCGCTCAAATCCGATTTCAAAGTATCTTTTGTGTCACTCGCAATGCGACACACAACGACGATGTTAAATCCAGAGTGACAGAAGTGCATCAGAAAAGGCAGCATCAGCCTCCTCCATCGCACCAGACAAACTCAGTGACGGAGGAGGCTGGTTATGGCTACGGCCCTACAGTCGAAAAATAGGAATTGAATTGGAAACAGCATTTAGTGGTTTTGATTTATGAGCAACTGCGACTTGAGAGTGCGGTTGTTTGGAGGACGAGATGATGGACCTCCATTTCTCATGCTTCCGTGTTGGAAAGCCGCGTCACCAGCGTACGTAGTTACTGACGCCTATGTCGTTACCACAGCAACCCATGCAGATAGGTTGGTGATGTCTGGACACACAAATCCAATCTGATTACTTGCAAATAACAGTGCTGACAGTCTGTCTTAAAGATCTGATTTGAGAAACAAATCTGATTTGCCTGAAGTCTGAACAAAGCCTAAGAGGGTTAGTCACACAGAGCTATCCTGATGCCTGCCAACACTGTCATGTCATCTGACATGTCTCAGCTCAGGCCTCAGGGTTTTCTCTTTTTAGAGAAAGAGCAAGGAATGAAAGGAGCTGAACCCACACAGTTGAAAAGCCCGAGTCAGAAGTGGTGAAGAGCATCAATAGCGTCCAATAAACGCACAACCAGGCATATGCATCTGTTTAGAGCATATGGTTGGGACAAATCAAACACACAAACTTGCATGCACACATCATAAATAGAGCTTTCTCCTTCAAGTGTCAAACCCTACAGGATCCGTAGAGGTAATGTATGAGAGCAACATACATATCTTGATGACATAAAAAAACTGCAGTGTGATTTCATCTGTTGACAGACATATTGCTTTGCTTTGCTACCATCAATATAAATGTCATATAAATGTATATGTCTCAGTTTATCACATGCATCTGAAACACACCACTTGTGAAATTGACATTAATGTGCCTCTGAGCCTTCACAATTCACCTTGACAACCACAGTAGCTATCTTGTTTGTTTTATGTTTTAAGTGATGTTCTTTGTATTGTATGGTGTTTTGATTAAAACCGTACACCAGATCATAGATATTATGTACCAAAATGGTTCAGCAACACACAGTAGATAGGAATGTGGCCAGCAGGTTCAGGGTTGATATTGAATCTGAATCCACAATCTAAAAATCGTATAGCTATTGAAGAACTAAAACTCAAACATTCAATTGATATCTTTAATAACGTGTTGTTGGCTGAGAATGCAGAAACACTACAGTTTTGAGTGGTAGCCTAATTAACGTACAATATGAATATTAATTAAATATGTGTCTAAAACAACAGGTGTACGTTGCTTAAGCTTGCACACTTTGTTTTTCACAAGAACTTGCTTCGAATATACCTCCCGATTCAGATGAGCTGATATGAGATAGAGTTGATAAAATCTGCTGGTGACCGTCATGATGACGATATGATGAAATTTAGTGTTTAGTGCAATTTAGCAAATATTATCTTGCTAACATGCTAAAGTAAGATGACGACCATGGTAAACATTACCTGCTAACATTTTCATTGTGAGCCAGCTGACCTTAGCATTCAGCTAGAGGTGGAAATCACAAATCACTTTTCTGATTTTAGTCACTTCGTTCAGTTCAGTTCAAAGATTTGTAGTTTGTTCAATTTTTTTCCTAAGCTAAGCGGTAGCATCACTGTTTAAATGCACTTCAGTATGTACGTCAGTAAGTGAACACATCACCGCTCAGACACGTCAGTACATACTACAGTAGGTGAACACAGCACCACTCAAAGGCACTTTAGTATGTACAACAGTAAGTGAACGCATCATGTCATGCGGCGCAACTTTCAGTGCTGATTCTGACTGTTTTCAGGTAGCACATTCAGTCTGATGCTAGTTCAAGCTGTCATGTTCAGTTCAGTATAAAACTAGGCAAGAAATGTACTGTACATATGGTTAATAGCTCAGCAGCCTATTATTTACGACTGAGTTGTCAGCCGTGGCTTTCGCTGTCTTTTAATAGGCTTTTAAGGAGGAAGTTAGGTACTGTGGATTACAGCTGAGCTGACAACAGTGGAGGGGAGCCCCACTGCTAAAAAGCTACTGATTTGAACATCCGTTGATGAAGATTGGTTTGTACGTACTAAACACCTCTACATTCTATCTATGTCTGACAAATGGCCCCCAGAAGACAAAAATATTTTGTTCTAATGCTCAGTTATACACAGAAGTTAGTGTGCATTAAGCTATAGTTCACTGTGTATGGAGAGCACAGACACCTACAGGCTATGAGTATTGCAGCCCGTTGGCACTGTACAGTGCTAGACACATTGAAAAACATTGAATGACAAATACAGAGCCTGCCAGTGTTGCCTGGTGGTCTTGTATTGCAATTATAACTCACCTACTGTATCAAGCCTGTGACAACTCTTCAACTCTGCTGACACATTTGAAAAAGCCATATGGTAAATAATTAGAGCTGAAAGTGTAAGAGCTTTGTGTGGCTCAGGCTGGCAAACATACATCTAAAAACAAACATAGAATGGAGACAGATACATACTGTACATTCCCATACTAGCCTCCATACACACACACACACACACACACTCATACTCTGCATTCTGCACTGAACTATGAGGTGTGGTTTAAAATATGGCTTTAAATAAATATAATATTATATATTAATTATTGCATTCAGAATCTATACATACATTATAGATTTAATGTGCCATCCAATATATAGTACAGTATGTGATGTGGGCTTTTTTGCCCAACAGTACGTGTGAACAAACTGCCATATATACACTGATAACCTACTACATGCCTACTTCTCTGTGAATATGTCATTATTATTATATTAATTAATAAGAAACAAATTAAATGAAACAAATCATTTTAAACTACCACAGTTACTGTTGCAAAAGAATTTGTTCACAAGATTTAGGAGTTTAGAGGTGGAAAGTCTGGCCCTGTTTCATTCCTCACAGTGGACAGCAGCAACCCATCTGCTGGGTGTCTAAACTGGCTGACTGTCTTGAACTTGTTCACATTTCCTATAGGTATAATTGGTTATATCCAACCTATTTAATATACACACAAGTACAGAAACTAATTATATTCAGTGAGGATTTATTTGTAACAACCATGCCATCTGTTCACCTGGACATCTCCATCGTGTCCTTGGTGAGATAGACGATCCAGTAGACCAGGTTGAAGGCGCCAAACGAAAGGGGGAAGAGGATGCGGGAGTATTTGTCAATGATGCTGGTGCCAGTCAGAACATTGTTGGCTGGTACAGCTGAACCCTGCTGCAGGAAGGCTTGGGCATTGACAGGTGGGTTAGGAAATGTTTTGGCAGGGCGGTCAAACAGCGGGGCAGAGTTCATCCTCTTCTTCAGCACACTGCTGGCATCCACCTTGGAAAGGCAAAGAAGAAAGATTTAGAATCTATAGGAGGAAATTCACATTAAAGAGAATATTGCATGATGTAATATGAATGTATTAATAATTAAACTGGTGATGTGCTGTTGTACCCAGAGAGTCATGAAATCATCATTTTTTATGTGCTAAGAATGTTAACACCATAGTAGAACCTGTTCTGCATGTAAAATGACAACATGTAATAGTGGCAAAGTGGAGGAATCTCATAACATCAACACATTACACAGAATTTAAAAAACAAATAAAGCCAAATGAAACTGTTAATGGTATATTTGCACAGCTGTGAGGTTGATCAGTGCATGTGGGCAATGTGCATGTGTCTGCAAAAAACTGTCTAGAATACCAATGAGTACCACAGTAATTAAGCTCAACAAAGGAAAGCAATGATGTTTTGTTTTCGATTTGATGTGATTTCAATCAACCCATTCCATGAAGATTGATGCAGTTGTGGAAAGCAAACAAAACATATTAAACATAAGAGGCTCACAGTATATTGGCACATGGTTATCATTATGCCTCATCAACTTTCAGTAAACCAGTGTGATCTCAGCACATGCTCCCTGCTCCAATAGTTGTAAATCAGCTACAGTATGTGCACAGAGAGAAAGGGAAAGTACTTCTGGGAAATAGGTTGTGAGTTAGCTTAGCTAGGTTGTGGGTTAGCAAACTGTCGCTTCAGTTGCTGCTGCGAAGCTAACAGCCAGAGAGGATGAGACGGTTTCCCAGAGCCAGCACACCAGCTCCAGACAGCGAAACTCACAACTCTCCTGCGACTATAGCAAACATCACAACAACGGCATATCTTGGCAAACTAGAAAGCAAGCTGAATGTCCGTGGGAAGTCATTTAACACTAGAACGGCCACAACGGTTTGAAATTCATCTGTGCAATAACTCCTGCTGGTACCTGACTTTTCCTAAAAGTGTCTGTATTTTTATTTACATTGGTTTTCATATAAATTACACAAAAGGCAAAGAAAATTTTTACCTATATTTATACCCTAGCCATACACGGTCATATTGACCGCACTGAATTTTGCGGTATTCTATTGTTCTATCTTTCGCGCAGTTTGTGATACATCTTGGTTGCTTAGCAACTATCATTGTCTCTGTCAAATAAATGTTGCTTGCGGTCTCGAGTGCTATTAGCATATGCTAATTTGCTTATAAGTACAATGTATTATACTAATTTGGCTATCATTGCAATAATATAAGAAATTGAATAATTTCCTAGGTTGGAGTTTATAAGGAGCCTTCAGAAAATGTCTGAAATGAATGAAAGAATGAAGAGAAAGATGACTGCTGCCATGGCCTTGGAGATGCTTCAGAACTTGGACATCGATGACTCTGATGCAGGGGATCTATCGGAGGTGGAAAGTGACCACAACCTTTCCTGGGTGCAAGAAAACACTTCATCCTCATCAGAGAGTCATTCAGAGTCCATACAGAGGAAAAAGAGGCAGCTTCTTTCATCGGAAACTAGGGATCCAGATGTTCCATTCACAGCTGACGTTCCAGGTGAGCTCGGCTGCCCTGCTCTGTCCTGTCTTGTGCTGCCCTGCGCTAGTTATAGCCTGGGCTATTCACTAGTTCTGCTGGTCCTATTATTATTAACATTATGCTATTATTATTAGGTTATTATTGTTGTTGCTGAACTGAAAGCCTTTGTAGCCCGGTTGTATATCCGTGGAGCACAGGGTGCAAAAAACATGGAGTTGGGCAGCCTTTGGGGCTTCCTGTTTTTCAAGGAAACCATGGCCAGAAATTGCTTCCGGGAGATAATGAGATTCCTGCAGTTCGACAAAAAAGAGACCCGCCGTGTGCATCTGCAAGATGACAGGTTGCCCCCCTCCGCAAAAGAGCAAGCAGAGCTGTTCAGCACAAAGATGCTGAAATGTGCAGATGCGACGCTCACTATCTACCAGGGAAAACCGAGGAAGAATGTGTGCATTCTGAGCTCCGTGCACACAAGCGTGGGCATTACTAATGGGCCGAACGCAAAGCCGCAGTTGGGAACATACTATAATAACACCAAATATGGCGTGGACGTCCTAGATCAGATGGCAAGGGCCTACTCAGTGAAAGACGGCCAGTGGCTATATTCTATAACATCCTCGACCTGGCTAGAATCAATGCCCACATCCTCTTCAAGGAGTGCACTAGCAGCAAGATAGCCCGGAGGAAGTTCATGCAGCAACTGGCAGAGGAGCTGAGAGCAGAGTTCAGAGGTCCCAGTCAGCAGCAGAAGCAACCACCGCAGCAGACACCAAAACGGAGGCAGTGCCAGGTTCGGAGAAGCTGCAAACAAAATAAAACACACGACACCTGCTGCAAATGCCGCAAACCCGTGTGTGGAAATTGTGCAAGGAGAACAGAGGTGACTGTGAAGCTTAAAGAGCCAAGCATGCTATTGATGTAATTAGTTAATATAGAATTAGTAGCCTAATTGTTTTATGGTTCTAAACTCTGTTCGTGGCTCTTTTTTTAACTTTAGATCAGCTTAAGACGGTGTAGTCCCTCATTCGTCCAGGAGTGTTCTGTCGTAGAAAAGGTTTCAGTCGTAGTCATCTGGACACTGTTTAAGATCAGCTTGTTTTCAGCTTTTTCGATTATTTATAGTTATAAATGTTAAAAAAAAAAAAAATTCACAATGAAATAGATCCTTTTAATTGTTATTTTCTTGTTCTGAGTTATGCTGAATAAATACGGAAAAATACAGGTGTGAATTTAGCTTATGCAATAATTACGGTTTACTATATGTGATTATGTGAATATTGATACATGTATAGTTAAACTTTTTTAAATGTACATTTTGGTGTTATTTGTTTTTTTAAAAGATACCCTAACACATTATTAATCTCTTATTTAGGTATTTATCACTAGGGAATATAGAGTTTGGAATCTAGCATCAAAATGACCACGTTCTATTAGTTATGGAATTCTGGCACTTCTAGTGTTAATGTTACCTGACACACAAATCATGGCTGGAATAGTGTTGTGTGGTTTGGTCTGAGATACTTTGTTTATTTCACATTTACAGAGCCAGGGCTGTGTACAAACACTAGATGTTTTTTTCAGCACACACACTGAACGGACAGCTAGTGTACTGTGAGGAGATATTCGCTGAATTTGACATAAAGACATATATTGGATTAGAATTGCATACTCCACCTTTAAGACTATAAAAACACTTGGATGATATTGCATGCGTTCAGCTTCTGAGTGGCGTACATAATATACTGCTCTTAGATGCTTTGGCCGTACAGGATTTATGCAGAGAATTGCATTAAAGATCGCACAGATCTATTTGCTGAGCCGTTTCAGATTGCCAAGAGCACTGCTTTTAGATTTGTGCAATACTCTGGAGCCTCAATTTAGGCGAAACACACACCTGTCAAATCCCATGCCTCCACACCTGCAAGTAGGTTAGGCTACTTAGCACACTTGGGAGTTTTAGCCACAGGATCCCTTCAGAGAGAGATAAGAGACAGGTGAGGCATTTCACAGTCTTCTTTGAGTCGTGCGTTTCGGTACAGTGCTAACACTGCTAACAGACTCTCCAGATCCATTCCCATTCCTCAATCGTAAGCTGTAACACTCCATTAATGTCCAAATAAAGCTCAGCTGGGATGCGTCTAGCTCAGGGAGGTGGAGGAGATGGGTAGCTGATTGGTAAGTGATTTGTAATTATGGAAAGCACTATCAAGTTTAACTTTATAAAAACTCAACTTAGGTGACCGAGGTTGTGCCCTCACTCCATGGCTAATGACCCCACTTGCAAACCCCCAGACCAGACAGGAGCGTTCTTACAACCACCGACACATGCACACTTGCTCCATGGTAGAGCACACAGTTGGAGTGCTGAAGGCCGGGTGAATGTGCCTTGATTCCGCTGGGGGAAAGCTTCTATACACCCCGGAGAAAGCTTGTCCAATCACAATGGCCTGCTGTATGCTGCACAATGTGGCCATGAGACGTGGTGTGCCACTCCCAGATCAGATACCCCTTGTGGAGAAAATGCCAGATGACCCAGTGGACGCACCTTATGGAGATGCCATAATCATTTGGCAGCAGTTAATTGACCGCTTATGAGGTAGGCTAGCACATGGTTTTGTGTAGCTGTGGGCCTGTAAAGCCCTTTGAGACTGTAAACAGCAATATCAGGCTTTAAATAAACTTGAACTTTAAATTGTGGTGAATAACAAATAAGGAATTCCACACAAGCAGTTCCAGTGTCACATTTTATTTAGACTTGCTTTTGAGTGTTTCATTAATCCTTTCAAGGTTTTCCGTTATATTATTTAACACAGAAGTCAATGTAATTGAAGTCGTGGAAATATCTCGTTAAGTTGAGAGAATCTGTTCTTGCTTTTGCAGGACCGTAACAGAGACAACTTGAGTCAGAGAGAAAATGTGGCGAGGGCGTTCAGGCTCTGCAGTTTGTGATGATGATGCACTCGCTTAGTCTTGTTCTGAAAATAAAAAAATAAAATAAAATATTTGAATGCAGATGTTTGAGTGGTCAATGAAATAACAGCAAAAAGCCTATAAACTACAACAGATAGAAAAAAAGTTATATGTATAAATTAATTTTAAGGGGTTTATAAAAACATGAATATGCAAAACATACCTTCAGCAACCGGTGTGTCTGTAAATGCATCTCTGGTGAGGGCTTGACTCCCTGATGTGCCTGGCAGTGGATCACTGTCTGCGTCTTGAATTCTTAGGTCTACTTGCGAGACCGCCATCTCCTCCTGTCCTCCCCCAGTTGTCATCATGGAGTGCTTTGCTTGGGCAATGCATTTTTTTGCTTTCATGTCTAACCATTTTCTTTAATTTCAGTTACTGTGCGTCCCTATGCTGACACGGCATTTACAGCATCACAAATGTTTTGCTGGGTTTTTGATTTTCCTGTAACGCCAGTACTGACACTCTGGGAAATCACATCTTTACTTAGTTTAAGTTTATTTACAGTACAGGTACGTTATTTACAGTACATCGATTTCACTACTGCTGAAGTCTTTCTTACAACATTTTTTTGGTGCCATCTCTTCAATTCTTGGGCATGTGCCAGAGTATTTGCACCTGCCCTTATATAGTGTGTAGGGGGCATTACCTATGCTAATAACAAACAATCGGCCACACGACTCCAATTTATGATCAAGTATCAAGCACCTGGAGTTGCCTTCTCTTATTTTTTCTCTTAACAGAAAATTAAGAGAAAATATAAGACATTTAAGGGAATGTTGCTGAATGAGGTCCAATGTTTACATATTTTGTCTTAGATTATTATGACCATTTTTAAACTGATTTAGTTAGGTAACCCATGCCACAGTGTAGAGTTTAAATAGTTGTTCACAGGTTGTTGGAAATAAACTCCCTACAGCTCACTGACTGGTCCAGCTTCCAGATGTCTGGCTTATTAAGCTCACAGTGGATGTTTTTCCAGACTACTGTCTTGGAGCAAAAGCTGAACTTGCAAGATTTAGGATGGATTTGTGAGGCTACAGGATTACATGCTTCTCTACAGGTTGAGAAACTATTAAACTGTTACAATCCTCTGGCTGAGAGGAACCCTTCCAAAAATGCATGATGGCCAATCTCAAAATAAGACAAGATTAGTCCCTGAGTTATTAATTTCACTGTACTTGACATATTTGCAGATGCAAGGGTTTCACCCAACAGTAAATGTACAATTAGGACCTGTACAGAATGTTTATTAAATGATTAAATTATGTTGTAGAAGTATGATTTGGTCGTGATGCTCATTGTATGACAGCTATCTTGAAATGTACAATTCATTCTGTGGATTAGATTTAGTTGAGCCATCGTGTCATTCCAATTCTGCATGAGGGTCTGACGCCAGTAGCATAACCATGGAAACATGTAACAAAGAAAACAAAAAAAAGATCCATATACAGTAGAGATTTTTTTGCTTTTCCATATCCGAACTGAAGGTCTACAGATAGAGGGTGTCTAAAATTTTGTGATTTTAGCTTGGCTTGACTATATATTATGGTAACAGACTCCTTCTCTTTGGTCTGAAACAAATACAGAATAACTTTATTCCTCTTTGTTAAACCATAAAACTGTAATCCTTGGTATCCCTAAAACACAAGATCATCCTTCACTGTGGTCTAGTATTGATAGTTGCCAAGTACAAAGTGTGACAAAGAGAGAGAGAGAGAGAGAGAGAGAGAGAGAGAGAGAGAGGGAAGAGAAAGAAGAATTCTGCACTATGAACAAATAATTTAAAAATCCTTCAATTCACTTCAGGCTTTATTAGTGTGAGACATTACTTTAAGGGACTGCAATCTACAGTAAAACAATGTTATCAGCATTTCACTCTTGACTGAGTAAAAATGTAATGGGGCGGTGTGAAAGGTCGAAGACGGGATAAAAAACAATAGATCAGGATTTGTAAAACCCTATAGCAACATGGCAGTGGGGAAGGGCAGTGAGAGGGAGTGGGTCCCGGTGATCTAACAGCTGGTCACCCTGACATTAAGCCTTCTTATCAATTACAGTGTGTGCCCCTATCTATCAGTTAGGTACGCTTCCTCCTGTTGAATTACTGCTCATTTGTAAGGTTGACGTTAGCTTGGCCTGTGTGGCATGTGTGCGCGGTGTACTGTACGTATGTGCAGCTGATTCGATACACAAGCTATTTTTGATAATGATAACATGCTTGTTATTCCTGGTCAAATCCCAGAGGGATCAGCTCCTCTTCTCTTTATCCACTGTTCTAGATTTCAACAGATCCACTTTGACACAGGGAGGAAGGGCACGGATGTATGGATGTTTTGTTTTTTTTTTGGTGTGGGTATTCATGTTTGGGGGTGGATGGGAGCTACATGTAAGTGTGTTTATGTGTGTTTCATAGTGTACGTGTAGGTGTGTGTATGTAAAATAAGGTTACTCTAACTGTGCGCTACTAACATGGCATGGGAGTAAGTGCATGGAGGTTCATCTATGTGGGTGTTGAGTGGGTGTGTATACACTTGAGGTGGTGGAGATGAATATGTGTATGTAAATGTATTTTTTATATTAATGTCTTTGAAGCATTGCATTATGTGTCCTGGATATATCATCTATGACTCTCTTTTTCATTGTTTAGATTCAGAAAGTGAGAGAATAACAATGGATATGGTTTGGGGTTAAAAATGCAAAATACACAGATTATTTTATTACTATGTGTTTCTGTGTCACCATCTACATTCATCATAAGTTGAACCAGTGAAAGCTGACAAGTGAAAACACAAACTACCTGATCATCAGCTGCAAATGAAATGTAATTTTACGCCTTTACAACATCCTCTAAATATTACACTTCTTAACATCTACTGTGGAAAAGTACTTACAGAATTGTGGATTGACATGCAACACTTTGAAAAACGTTTCTGATGATGCTCTTTCATCTCTTAGTTATACAAGTTCACACACTTGTAACAACATAGCCCCATTTGCGACTTAAGCAAACGATTTGGTCACATAGCGTTCCTTATGCAAAATTTAGGGGAAAATAAAAACATCAACAAAAGTCTTCTGGACTGATAAAATGGTTGCTCAGGGTGGTTTAACATTTTCAAAGGCTGAACCACTCCTCTATTCTTTTTCATTGCTAGAAAAAGGTGCCGGGGAACGCCAGAATCTTGGATTTAAACATTGGTTTTACATCATTCTTAGCAGAGAGATGACATCTGTTAGATCACGGAAATACCTTTGAAGATGCAACCCCCTGCTGGTTAACAGGTAAAAACTAGAACACTAAAACACTAGCGATGTTACGGACAATTTTTGATAAGCATTTCCACATTTTATTTGTGTCTTGTTCTCTACTAGCACACAAATAAGGACACATATTTAAGCACGTGAGCGAGTGGCTGACACAATACACTTTCCTGCTGACTGCAGAGGTCAGTAATGTAAATGTGTAGTGCACGCAAGCCATGAAACACGAAGAACAAGATCACAAAGACGCTAGATGCCAGACTGGCATTTATTTCAATGATTGCCAATGTCTATCATAAAAGGGGGTCTACATGGTTTCTCTTGCTTTCACACTATTCCACTGACCTATTGGTAGTGGTAGGCCTCAAATATATACACAACGTAAACAAGAAAATACCACAGGGTAACTTTAGGTATGTTACATGGAATATTTTGTTGTCACATCTTTCCTGAGCTTGAAAATAATAACATTTATTCAGTCTAATTATCAGGACACCGGGATGCCAGGTCTCTTCACCCAAGCAGTGATCACCAATCCTGTGATTGTTGGCACCTGTGGCTTAGCCTATATATACAGATCCCTTCTTTTCTTCTCTTTCTTCTCCTTTTTTTCCCTCCCACAACTATTTTATTTTCTGTTAATTTCCTGCACCACATACTGCACCACCTCCTCACACACACCACTGACAATGCATGCAGCACCCTTTACACACAACGATAAACACCCCGTTCCCCTATGTGCTTACAGCTAGAATATTTGATTCATTAAATGAACCATTTGTCTTATGTTGTTGTGAGGTTTCCATTCCTGTTATGGCTTTACCTGACATAACAGTCATAACAGGTTGTTGTAATCTTTTAAATCGTGACTGGTGGATGGCTATTTCTATTCCCAATGATACACCATTGTTTTTTTCCTTTTCTCTGTGTAATGAAGAGTCTTCCCTCCTACATATTTGCTGAAAGCAGTCATTTTCCATGATGCAACCCTCCCACTCTCTCTTTCTCTCAGTGTAACTCTCTCTCACTCATACACATATGCAACACAAAAACAAACCACAGTGGCCCCTCACATCCATCTCTCCATCTTGCTCCACAGAAATGGAATGGGCCAGCTTTCTCAGCCCCCACTCTGCTTCATTGTGGTGGCTGCCCTCCTTCTTGTGAGCCTGCAGTGATCTGCTGGATATTCTCTTAATCTATGGCTCTTACATAATCTGCAGCAACATCGTTCACAGAGCCACTGGCTGTCTCGTCGTGTCACTCTCTATGGTTATCACACAGTTACAGGGCAGAATAGAGGACTGGGCAAGAGGGATGGGTAGATGATAGATATACTGTAGATGGATGGATGGATAAGAGTGATGAGTGAAATGTATGAATGTGGGGGGATAATTTGCTGCAGATTACGTGTGTGCATATATACGCGCTTGTATATGTGTTTGGGTGTGTGCTGCAGATTATGTGTGGACGTGTGTTCTTGTGTGGGACAAGCGTGGATAAAGTGGAGATTGTGGTGTTTCAGTGTATATGTGTGGACAGCACATTCAAGCAAAAAGGAGAGAGAGAGAGGCAAAAGCGAGGTGGACAAGAGATGTGTGTGTGTGTGTGTACACAAGGGAGAGAGAGGGAGAGAGTGTGTATCAAGATGAAGAGCACAGCAGGGGGCTGAAGAAGAAGCAGTAAAAGAGGATAATGTTACATATTGGTGCATTTTTGTGTGTGAGGGGGAAGAAAAGGAAGGAGGGATGGAGGTATGGCTGAGATTTAAGCGAGAGTATGATTTTCTCTGGGATGAGGCAGATGAAAGAGAGATTGTATATAGTCTGCATTGTTTATATTGCACATGTTGCATGTGTGACTTGAAATAAGCAAATGGGTGAACAGGAGGGAAAAGCAATATTGTAGAAAGAACTTGAGAGCAAGTCAGAAATTATAAAAAAATACTCATGAGCGATATATAAAGAATGTAAACCATCAAAACCAGGCAGAACCAAACACAATTTAATACAATGCGCTCCTGAGTAAGCAGTGCTATGTGGATGTAGAATCACTGAAACAGCTGGCTATGACCTTCACCACAATGACCAGTACAACCAGTCAGCTTTAGAACCACATACCAGTCTTATCTATCAACATATTTGAAAAACACATTCAAGGAGAGTTCAGAACACAATGGAGAGAAGAAAAGAAACCACACAGCAAACAGACCTACTACCAATACCTTAACAGACACATTCAACTGGCAGAATATACATATATATATAAAAATATATATATATATATATATATATATATATATATATATGAATGTAAGTGAAATCTTAACAAAACAGAGAGTAAACATCAATGAACCGGAGATTGAAAGATGTTGCTACGTGAAATGATGAAAGCCATCAGAGGAATGTAACTGTAACCACTGCCACCTAAACACTGAAACAGATATCTTCTGTGCGTGCCCAAAATGTAAAACCACAAGAGATACATATTATACATGTTTTTTAAAAGCTATTCTAGGCTTTATGACTCTGCTTGATAATTAAAAACATTATTTTCTGTTGCAGAACTCAGCAGCTGCCACAAGGCAAGACCGACAGCTAACAAGTAACCTGTCAACATGCATCTTTAACGTTGTCTTTAACAACATGCTGTACACAGTATATGTATAATGTATAAAATTGACACATATGGAGCTTGTGACACAAATGTATTTGTACAGTCAGACTGGATGTATGCCTGTAAACAAGATATGTAATTATTATCTTCAATGTTAACAGTTCATATCTGTTCTTTCATCACCAGTTTGTATTGTAATTACCATTGCTTTCTTCTTCTTTATCCAATATTTACATTATATGCTTATGCAACACAGATATGTTTACATGTCATGCCAATAAAGCTAAATTAAATTTAAAAAGAATAGAACATTGAAATTGTTATATAAATTCGAAGAGCTGAGAATGGATTTAGACAGAAAAAGAGACAAACAGAATAAGACAGACAGGAGGAGGAAATAGAGACAAGCCTAGCAAGAGACTAGAACTGAGCAGGTCAAACCAGAACAATGAATGGCATGATGAGTGTGAAACAGAACCAGATATAGAGAGATGATCTTGACAGAAAGATTACATGTAAACATCCAGAATACTACCTAATCTCATACCGCAGGCAATATTCTGTTTTATTAGGGTTAACCCTTTGCACCCAAATGATGCATATTGCCTCAAAAATGACACTCCATCTTCTCTGAGTCATAACTCAGTCAAACAGGAATGAATAATAAACTGCTGGAATCTGTATATCTGTGGTTACAGTGCAAAAAGGAAGTGCTTTTAGCTAGTGCAATTTCACAAAAATGTAAACAAATATAGTTTAGCTTCACATCAGCCAGATGTGACCGATCCACATAAAAACTGCTCTACTCTGTTCATTTGCTGGCATTAATTCATTCTGATGTGAAAAGCTACTGCCACCACTTTCTCCATGTGCTTCACTGAATTTTAATGTAAAGTAAACGGTACATCATTGCTGTGATTGAAATCAAAAGTGTTGGCGGTTAGCCAATGTTACCAAAATTGGACTCAATATAGCTTTTCTAATTTAGACATTTTATGTCAGTAAGTTGTTTCGAAACATCACATAGACAAAGCACATTTTATTACATGTTTAACGAAGTTCAATAAAGGCTCAGACAATGAGTGCTGACGTTACAACGACCAACTTTCAGCAAATGGAATTAAAAGCCCTGCGGAGATTTACGTTATTTAGCAGCTCAGTTTAGTTTCATGAGAAAAAAGACAGAAGCACACATAGTGAGGTAGTTTGATGAAGAGATGTAGAGGCATACGTAATGAGGCCAAGCGAAGCCTTTGTGTAACCTACATGTATAAGACAAGTTGGAAGTGATTGTGTGTCTGTCGTTATGAGGTTAATACATAATGACACAATTTCATAAACCTTCTAAACAACAGTATTCAAATTTGCACAAGCCCTAAAAGGAGGGTATATGAACGTTTCCACTTATAGTTAAGAACTGATGCGGAGTTACAGCCCCTGTTACCTTAAACATACAATAATTATCTTAATCAGTGCCACACAGGTTTATAGATTTTAGATTTTAAAATAGAGAAAAAAAGGGCACTGGTAGTGGATAAGTATCAGGGGAGAAAAAGTCGGTGTGCATCTGTGCATCCCTAATTTGTGTATCATGTTTCCATCCTACCTGCCATCCTCTTTGACTGATCAGCAATTTACATGGAGCATGGATATTAGTAACCCTTGCATTTTGTCAATGCATGTAAACACAATAAGTGGGAAACAGTGGGGCGGACTTACTGAGGAAACCTCTCCATCGTTCCCTGTGGCTGCAGCCGGAGCTGCAGCTGCAGCTGCTGCCTCCTGAGCCGCCGCCTTCATGGCTGCTGCCTTCCGCAGCTCCCGGTTGGCCTGCAGGGTGGAGAAGTAGTTGACCGCCGCAAACTCAATCAGGGCGGAGAAGACAAAGGCAAAGCAAACGGCGATGAACCAATCCATAGCTGTGGCATAAGAAACTTTGGGGAGGGAGTGGCGGGCGCTGATACTGAGTGTTGTCATGGTCAAGACAGTGGTGATACCTGCATACAGGGAGGAAACAGATGTTAGTAATGTGTTGTTCTTGATTTCACATCCGGTATAACTGCCGTACATATTTCTTTCAATTAATATGTTCTATAATTTCCATACATATTATTTCTGTCATTTTAACATGTTTTTTGTTATGTTTGTTTAAATTAATTCATGCATATTGAGTGCTTATGTTAAGTAGGAACTACAGTACATATGCGTTACACACGGACATTTTTGAAAGATGCAACAGGAAAATCACAGACTTTTGGTGAGAAGTTAATATCTCTGCATGTGAATTTAAAGTTGTAAAGAAGTTGCAAAGAAGAAAAGATGTTTTTCATTTTTGTATTTTGATCGGGGTATTTCAAGAACTCATTCCCTCTTGGTTATATGCAGCCAGCGAGGTATGTAAAGTATGTTTGTGTTTCCCGAGTGTATATGTATAGAGTTTTTTGCAATATATGTGATTGTGTTTATGTTTTACATTGTCATACTGTAGTTTGACGGTGGATTTCATTGACGGTGAACGTGATAGCGGAGAAAAGAATAAGAAAGGCAATAAATCCATCAGTATCCAGAACCATGGCGTCATTTATTTCCCGGAGGGAGTGATATCCGGCTTGTCTTTATTCTTGTGTTTACTGTTTTGGAATACTGTGGCAGTATGTAAGCTGAGGATTTTTTGTCTTAAAGGAATAGTTAGATATTTTGTGAAATATGCTTTTTTTGCTTTATTGCCAATAGATTCCACTCTCATGTCTGTGCATTAAATATGGGCCTAGACCAAGGAGGCAGTTAGCTTTGCTTTGGATAAAAAACTGGAAGCGTGGGGGGTGGCGGCTAACCTGGCTCTTTTCAAATTTAAAGATATTCCTACCCTATCAACGTCTGTAAAGCTCACTAATTAAGGGGAAACTTCTGTATTTTTCAACCTGGACCCTATTATCCCATATTTTTCTGTCTACGTGACTAATGGGGACAGCGAGTTTTGAAAATGGTCCGGTATTGAGTTAGAGACTCAATGTTGCAATGTAATCCTTCTGGGCAATTTGCGCAACGTCAATGTACGTCCACTAAAAGTGTTTGTTTTTGCCACTGACAGGCTCAGATTGGTATTCTAAATGTTTGACAACATTATGGAAAGCATCCCTACAGAGATAGACCTTTTGGTTCAAGAGTAAGATCCTTTTTGTCTAACCATAAACAGCCGTTATATTGCTTTCCTCAAAGCCACCAGACTCTGTTGACAAATACAGTAATTTTACCTCGTAGTTCATCATAACATTGTAACAATTCATTCAAACTTGACAGAAACAAAATAAAACTCACCAAAACCGTCTTGGTTAGTCTTTCCAATGTTCCAACAATCACCAACTCTGGTTTGGTCGAAATACACCCTTAATTCACTGAGTTAGATGTGAAAATATCTGGAGAGGAGCGAGAGGGAGGTTGGGCATCAGAGAGGCAGTGGGAAGAAATAGCGTGTAGAGCCAGAATATTTTACGATGATCTGAGAGGTAATAATTACTGTATTTGTCAATGGAGCCTGGTGGCTTTGAGGAGAGCGATATAATGGCTGCTTCTGGTTAAACAAAAAGGATCTTACTCTTTCACAAAAATGTATATATGTGTAGGGTCCTTTCCATAATGTTGTCAGACACTTATAATAACAATCTGGGCCTGTCCGTGGCAAAAACAAGCACTTTTAGTGGATGTACATTGACTGTGTGCTATTGCCAAGAAGGATTACATTGTTTCGCTGCTGCCAGCTGCAGCGCTCTCACTCAATACTGGACCAAATTCAAAAATGGTTGTCCTCATTAGTCACTTAGACACAAAAACATGGAAAAATAGGGTCCAGGTTCCCTTGAACACTGTTTAATCTGCACACAAACAAACAAGACTATGAGAAGTCACCAAAAAATAGTATGTAACTCTCCCACAAGATACAACATGTTAATTAGTGAGCTTTAGAGATGCCAGGCTAGCTGTTTCCCCCTGCTTACAGTCTTAATGCTAAGATAAGCTACGCCCGCCTGACTCTCCCTCATATTTTTACTTAATGCACAGACATCAGAATGGTATTGATCTTCTCATCTCACTCTTGTTAGGATAATGAATACGTGTTTTTCAAGAAATGTCGAACTTTTCCTTTAATGCTGTTTTGTTAAATGGCTCGATCAAGCACTGTGGTACAATGAAATCTTTAACAATTTTTAGTCATTAGTCTTCCAGTCTATTTATTTTCTTTTTTTCCTACGGTGACCCCTCTCTGATGGGAAGAAATATATCAAAGTCCTCTGTACATGATCTTTACTGTTTCAGGATGTTATTATTATAAACACTCTAGTAAAACATGCCACAATCCTGCACAGAATAATATAATTCATGGCTTGACAGTGGTTATTTACCATGAACTTTATTCTGAATGTTGTGAATATGTTGTATATATCTATACATCTATTGCATGTCTGTCTGTCCTGGAAGAGGGATGCCTCCTCTGTTGCTCTTTCTGAGGTTTCTTCCATTTTTTTCCCTGTTAAAAGGCTTTTTTAGGGGGGAGTCTTTCCTCATTCGAATCGAGAGTGTAAGGACAGAGGGTGTTGTATGCTGTAAAGATTGGAAAGCCCTTGAAGCAAATTGTGATTTGTGATGTTGGGCTATATAAATAAAACTGACCTGACTTGACATTTTTTCTGTTTGTTTTTGAGAAACTGTCACAGGACTCAACATCTGGGAATGTTTGTCAATGAATAACAATGTAGAGGCTTGATTATGAGAGAACATTGCAATCAGCTTGATTTGGACACACAAACACCCCAGACGTTCACACATACACAAATGTAATGTTACACTATATATTAGAAAACAACAATTCAGCCTGCCATTTGACTTCAGAGAGTCTTTTCTCCAAATCAATAAATCAAATCTATCAGGTCTTCTTACCAAAGCTATTTTATAATTTAAGTGGCAAACAAAGCTGCAGCATCTCTTTGGAAATTGCCATTTTAACTCTCTTAGCAAAATATACCATCTGGCAAATGACGTCTGTGATCACTTCAGCATTGCAGAGATGATAGCAGTTGAAGCACTCGTGTCTTCTGTATTTATTAGACCACAATGCTGCAGAGATGATTCAAGGCTAGTTCCTAGCGAGGTCTTAGCATGTACGGTAGTGAATCATTGGCACACAAGTTTGAAAGCTATACAAGTGTTTATTTTCCAAAATATTGGTGTATTCCTGTCACCAGTTTACTGAAAAGACACATTTAGATTTTCTGAAGACTCAGTTTGTGAATAAAAATGCACAAGATGCACAGTGCATGAGATTGAAATATTACTTATATAGTGTAGATGCCAATTAGATTTGTTTTCTTTAAGGGGCTAAATATGAGTTTTCTACTCTTTCACTGGAATACCGTTGGCATGCACAACGTAATTACACACAAACTGAAGCTTTGGATTGAGTGTTCTGTGTTGATAACGGTAATAATATGATTTTATAGGTAATAGAAAAAAGTGGAAAAAGTAACTTTTACAAGATGATACACTATTAAAATCAGCTATATTACTTATGATCCTTATTCAAAATGTAAACATGAATGTTAGTGTTTGCACATAATATTGAATCATGTCTAATGATTTGAACACACTATGAAAATGTAAATTGGAATTGAAGGCAGCATATTAATCACTTGGATGGGAGGGTGCCAAAATAAAAATTCTTGTTTCTTGTCTAAAAAAATTATATGATTACATATAAAACAACACGTGTAACATTTTGCTGTTTATAGTGTAACATGGCAAGCTTTTAATGTAATTTGCAGCTCTGTTTAATGGCATATAACTAGAATTACAAGCCATGTGGCATTTCAGCTCAGTAAGGTTTGCCAAAAAGTCATTTCAGTGGATGCTAATCTGCTGTTCCCCCGCACTGAGATGCCAATAAAAGAGACCAAATATCTGTAAACATTCTAATGAAAGCCATCCAGTAAGATGACCAGACACAAGCCACAAAGCATTTGCTAATATTTGTCTATCTGTTAAGTATCTCACAATACAAGTTACGGGTGGGATGATAAAAGATAAACAGATGGAAGAATGGATGTGTGGAAAGATGAAGATAATAGATGAAAGAAAGAAACAGATGTTTCAATTGATAAGTGGGAGAGTGAAAACAACATGGTTTTTGATATCTTTCTCAGCTGAAATAAGACTGCACTAGGCTTTTTAAAGTTCTTCTGGCCATGGCTCCAGATGCATAGACTGCAAGGACCCCTATGAGCACACCCTTAAAGTTTAGAAAACCAAGAAAAATACTCTGAGGATCTGAGGCTATTCATACCTTCTCTTGGATACATGATAGTTTGAAAGTATAGTTTGGGCTGCACAAAAGGTCCATGGCAGATGCATTTTAGAGGCACTTTTGAACTGTCAAACTATCAAAACATACCACAAAAAAATAAAGAAGTGCAATTTTGCCTGTAGAAGATCACTGGAAAGGGATTTCCCTGTCTTGCCCTGATTCCATCCTTATTAAGTAAGAGAAAGATGCTGACAATGAACATCTCTTTTTATAGGCCCATTAACAAAGTACATATCTAATTCACTTTCATCAAGCTAAAACAAGCAGGGAAAAAGGGCCATTGAACACTGCTGTCCATGCTTTTACCAAATGCGTGCTGTAGTTGTGCATATTTCATTAGCAGTATAGGACTGTACAGGGGATTTAATACACCTAATAATGTCTCAAATGCATTTTCTACACACCACTTCAGCTGTGAAAGCTAACAACTCTCAAATACAACCTCCTCCGATACCCAAACAACGCTGACTGTCTCAAGCTCAAGCACAAGTTAAATGATTGCAAAGGGGAGGAGGGACATGGGAAGAAAGCCTGTCAGGGTAAGAGGGAGAGGCAAGAGAAAGAGAAAGAAAGAAAGAAAGAGTGTAGGAGGGAGGGGGATGAAGTATAAAGACAGGATAGAAATGAAATGCTTGGGGCATTTATGTGCTTTTATAGGGAAAAAAAGCAAGGTACAAATTAGGCCACACTCAATTAAGTTTGTAAGACTTGTGCTCAAGGGACTTTCAGCTCTAAGAGAGGTAGTTGACAATCCAGCGCACAACATACTATGACTTAATGTACTGTCAGGGTGGAGCACATCCACATAGCAATTTGTCTTCTCTTCAATTCTCTTCTCCCACATTTTCAACTTTCTATCTCACATGCACCATCAACAGCATTAATGGAAGCAGATAATGGCTTTTTGGACATACCGTTTGTTGTCCTTTATACCAGAAAAATATGGAACTACATAATGTAACTCCAAGTACTTTAAGAGTTCATAAGCATGGCGCTTTAATTTAAAAAACAAACTTCATCACATTTCTAAGATAAAGTTTGGTCTTTTGTCATAAAAAAATCCAATATGTGGTATTTGATTTTTTAAATATAACCTCTTCTAAAATACCCAGCGTGCCCTGAGCTCCTTTTTAACAACGGCCAATCCAGAGAATGAGACGTTTTTTTATTCTATACCCAATATTGACTGAAATGAAAACAGCAGGACGTGTGATGTTAATGAGTTGCCACAGATGTGCTTTTCCGCACGGGGCCTCAAACGCCAACACTAATGATTGGGATCTATTCTCTGAAGAAGTGCACAGGCTCGTTGGAGCGTTGGCTTGCTTCCAAAGACAAGCGCAGACTACAGAACCATAACCTACATGGGCCAGCAGTGTTACTCCACTAAAAATTAACATAAGGGGAAATTAAATTAAAATCAAGAATTTCTATACACGTATCCCCTTTTTTTTCTCTTTGCTTTGTCTCTGTCTTTTTGTCTCTCTCATTCCTCTCAGTCTCTCTCTCTCTCTCTGTGTCTTTGTGCAGTGTCTCTCGCCCTCTCTGCTCCCGAGGCTAGAGCTTGATGGCAACTGTAGCGTAATGTAATGTGAGCAAGCAGAACCTGTGAGTGCTCGGAAGAGGGCCAAGTAAACATCCTCCCTCTCTCGGCCATTGCATGACCAATTTCAAAAAGGACATTTATTCCCAATTAATTCAGCTCCACCACAGTGGAGGAGGAATAGGAATATAATGAAGAAAGGTTAAAACATACTGTGATGACTGTGTCTGTATTTGTTCTCTTGCGGAAGGTTGTATTTTAAGGACCACTCTGTGCAGTTTAAACCAATCAGAGTGCAGTAAATACAAAAAAGTCTGTTTGATTAATGTTCACAGAGCTTGCCTGATTAAAGTTTGCATTCACACTTGGGTCAAGCAGTGGGTGGTGAGTCGATATATCCGGAGAATTTTCATTTGAGTTTTGGATACTTGAAAAAAATTAGGTTGAGTTTTGAGAGCTGAAAACTTGAGAACAAAAACGTGATGTAAACTCCTGCAACATGTACAACTAAGACTCATCAGAAAGTGTAAGACACTACACCATAATGGATGATGCATCAGAGGCAGCTTTAGAAATTCCTAACTGACTTGTGTGATTTACATTTTCCCCAAATTATAGTCCTCTTTAAATGATTGCAATCATGCAAAATGACAACTGAGAAGACTGCTTTTTATGAGGAAAAAGCCTTCATTATCTGCAAGATCATTTTGTTGCAAGTTTTGGAAGCTAAAATGAGAAATTCTCCAAATGATTCCATTCCAACCGGAAAGTAATGTGCAGCATGTGTTCTTCTTCCATTTGCTTCGGTCTGCATAAATGTCCCTTTTCACTTACACTGGAATTTATACAGCATATGAGTAAAGTGAATTTAAAGAAATCTTACCAAACACAGTCCGAGCTGGAACTGATTCCTTATTAATCCAGAAAGAGACTTGGGCCAGGATGACAGTCATAATACAGGGGATGTAAGTCTGAATCAGGAAGAAGCCCATTTTCCTTTGCAGGTGGAAGTGGACAGTCATGATGACATATTCACCTGACAGAGTAAACACCAAAGACATTTGTGTATCTAATCAGCAATTCATAAACACAAAAGTAGGACTGCCGAAATAACATTTATTCAAAAATGTAAATTTGTGGAAACATTTTGATACGATGATGATAACTGTTTAGTTTAGTCTTAAAATTGCTAATAACTACACTAATATTTGTATGTTTTGCTTGCATTCAAGTTATTTTACATAACAAAATTGTATCTTTTTAAAGATATATTGGTTTAAAACCAAAGCTCTCATTTAGTATATGAGGTATTACAGAACCCCAGAGAAACCTCATTAAAACATGTCACACATTACGTCAAAAGGTGAAACCACAAGCTGTGAAGTATGGACCTGAAAGGGTTATAATCTCAACACATACTGCATATTGGACTAGATTCAGCACAGTTCTGAGAACATTTCTAAGAATCTCTGCTCACCTGTATTGGACTTTAGCCTCTCGCTTGACACGGTCTGACCGATGAGGTCGTACTGCAGCAAACTGGATGATTCCTGTGGCACCTCCACAGAGGAAAGAGGACCTTTCTTCCAAGTGTACACAATCTCGCTGATGGGGTAAGCATCTAGACAGGATGAATGAAGAGCTTTGTTAAAACTTAGACATCGGCCATTTCATAAAGTGGTCCTTTGTTAAAATAATTTAGGGCAGTCCAAAGAAACAACTATCCACTTTGAGAGGATAACAGACAAAGGGAAAAATATTTTTACTGCTTACTGGTTTCTGGCCTTCAAAATGTACCTTATGGTCTGCATTCTCAAAAATAAGAAATTAAATAAGTAAATAAGCATGCAAACAAATAACCCTGAAAAACAAACTGAAACATCATTGAGCCAAAAAAAAAACAACTTAATGACACCATCATTCAAGGAAATAGGAGAACATTGCTAGTATTATTACTTATATAAAATGATGGGAGTTGGTAGGAAAATTGGCAGGCCTGGTCTTCTGACACATATTGAATGAGGAACTCCTGGCATAGATTTTTTTTTTTTTAGAGTTCCCCAAATGTACTGTATGTAACATTTCAAATACTCAGTGACAGAGTGATCATTTGAGAGTGACACCATCTGTCAGATCAGTGAGGCTTAACAAAAAAAACAAACTCACAACTCCCAAACTTGAGTGGGCAGGCATGGCCGTCCATCGGGAAGTTCATCAGACGCATGGGGCACTCTGCATTTATAGTTAATCTGTCAGAATAGAGAAGAGTTGAAATGTGTGAGAGTGTTTGATTTATATTTGATACACTGTTACTGGCTAAGTAATGACTACTGTTTTAAGCTGGATCCAGTCAGTGTGGTGCCATGCTGTACAATGCCCAATGCACTAATTAAAACTAATAAATATTTGATGTAAGATGGAGGGGTGAACTTTATATGTAGTGATTTAGTATTATATTATAGCAATATGTCATATCCTGTTGGAGAGAAAAATGTAACTGTACACCTACACAAGTTAACAATATGGATTAAATAAAGCTCTTGAACTTAAAGGTGGAGTATGCGATTCTGGAGAAATCCAATACCATGACAAATACCATGATATAGAGTGAACAACGACACAGCAAGCAATGTAACTAACGTTAGTTAGGTTGTGAGATAGTTTAGCTAGGTTGTAGGTTAGCAAACTGTCCTTACAGTTGCTGCTGCGAAGCTAACAGCCAGAGAGGACAAGACAGTTTCCCAGCCAGCACACCAGCTCCAGACAGCGATACTCACAACTCTCCTGCTACTATAGCTAATATCACAACAACATCATATCTTGGCAAACAAGAAAGTAAGCTGAATGTCTGTGGACAAGTCATTAAACGTTACCTGACACACAAAGATGTCTGGCCCGGTCTGAGCCACTTTGTTTATTTCACATTTACAGAGCCAGGGCTGTGTACAAACACCAGATGTTTTTTCAGCACACACACTGAACGGACAGCTAGTGTCCCGTGAAGAGATATTCGCTGAATTTGACAAAAAGACGTGTATTGGATTAGAATCGCTTTCCAACCTTTAATCATTAAATGTTTTAAAGTAAAGGCGATCCATTTAAATAATCCAATCATTGTATGTCATCAGTAACTGAAAGGGAATTTTTTTCATGCTACATATCTCCTTTTGGAACAAAGCTGGAGTCATGTTTGTTTGAATTGCTTCCCAGGCCTGTTTTCAGTATCAGATGGCACATATCTTGTTTTTTGGAATGGCACTCATTTCTTTTCATGTCTGTGCATATTCTTGGATGCCTGTTTGTTTGATTTGCTTTCCAGGTCTGTGCTCTATTCCGGTCTTGGCTGGGTTTGGAGATCACTGTCCAGCACTGTTTACCTCATGGTGTAGAGGATAGTTCCGTTCTGCATGATGCGGAACAGCTTGTTGGGGGTGGTCATGTTGTGAGAGATCGACCTCTTGCCATTCCGGAAAAAGGTGTCCGGCGTCCAGATCTTGCTGACCATCAGGTTGTTGAGCCGCAGGATCTCGATGGGGCCCTCAAATTTTAGCCGTTCATCAATCCATGTCTGACGGAAGAACACGTCCATGGTGTATTCCTGGATGGGGTTTAGAGTGTGGGTTAAGGATTTTTTTTACTACTACTACTACCACTCCTACTGCTGGTGCTGCTTCTGCTCCTGCCGCTACTATCTCCACTACCCCCGGAGAGAATGGCAGATGGGTTTGTGAGCCATGGTTTCATTGGGCCTGCTGGATAGAGTACTGGCAATGATTAGTTGTTGTTGTTTTTTTCGTTTTTTTAATTTCTGGACTATTCTACTATTGCTGCCAGTACTAATGAAATTAAAAACTTAGGTTTGCGCTTATTTTTAAATTTTACGATCAAGAAATGTGTTGTTTGTTTTGAGGGAGATGGTATGGGATTTTTAGATAGTCCATGCAGGACACAGCCATACTGTAATTTTCTCAAAATAAGATTATATTTCTCTATCATGTATATTAAATTCAAAAGACAATGCAACTCAAATGAGACATAAAACATCTTTTTTCAGCATAAAGTCTACAAGACATCTATACAAGTCTGCCCTGAATGATTTTAGATCAAATGGAGGGCCTTGCTGCCCTGTAGAGCCTTTTACATGCCACCAGCATATCACATGGCAGTTCAAGTAGGCAGTGAAACAGTATCTCAAGCCTAAAGCCTGAACAGTATAGAGTACAGCAGACATGCAGAGCTCAGCCTATCCCATGACAGGAGTAGCAAATCTATCCCATCCCAACATCAGCCACATCTCTCTCACTCCCTCTCTGGCAGGGGGATTGTCAACCAGATTAAAATCCTAAGCTGCACTAATGACATGCTGCCCAAATGCTGGAATAATGAAGGCTGGGAGAACCATGACTTGAGGCTATATGCACAGAGTTACCGGGGAAACTGTACATATTATCTTTTGTGTTCATACATTGGCATTGACTTTGTTAACAACTAATGAAACACATGCATATGTATGACAGCCAGTGAATTAGCCTGTGTATCCTGTATCAGTGTTTCAGCCGTCAGCATGGTTTACATACCATCTCGACATCTGAAACAGGTCCAAAGCTGGTGACAAAGATGTCAGTTTTGACCTCTGTAACTGGACCTACAGCAGAAGGATAAGTAGTTGCTTTGATACAGACAAACACAACAACTTTGGATTGCAAGGTTTTAAAAGATAAAGCTAAAGTATAGCCTATACACAGAGCAAAATAGTCACTGGAAATAAAATTCGTTTAAACAACAAAAAATAACATGAAAATGATTATAAGTTTATTCTCAAACTCAGTTTGTATAAAAGAAAATAAACAGTACTATTTAGCCATTACAGCACAACAACTAAATGAAAATGAGGCACACACAGCTACTGGAGTGAAACTTTATTATCTGAGAGAAGGAACATCGTTCCAATAATTTATGAAGCAATATCGTATAAAATACAATATGACACGGTCATTAGCATACCTCCAAATCCAGGTCGAAGCCTGTTGTCATAGCCATCCAGTAATCTATCCAATATACGCGTGATGTTATCCAAATATATACTGGTGTCACTGTGCTGGTTTCCCCAAACACTGCTCGTACTGTAACTGAAGTACATATGCAATAAAGAAAGCTTATTTCAACAGATAAGAAAACAGTTGAAAATACAGAGTTTCTCAAATGCACATCCATCCACAGTCTTTGGTTGCAGTGCGTAAAAGTCCGAGAACATGCAGAGAAAACAGTTGTCATACTCACCAAGACAGAAATAAGCAAGTTAAAAGGAAAGCCATCCCTCGCAAACACCCCACAACTAGAAATCCCTGGTCAACTTTTAAAATCAGCATATTCCATCATTTAAAAGCATGATTAAACGCGGGTCAGGTCTTTTAGTTGTGAACCGTGCGAGGATATCGCGCCAGTCCAGCACGACTTCACTTCCCCTCTAGTGCGGTTGCGCCCGCCTCAGCCTGAATCGCTCAGTTGGAAAAACCTGAAGAGTTTTTAAGAGAGTGAAGAGGAGGGACGAGGGGGGCATTAACATTAACCGAACAAGGCATTTTACAAGAAATACACTTGTCTCAAGTGCAACTTGGATATTTTGAAAATGTTTCTGTTTGATGGAAATAATGACCGTTACTGTACCTATTTGATTAAGGGGGTTGAAGAGAGAAGAGCGATGGAGAGAAATAGAAACAGAAAAGAAAGGAGAGGGAGGAGAAGAGGAAGAGAGCTTGCACAAATACAGTACCATCATATCAATGGACAGTATACCCAGTGACCTTTTGAATGCAGTATAATTTTTAAATGATATAATTTTGCTATGCCTTCTCAGCTTTTGTTACCTATGTGTGTGTGTGTGAAGCCACAGGGCTTGGCCATGCAAAGGCAGCAAATTGCTACTAGAGATAAAGCATGATAAACTGTGATTCATATAGTGGTTATGTGGTTGAGTGGAGTAGGTGGTAGATACATTTAGTGCAACTTCAAACTCACAATATCCATAGACCAGGAGCAATGGCAAAATACCACACTGTCAAAGTCGGCTTCCAGGCTGGCATGAGTTTATTTCTGTTGCAAAAACACAATTCAAGATTTTCACTGGTGCTCAGTAAAATTGAGCTTTGAGTGGCACACCTAGCAGTGTGCACAACCAAATGTTAAATCTTGCTGGCTGTGTAAAGTGGAATTTGTCACAATCTTCAGTTGTGGTAGTTTAAAGGTTGGGTGAAAAATATTGCTCCAGTGGTACATTCAATAGGATGATCATTTGATCAAAAGGTTGGTGAACAAGTAAGCGTTACAGCAAACACTGTGTGGGAAGGATCTTTTGACTGCACTACCATTTGTGACTTAAAAGCTAATTATAACACTTGCACAGAACATAACTTACCTTAACCTAACTTGACCCTTAAACTGAAAAAAATGTTCCTGCAATAGAAAAAAGAAGTCAATGATCTAATGTCTTCTGATGTTCCAACTTCACTGAGTGTCTTCACTAGATTATGTCTCCACTGATCAATTAACTAGAATACTGTTGCTGTATTATAGTGTATTATATTTTGATTTGCTTAGTACTTCTATTCCTGTGTGCATTGACGTGATAGTGAGCAGCTGTAACAAAAGAGTTTCCTCTCGGGGGATCAATAAAGTATTTCTGATTCTAAGTCTGATACATTATTTCAGCACAGCATTACTTTTTCGTTATACATGGTATCATAGTCATGGTATCAATAATGTGAGGGAGAAAAATATAGGATATTCGTCTGACAGCATTAAAATGTGGAGACTGATTACGCAACATAATCCTTCAACTCTGGTCTATTTGTACTCAAAACACAAGTTATATAATTATCTCACAATATGATTTAAATCATATGTAAACAACAATGGATCACTTTCAGATCAAGTGCACCCAGACGTACACCCTGCAAAGAAGATTAGACATTGCTGTAATGTATCTGATGAATGGAAAGATTCTTGACATTCACTGACAACGTCTGGTTAGTGCTGGTATATTTACCTTTTTTATAGTCATAGTAGTTGTAAGTAAGTACAAGGTTCAGTAGGATTTCAACTTTACATGAGAGTTGTAGCAATAGAAGAAAAAGAAGTAGTAGTAGGAGTAGAAGTAAAAATAGCAGGTGTAACATTAATGTAATAGCAGTATAGGGGGAATAGCAGTAGGAATAGTACGAGTGGTAGACATAGTAGGGACAGTAGTAGCAGTAGTAGTAGCAGTAGTAGCAGTAGCAGTAGCAAGCAAGTAGGAGAAGCAGAAGCAGCAGTAGTCATGTCCACATTAAAGTAGTACTGGAGTAGTAGCAGTTGTAGTGGCAATTGAGAATGAATCTTATATAATTTGTGAACAAGTTGCTGTTTCAGTTTCTCTTTTGGCTTGCTGGTAGACAAAGTAATCTGACCCTAAAGCTGTGATCAACATGATCTTATCAATAGTGAGGTCAACTCGTGATGAACCACAGCGCACTGACCATGAAAGGCTCCTGACCTGATTCACTTTGCTGGCACTAAATGAGGTAGTGGATAAGCCAGGACAAGAGCGAACTTGGTGGGACTGTGCTTAGCATGCTATGCAATGGCTTCTAACATCACAAGAAAACAGAGGCCCACATGTATAGCGTACACACACACAGACACACACCCATACATGACACAGACAAGAGCTATTACTCTTTAATCTACCTCTATAGCTGGTAGCTTTAAGTATCATGCACTGGACACACCCACACAGTCATTATTAATCTCTGCTTTTTAGGCACCTATTACAAGAGTCTATTCAGTATTCACACAAAATTAGCACAGTACAACACTGAATGTGTACTTGATACTGTAAGAGGTCTGCAGCCACACAATATTGTTTAGATTAGAGGTGATTGCCATGGCCTAAATCAGGATTCTATATGCGCGCTCACATGTGTGTTCTTGCATACACCTGTCTTGTCTGCCTGTTTGCCCACCTGATTTACTGTCAGTATTGCTGGCTGGTTAATTCTCTGACTGGCTGGCTAATTGATAGATTGGCATGCTGAGTAGCTAAATGCATTTCCTAAATGGCTGGATGACTGACTGACTGACTTGTAGACAGCTATCAAAATGTAATGCCTTCCTTCCTGACTGGATCACTGTCTTCCTGGATGCCAAGTCTTGAAGCAAGTGTGCTCTGTCAGTCACCCAGCCACACAGTAAGTGCTGCAGAGAGTAGAGAGGCAGATGGTTAGACTAGCTAAATTAGGAGCTATGTAAATCAAGATCATTATAAAAAAAATATTAATCCTTCAACCTTAAAATCAGCTCAGGTGAATCCTTTCACCAGTTTTATTGATTATCCTGCCATAGCCAGCATATTCTGACATCTCATTCTCTGTTCCATCTGGCCCAATTCATACCTTCTCTGTAAGTGGTTATTAGTTTTTAAAGCACATGTCAAGTGAACAATGTTAAATAATTGGAGGCCATTATATCTAATAGACAATATTTCCACAAAATATAATCACTGAACCATTCATTAGACTTAAGGTCTGAATTGAGATGAAAAAGGCACAGTGATTATGATGGATTGCAATTAGGTATGCTTCATTCCATGAGAACAATACACCTCATATGCCAGGGTGGGTAGCAATTCAATTATGTCAATTTCAGAAATACAATTACTTTGGGGAAGATAAGGGGACATACTTCAAAATCCAACGAATCAAAAAAAAAGCCTTTAGTAGGAGTTTGTTAATTAGTTCATTATTCAACAAAATAGGATTTAATTAAACATGTCATGATATGTACTCTGTATTTGAATCCCCATAACATGCAGCTGTGTGCCGAGCTAGCAGATTATTGCAAGAAACTTTCCAAAACTTGCTGACCTTTTGAAGGAAGAGGAGCTTTCAGATGGCAGAACTAGAGAGGGGGGTTTTGTTAAGCTGTTCGCTCAGTGCTAGTCATTCAATTTTTATTTTCCTGTGGCTGACATACACAAAAGCATGCTGTGAGGAAGAGAAAAAAGCTGCCGAAACAGATGACAAAGAATGAAAGAAGCAGAAGAAAGAACGACCTCTCTTGCTCAGGATCTGAATATTTTGAATGCCTTACAGTACATCTTATGTTGAGACATTTCCAACATCCAACTTATTTTTATTACCCTGAAGTACTATACACAATGACAATTCAAAGTCACTGCACTGTACTGTACTATTACATTGTAGCTCACAGTACCTCTTAACACTCTACAGCACTTCATTGCTTGATATTACCTCCCAAAAATGTATTGTCTAAACTAATTTCTGGCCACACCACAGTGCTTCTATAAATACAAGATATCTCCCACGTGAGATGGACCCACTGTACTTCATGAGCCTCACCATGTGGTATCTATGGTAACCACTTACAGTAGGAGAATCTCAGCATGTGTGGTGGAATGTGTGTCTATGTGTGTATTTCTAGACCATTAAGAACTAAATGTGTCCACAAGAATGGAAAGGTGAGGAATTTCTGGCCATTGCTTCTGAAAGTGACTTAAATGAGGTAACAGTGTAGTGTTAGGGTAAAGTTAGAATGGCTAGTGTATAAGTTAAGGTCAGTATGTAGTGGTCAAAAAGGTTTAGGGTTAAAATTTGAATTTAGGGATGTTGTTGGGGGCTAGGATTAAGTAGTGGTAGGAAGTCCGGAGTTAGGGGTTAGAAAATAAATTTTGGTGATGAAGATTCCCACATACCTTAAATGTATAGGTTAGAGGTTATGTATTGTGCATGGTATTATGTGCATGGGTTAGTGGTTGGATGAACATGCAGTATGTGTTTGTAAGTGCTTCTACATCAGTAGCCTCATTGCTTAAGACCTGCGTTAAATTAAGTGGTTTGAAAACAATGGGCCTGGTTATAGTTTTTTTTTCTCTCTCTCTCTCTCTCAACCCCCATAGCCATACATCCACAACAGCATACACAAACAGTAGTTCTTTAAAATCTCTACTCTTTAGACATGATGTGCTGCACCACCTCCAGTGGATTCGACGTTGAGAAAAGATTTCCACTGCAGTTTCCATGGAGACCAAATTTCATCTCATATCATAGTAAGATAAAATAAATGTTGATTTTGAGAAAACAGTTGTCCTCACTGCCTCGGCTGACCTTTCACCGGACTGCAGCCAAAAGCTTCACAATGAACTGTGCTGGACAGCTGCCAACAGCCTGCAATACAGAGAGAAGGAATAAAGGCAGTAAAAGTCAATTCAATAAACTTTATTGCCTGAAGGTTTGTATTGTATGTTGTTGAAATGTAAACGTTATGCATATAATAATTGTTATTTTCTCCAAATGACACAAAACTGTCATCACAAATGTAATACACAAATAACAGGAGTGATGAAAAACAAATATGTTACCATTTCTATGGTAACCGATCCATTTTCACTCCAAGACAATTTGTTAAGAAAGCTTTATTTTTTTACTGCCTTAGCTGACCTGTAAAGTATAGACAAAAAAGGTGGACAACTTCAGCAGCATAAAACTCTGCCAGCAGCCCACAGTGAAATACAAGGAAGGCAAAACACAAGTTGAAATGAACAATGATAATGTACTTTATTGGGTTGAATGAATTAGAACTTAGAAGCTCATATTTTTAATATAATCTGGTTTAGACTAGGGTTATAGATATACGTGTTATGCTGAGGCATGTGTTACATGTGCTTCTGTATGTGGTTAGCTATTGTACGCGTGCAAACCATTAATGTATGTTTGTACTTGTTGTGAAAGCATTGGTGTGTATGTGCAAATGTGTGTGTATTGCTTTAGACACACATTTAAGTGTATTTCTATTTCATTTGGGGATTAAAACCATATTTACACTTTTTCACATTTTCTGAAACATTGTTGCTGTCCTCAAAACATTAAATCACCACATCGATATATACTGCGCATCACAACACTCAATTTGTCCTGAAAATAGCCATCACTAAAAAAAAAAACTAATTTAACTCTTGAGTCAAAATAACGAAATTCATTAATGATTGCATCACAATAACACTTCCCTTTATCATTGCAAAAGTGAAGACAGTCAGATGTCTAGGAAATTGTGTCAATATGAAAAACTCTGAAACCCTATTTAATTTCTCATTATAGTTAATGACATTTACTAAACAAAGCCCCCTGGAATGGCCACAATGACCACTTCACAAAAACATCCTGACTCTGAAGTCTGAAACTCAACCTTAAAAGTTAATGAGAATAACAAAAGGTACACATACACGTACATACTAAACTGCCATGGTGTGCAGAAGAGAAGCCATGCATCCTTTGAGTTAAATGTTTTGTTCTTTCAACACTTGTGTCATTATTAAAAAACATACAAATAATTTAGCTGATGCTAAATTTGTGCTGATATTCTGAAACATTGCCATGCATATGATATTCCTCCTTTAACAGATGTAAAAATAGAGAGTTAGTATTCAGTCTCTATGGTTACCACTTGAAGTTATGGAAAAATAATCAATGTCAAGTTAAAGTCGGCGAGCCTGCAGAGGTGGTTCTTGGCCAACTCTGCGGAGCTGTGTCTTCAAACAGAGTTAATCCGATTAAGCTTGACCTGGTCAAAACAGCTGGTTGTCTGTCAAGGTTGCAATTTATTCACCTGAATACATACAGGGATTGGTTAACTTTAAGAAAAAAAAAATCTCAATGAAAACTTTGTACTCCATAATTATAATCACTTAATAATGAACCATTTGACTGTCTTCAATTTATAATTGAAGAGGAAAAAAAACACTTTCAGAAAAGAGTTCTTAACTAAATGTCCAGTAAAACATTTGAGAATAGATCTCAGTTTTGTGTTATCTACATACTATACGTATATTCTATAAAAGAAGGTCTCCCTTATTTAACTAGCTGATATCCCATGTTAAACCAAAGTGCCACTTTGAATGACATCAAGTTTAGGCCTCACTATGTTACAGTAGATCTTGATCTTTGTAATCTGCAGGTGGCATCCTCCTGTTTCACCGCCTAAATCATCACTTCTGATGCCAAGACACCAAAAGAGGGGCTTTTGGCAGAGGTCCTTAAATAATCCTCCAATCCTTCCCTCCTTCCATCACTCCCTCCATCTTTCCACCGGTTCCAACTGTGGCTAAAGCTGACACTCACCCTGGACTCCTGTCAGCAGTTCTGGCAGTGATCACCAACGTCTGTCAGGTGCAGAGTGAGGGAGAGGTGAAGAGATAGAGAGAGAGAGTGAAGGTAGGCAAAGAATTGGCCAACTATCTGCTGTTTTGGTGGTAGCTAGGCAGGGAAGGACACCGCAACCTTGAAGAGGTAGCAGGTGGCGCCTCCTCTGGTAGAGGGAAGTAATGAGGCATAAAGGCTGGCTGATGGACTTCGTTTGTCCTGCTTATCAACACTTCAGAGGTCAGAACCACCACCGTGACATTTTGCCTGGGACAGGTTTAGATCCTGGCCAACAGCAGCCCTCTGGTGGTGCCAGGGCTTGCATGGAAACCCTGTAGTCCAGAACACATCCAAGGGCATTTTGAGGCAATGTTGATGGGCTATTTTGCTTCCAGTAAAGGTGAACAGTGATGGATGGAGTGCAACCACTGTAGGTACCATGGTGGACTATGGGTCTATGTGGTATGGTGACGGTCATGTAATTACTGGTGAAAGTGTCAGATCATCACAGCCTTGATGCAGGAAAATAAGCCAAATAAATTGTGGTATCCTGATTATTCAGTGGAAGACTGATGAGTGTGTTTCTGATTTATCACATATAGAATGACATTCGGATGAGCTGGGAAATCATGAATATAAAAATTACTTGTATAATAATTACTTGTATTAATTGAATCTGTTTAGCATGGAAAAGTATTATTTGTCTACAGGAGATATAAGACTACATTATAGGTCACATTGCAACTATATGCCACAGCACTACAGTGGTGGAATGTAACTATGTACATTTACCTAAGTACTATACTTAAAGACTATATAAACACAGTTTCTCAATCAGCTTTTTATGTTGAGTGGTGGGATCATACATGAACGCAAAAAATTCTGCCAAAGTTAGAAGAGTTTTTATCTGTTCACATGGTAATGTCACACCATGTGACACCATGTGAGTGTCTGTGAACCAGAGTTTAACAACATTTGAATCAAAATCTAATGAGATGTTGTCATTAGATAAGTTGAGTTTTTGAATGTTAACTTTGTATGTATTATTTTTTTCTTCAAAATTTGTTGTTATTTAATGTTGTACAGAAATACTTGAGAATTGAAAGCAAGTTTTCAGGGGCTTTACTTGGGTTGGGTTTTATTTCAAATGCTCTACCCATCACTTCTCAAGGTTATTATCACAACTTTCCAAAGTAATTGCTCCGAGACAGGTTGTAAACAAGCTGGCATGATAGTCAAACTTATTTCAAAGAAATAAACAAAGGCAAACAGTAGAATAACAACCCAAACTGTCGAAAACATTCATTACAGTTCACAGACTGACTTCCATACTTACCATAGTTGTGCACACTGACTGTTTTCCTGTGCAATGAGGGATCGTTAGGGAGATAATTTTTTGTCTTACTTCCAAATAAAGTGGTTTAGATAGTCTGGCTAAACTGCCAGCTTGTTTACAACCTTTCTGATTGTCTATCTCCCTTATTTGTTGCCCGATTAAGCCGGTTTTAGCATTGTCACCGCATTCTGCAATCTCAACAATTACTTTAGTGAGTACAATGTTATCATAAACAATAGAACCTATTAGAATTACCAAAGCTATGAAAATAAAACCCAAGTTGTATTAAACTGTAGTTGTCCTTTAAGTACAATTTAGAGGTACTTGTACTCAGGTTGAGTACTGTACTTGCATTTCGTGCTACGTTATACTTCTATTTCATATCACAGGCAAATATATTACTTTGTATTCCACTAAATTTATTTGAAAATTATAGTCACTAGTTAACTTGCAAATCAGGAATTTACAACTGAGTTTATAAAATATGATGCATTGCTATTCAGTAGATTAAACTACCCAACACATTTAAAGTAGTTAAAATTGCACCACTGATCCAAAAATGTTAGATATAATAATTTAACACTGACAAAGGCCACTCTGCATAATGAGTAATTGTACTTTTGATGCTTTAAGTACATTTTGCTGGTAATACTAACTTACTATTAGCTGAGTAAGATTTTGAATGCAAGACTCTCACTTGTAATGGAGTATTTTTACATTGTAGTATTGCAGCTATAAGTGAGACAAAGGATATGAACATTTCCACCACCACTGCCTGACTGTAAGTATGTGGTTAGGTATATTTCCTGTCCAGAAAAAAAGTGTCTTGAGCAAAAAGTAAATTAATAAATTAAATCAATCATTTCCTAGTCAGCTATAATTACACTACACTTTGCTGGTTGTCAGTTTTCAGACATCTTTTTGTGTCTCACTGATCTAAATGCTCACCTTGTCAATAATTAGAAGGCCATCAGTTAAACCTTCCACAGGCCTCTAATAGAGCTCTCCTGCTGAGTTAAGGGGCTCTAATCAGCAATGTCAATGTTGTAATTGCAGTACACATAAAAGAGAAATACAGAGAGGTATCTTAATTACAGGGAAAGGCAAAGTACAATTTTCATCTGTGGCTGACAAATTGTGTTTGATTAAACTATAAATGATATGTAAGTTAACTGCTGAAGCTATGTTTAGTCATTTTTGATCTCACAACTAAGCTGAAATGCACCTTTATGAGTTATTTTTAAGCAAAATGGATACACACATACACACTTACCATATGGATATGTAAAACAAAATATAAAACCATCATTTATGTATATATTTTATTGTATCTCCACAGTGCTGATGGCCATTTCACCCACTTACTGTCATGACTATGTCATGACAGTAAGTGGGTGAAATGATGCCACTGTATTTTGGCCATGTGCTTTGGCATGTTGCCTCTCCATCTCTGTGGGGCTGGATGGATATCAGACAGTCAATTCATGGGAGGTGTTACCTGCTGAGAACAGACCAGGTGCAAACTCCACAGTAAGACCACAAGCTGTAGAGGTTTATTAAGCGCTGCATGGTAATCAACCCTCTTCCCTTACCACCTTCCCTCTGGACAAGCCTGAAATGTGTAAATAAATAAAAGCTGATTGCACTGACTTTATTAGTTTGACAATATTTGGCAAGGTTTTACAATAGCTTTAGCAAGATTTAATTGAGGAAACATTCCTAAATGAGACATGTGGTGGGTAGAGATAGATTAATAGGCACACCACTTAACATGGATAAACTCCACGTCATATAAAATATGAAACTGTTCCTGTAACGAAATTGCTTTTTTTAGAAATATGTAATGATAGAGGATGAATCAAAATCTCCAAATATTTGAGCACCAAAAGAATAACTACACTATGTTTCACAATGATCCTTATTGAAGCATTAACGTTACTTTGAAGATTTTATAATTGTGTAATATGTATGTGTGTGTTTATTTCTATTACTCACAATGTGGGGACAAAAAAAGTCTTTCCAGAGTCATAATGTGGGGACTCACTTTTTTCCATCATCTTGCCAAGATGCCAGCAAACAAACTCCTGTTTACTGACATGAAACAACACAAATGCCTTTTTTCAGACATTGGGGACATCCTTTTTTATTCATCAGCACAGGACAACTTGAATATTGTGCTGGCAGAAATGCATGGTGTTTTGGTGAGGGGCTCAGAAAAGCAGTCATTATATTCCTCTCAGTGCAAAGATGCAGAAAGACATAGATAGAGATAAAAAGAGGAGAGCTAAAGCCCTTTTGGGAATGTTAAACAATTCAGTAAATCAGGCATTAAGAACACTGACATTGAAGGGTTACAATACAACTTAGTCCTTTTTTTATACTCACAATATTGTGATTGGCGAAGCGCTCCATGGTTCCACCATCTGTTCGCCCTCTAATGAATATTAGTGAGATATAAAATGCATGCAAAAAGAGGTCACGATATGTAAACCCTTGATTGATAGTGATTATGTCCTTCATGTGCCACACAACCAAACTTGTACATTACTTAGATGGATTGACTTTTCATGACAGCCACTAAAATATTTGCTTGCATGAAAACAACTTTGAAGCGTTTTCTTTGGTTGATTACATAATTGATATAAAACATGGTGCCACTATTAGGAAAAGATGTACCAAATGTCATGGGTGTAATCCATGATGCTGATCCTAATGCATGCCCAGGAGCAGATATAGGCACTTCCTCAGGAACACATCAGAGTTCTTGCAGTTCCAGCCAGCGTCTTGAAAACCCCTGCTCACAAAATAATGGCAGTGTATTGAAGAGATAGCTTATTGTTGAGTTTAAAAGGATGGCAAACTTAAAATCAGTGTGTGTCAAATTGATTTACTAATTTTAACAAATGCCAAATAAATAAATCATGTTCATCAATTTCTACTAGTTTCCAGGTGGAAAGACAACACAATGGACATAACTTATCTACAGTGGTTTGTAATTGGCAAAATATACCTTATTTACATGGAGGAGACAATGTAATGTTTTTTTGTATCAAAAAAGTATTTAAGCTCTCAAGTAATTATATCACAATTACAAACACTGCCACTGAGGTGGGCCATATTACGTTGCCAATTATCAGCTACAAAAGATGTCTGACATTAAAGACTTTGATATGTGAGTGTTCAAAGCTTTGCAGGGGCCAAATAATCTGTGTAGGTGCATTAATTTTAAAACTGCAATATCACTTATTATGCCAAGGGAAACAGACTGGAAAACCATGACAACATACTCTGTGCCAGAGACAAACTGCATTTCCAAAAGAGTACAAACTTGCTTGTGCTTCCTTAGGCGAAATCTGTGCATGTACTGTATGTGCATTAAGATATTTGAAGAAACATATTATGAGCAACTTTTTAATCCCTAAACAAGGCACTGCCCCAAATTTTGTTGTTACCTCTCTGATAATGCAACAAAAATTCAGATGCAAGATACTGTAAATATATTTTACATACATTTTAATTGAATTTTTGAAGTCTGGGGGCTTATAAAGTGAATCAAAAGCCAAAAATGCAGCTGCCAAACTCATCTTTGTCTCTCAACATTTTCATATCAACCCCCTGTGGATACATTACCAATGTGTGCAATGGGACTGGAAATAAAACATTGATTATTACTCAATTCAAAGTGCATTTAATTTGACTTTTAAATTCTTCACATTTTACAGCACCCCCATCAGGTCAAATAGGGTGCAGAATTTGACATTATTTTCAGTAATAAAATGGATTCCAATATTTAATGTGAACAAATCAATAAAATCTCAACATGACTAGGGTCATATTATGGGCAATCATCATTTTTACTTGTGTTTTTACAGTACAGTACATTTAGCATCTTCCTGGTAGGACCACTTCTGTTCCCCTCCTCTCTCAGGCAGTAAAGCTGCTGTAGGACTCCTGCACAGGGCTCACTGCTCTAGCATCCGCCTCTGATCCCACCATATCCATGACGATTCGTGTCCGAGTTTACACAGTGGCGCACATCCTGCTTACCAGTGCGTGGAGCCACAAGCGTCCATGGCTGCGAAAGAACCGCTGAGTGTAGGCTTCGGTGCATACTGCTCTGCTCCATTCATCCCGCTTCCAACCCGAGGTACTGGCACCGCGCCTCACGGAGTATTAAGCCACGCTTCTCGTTTTCCTCAGAGGCCCGAATGCGTGGAGATCGATGCGTGAGCAACTGTTGGTGCAGGGATGCATTTATCGCACGGAACCCTCCTTTTGTGTGGAGAAAAGGCGATAGTGAGAGATGGGAGCACATTCAGCACAATGGACAGAGTCAGAGAGAGGGGTGACTGAAATCACTAATGTCAGAACCATGGACAGAGTCGCCAACTTATAGTAAGGGTTTTTTCCCCTTTTTTTTGAAGGAGTGAGCAAAGTGTGAATCTGTTCTGTTCCCTCAGCTGAGCAAGGCAGACCCACCTGACAGTACTCACCAAAACTACAAGCTACAAGAACAGTTTTATCTCCCTTGTTCGGTATCTGCGACACGTGCAAGTTCACACCCATACACGGAGGGACTGATGTCACTGATCAATATCAATATTTTGCAATAAACACAAAATAAATGCAGATATATTTCGACGTATAATAGACAATATGAGCTTTATTGATCTCATTATTGTTTCACATATACATTCCACTTTATGAAGTGAAAGGTTGGGCTGGTGGTCAACTTGAAAACCTATTGATTCATGAAACTAAAGTAAAGTTGAATGCTCGCTGTACTGCTCTGCTTCGCGCTCAATAAGTTACATACATTTACACTAGGAGCTGTCCAGTCCAGACTTCAGCTGGGATCCCCCGAGTACGTATCTCCTCTGCAGGAGCAGCGGGGTAAAGTGCCTTGCTCAGGGACAGCTAGATGAGTTGGCTGACGGGTGTCTAAAGAGCGAAGGGAGAGAGACAACTCCACCCACATTTTCCACCTCGCCCCTGTGGATTCGAACTACCAACTTCCCCGTCACAATTACCGCTTCTAAAACAGTCACACTGGGTGTAAAGAAACCAGGGAGACCCCCGTGTGCCCCTGAGTAACTGGTTCTCCTTTAAATTTCCTCCGTGGCTGGGTACTACATCTGCCACTACCATCAGCAGCAGCAGCGCTGCTTCTTGATGTTGTGTTCGGGAATACGCATGCGCCCGGCATTGGAATTACTGCACTGGCAAGAATAAGTTGGACCTCGTCTGTCTTCACGAATAGAAAAAACAAACAAACACATAACATAAGTATGGCAGTGTTCAGAATAAGAAGAATGAGGTGTTTTTGCGGCTGGTTGTTCCCTCTCGTAGTGGCCGTGGCGTGCGCCCAAAGGTAAGTGAAAGGGTCGGAGAATGCTCTACTCATTTTGACTAAGTGTGACTGTGTTATAGACGGCATGGAAAATACTTGGACACTTAATGGTTCAAGAATGTCTCGTATTTAAATCTGCTGTGCACCCTTTCTCTCCTTTTTTTCTTCCATAGTGCCGGTGTCAGTGACCCTAGCAATATGTCTTTGGTTAAAGAAACGGTGGATAGACTGTTGAAAGGTTATGATATACGATTGAGGCCAGATTTCGGAGGTAAATGAACTCGTATTATCACTAACTCTGTTCGAGTTTGCGCCTTGTCAGCCTGTATAATAGTAGCCTACAGTGTTTAAATTACTACTATAATCACCGATAACTCAATTAGGTTTGCTATTTCGGAAAGTAAAAGAGACGTTTCTTATCTGCTTCTGCATGTGCCACAGTGTATGACATTTATATGATACAGCCGAGGCAAAATGTGTCAAAACAACCCAGAGTACCGACATAATGCGAGAACACGAGTGATGTGGCTGAAGGATGAATGCGGACGATAAAATACAGCATTTGAATGAAAGATCATTACAGTAAAAAGATGGCTGTTAACTCCCAGTGCACGTCCGTTGGAATTTTAGACAAATAGGTGTCCATTCTTGATTATATTCATGTTCCAATTCAGGTGTCCACTGCGACGGAAATACGTTTAGATAATTAGGTAATTCAGTGTCAACAACTTTTAGGGGAATTACCAGCACTTTCACCGCATCTAATCCCAACCCGAAATGAACACTGTAAACTATTATCCGGCTGACAACAGCTAAATTCGCAAGTGTTAATCTGTGTTGCCATCTCGCACACATTATTAACCGTTTCTTGTACAATAGGCCCATGTCAATGAATCATACAGGCTGCACCTGATGTACAGTATTTCTGTTGCTTACCGTTGTTTTGATCTGTCTCAGGTCCTCCGGTTGGAGTGGGAATGAATATAGACATAGCCAGCATAGACATGGTATCAGAAGTCAATATGGTAAGTAGGCCATTATCACCTCTCCTCTGACAATGGGTGACCATTCTGGACTAATGATCTCTGCTATGCATAAACATACCAGGGGGAATACCCTCCCAAACCACCGGGGAAACCCCTCTTAATGCAGGTCTGTGTAAAGTCTTCTCACCGATCACTCGCATCGATTTATGGGTTTGGGAGCTCAAAGGCAATTATCGATTTCTTTGAGGGTTGATGACGTGTATTTAACTTCTCTGGGGTTTTAAAATTGATTGACGTAGATGGACGCGTTGTTTTCGGTCTCATATGCTGATTTGTGCTTAATTAGCTGAGCAGATACACAGTCAAGCATCACTAACTTCACAAAATCAACTATCTAGGGGAATACAAATTCAATCCCCTCCTTTATGCCTTATGGGGCAAGTTTTATTATTAGCCCAAGTCTGACCCCTGGCAATATTTTACGTATGGGTTGCTTAATGAGAAATGTTCTAAATTGTCTGTTACAGCTGGTTTATAAATGCTTTACAAGAAATAGTGACAGTGGAAAAACTTGAGAGCTGTAAATATGAGAAGTGGAGATTAAGTTTTGCTTCATACAAGTGCACCTCCTAGTGATGAGATGTTAGAACTGCACCTCAGTTTACAGAGAAACTCAAGGATGCATTTTTTAATTATGGAAGGTCACTCTTGACACTTATGATACAGTTGACAAGGTGAGCAAAATTGATATTTATGTTAATATACATGAGATTTTGATAGGTCCATTGTCATTTGCTTTTTGTAACATTGTCTCTATGTGTGGTTGACCTCTACTGTTGGAGGTTTTCATTTGCAACTTATTTACTCTTTGTACAGATGTGTCCTGCCGTTGCAGATGTTTTGGTGTTACTGGCTGTGATATGAGTCATGTTGTGATGTCAGGGAATGATTACACACTGGAATATTTTTGGCAGCAGCACCCAAAGGCTGTTCCTTATGTTGTTATCTCTGTGCTCCTGCATGATGCCATGTCTATTTGCATGTATTTACCCAGAAGACCTGCACAACCATAGGCACATACATGCACACACACAAGCACACACATATACAATGCAGGTCTACAGAGCCCTCCACAGTGGCCTTGAATTCTTAAGGAATCAAATACTTAATTATTATGTAAGATGTTATTTGTATCCACATCCTAATCACCTTATGCATAAGAGCCATTTCATCCAATTTATAAATACCTTTTCTCAGCAAAAAGGAAGGTAGTGATTTTTTTATGGTAAATGACCACACAATTGTGCTAGGCAACAAATAAATGCTGATATTTGGAGCATTGGTACTTTTTAGATAGCATGGAGCAGATAGTCAAATCCAATAAATGAGAATGAGAAAAGAGGGCACAAGAAAGATATTTAGCCCTGGTGTTGCAAGTATATGAGTACAGTAGTATGTGTCCTACAACTGAGCCAATAGGACACTCCAAAGCATTTTGTGCTTTGTTTACTATTTTCTCCACTGCTATCATCTCCCCTGGGCCACAACTTTCAGAAAAAAAAAGTAGAGTACCCCAGCTTCATTCCTGCCCACAAGTACGTCAGGGCCTGGGTATATATCCACACACGCCCACACACATGGCCAAACAAAGAAAATCCCACTCTCCATCCAAACACACAAAGCCAGTGCTGGACAGCTTCTTTGATCATCCCATTCCTTTGTCAGGTTTGGCCCAATAAACACTCTCTAATGTGAAAGGGGAGTCATTACCACCTGACCCATTGGAGTCTCATGAAAAGAAGAGGCCACATGTGTGCGTAATGGTTTCGGCATCTTTAATCTGCTCCCCTTCCTATAAATGTAACCACTTTTCAGGATAGCAGCTGGTGTAGAAGCACTTTCCTTTCTTCCATTTCCTCTCCCCCATCTGGCTCTCTGTCTGCCACTTATTTTGGTGCAGGGATAGAACCACCCTGTGTACTTTCTTTTCGAGAACAGATAAGGAACAAGGTTGAGGATAATGGAGAGATGTCACTGAGGGATGTATCAAACAGTGTCCCATTAGCCATTATGGCAGAGCGGGACATCCGTGCTTTAGTGTGTATTAACAATATATTCTTCTATCACCCACCACTGCTCTATGTTGAAGGCTTCACATTAAAAGCAGATACATGAGTGGGTGATAACAGTGTATTTTTTTGATTTTTCCAGAAGGGCCATTAAAATAAGGAACTGCAAAGAGGTTTGTCTTAAACCATCTGTTTTAGCACTTTGTTACCAATGTCACAGAGCAGAAACCCATTTAGAAACAACACAGGCCTCTAGTTCATTTTAGATGAGTCACCAAACTAAGTATGCAAGCCTTCAAGCTTGAGTGGCCCAGAGAATATGAAGTCCTCTCCAGTATTTGTCACATAAGCAGTTCTGATGTCCAAATGAACAGCCTGGACTCATGCGTGTTGCAGGGTCTTACCCCAAAACTCCACCCTATTGATTCTTAGTTAAAGACAAGCCTCTAGAAAAAGGTAGCAACTGATGGCTGTTTAGATGTTCTAAGGTTAGAACTATGCACCAATAGCTGTCTGAGTCATATACCATGTAGAAAACTACATTACATGTCACTTAGGCCAGGAGCCAGGCATGGAATGAGGAGTCTGTGGCTGGTGTTCATTACAAACAAATGAAAGGTCACTTGTTCCTTGGTGTCAGAACCAAAGTCCCAAGCCTTTGAGGGTGAAAAGGGATAGTATATGATTTTGTAAGACCTAGGGGTCAAATTTTTCCCCTCTGTGTATGTGTCAGGGAGAGAGACAGAGATAGATAGGAGTGAGAGCTCTGACATTAACAAGTTACCATGTGGAGAGCCAGAAGCGGTGCTGGTGTTGGAGGGAAGGTCATGTACCTAGTGCTGCTGAGGGTTCATTTTGCATGACTCAGAGGTGGACATACAGAGTGGGACACACACTGAATACCAATGTCATGTTAGACATTCAACCTAAGGAAAGTGGCTTGGCAAGCCTTAATTCATGCACTGGTCAAAGGAAGAATGGAAAATACCTACAGCAGGCATTGGCTGATTTTCTTTCTTTTCATTTTCCTTTCTCCCAACAATTCTCTTTTGTGCACTTTCTCCACTGCCATTTAAGTCTCAATATTTGCTTTTGGTTGAGCTCCTGAGCACTTGAATCCTAAGCCAACAGTTTTCACAGGGGAAGAAATACTCCTGTCTCAAGATGAACTAAAGTTCTTATCCTCCTCCAAAAGGCAGAAATACCATTATTGATGCACATAAAGGTCAAGAGGAGCTTATTGACTGTTGGAGAGGGACTGTGAAATTCAGAGCCCCCCATTTTAGTACCCAGTTATTTCCACCTCTCAGCAGAAGATATCCCTGATGGGATGCCTGCTATAAATGCATCAAGATTGTACTAGGCCTATACTATATATTATACAAATGTGATACATTATAATGGATGTTGGCTGAAAGGCAAGAGATTATTGCTTGCCATATGATAATAAAAGGAAAGAAAGATTGTGGCAGCACTTATGTGGTATTATGTAATATCTCATCCAGACCTGAGAGCTTTAAAATGATATTAAGTCTGCATGTGTACAGAGACAAACTCAACCACGCTTTAGCAAGGATTTGACTTGGTGCTGCAATGGAGAGAGCTAGAGCGAATATAATGTATGAAGAAAGCTATAGGCTCTAACGATAACAATACAAATTTAATTTCACTGCTTAGGATAGATGATACATCAGTCTGACTTAAAAGACAACCTAGACTCATCTCTAGGCTCCTGTTCCAAGACAGTTTCATTAAAAATTGGCTTAGACATTAAGAACACAATTTTTTTGGGTCACTTTTGGGCAGCAGGACAACCTGAAAACACAACTTTGACATACTATCAAAAAACAAAGTTGATACAGCAAATGTGTTAGCAAACAGTTGCCTAATTACACATCCAGCAGACACAAAGCAACATTAGCATTCATTTGGAGTCCTGTTTCTGGCCACCCAATGAATGTAAATCCAATATTTACTCTTCTTTTATCCCTGTTTTGGTATTCATCAAGTCCTGAGGGAAATGTCACTTTAGCTGCTAAATGCTCCACTGTGTTTACCAGGTAGTCACTTTGTTTGCAGTTTGTTGCTGGGCAGGTGGTATCCCGTGGTTTCATCAGAGCTTTTTTGTTGAAAACAGATGTGTGTTGCTGCTGGAGACAGGGTAGTTGCGTGAGACTGAACCACAACAGAAAAGGTGGGCCATAAACCCAAATAATGAACTGAACAATGCTAAAATTCTCTGTATAGCTGAGGGAAAGTGCAGAGTTGGTGATTTGCCTATATCCAGCAAGTACTGCTTGGCCACTGTGTATATACTGTGTAGGTCATGTGATTAGAAGCACAGTTTTGAACAATAAAGGACTTCCCTCATTATATGGTGATTCTACCATACAGTATATTTGACAGGTTAGGGTAGTAACCTGATTTTTTTTTTCTTTATTGTAAATTAATCAGATGCTCCCAATGTAATTCACTCCCTTCAACTCTTCACTGGCTAATGCAGCATCTCTAACTCCAGCTGTCCTGGAGGTCAGTAGAACAAATATCAGGTCTGACACCAAATATCTAGGTGATAGTGGATTATATTCACTCATACCATTATTATTTGTAAGGAAAATTTTTTTTTTGACTGTCTATTTTAGACCTTTATTAGGCTTTGATGCGTGGTGCCCCTTAGGTGGCAAAATGCTTTCAGCCTACTTACTCTGTAATTTTCTATTTCATTTTTATAACCCTTTCATTAAGCCATGTCTTTTACATCTGGCTTCCTCCTTCCCACCTAAAGAGCTTGACAACAACCTGCTACACAGATGGAGCAAAAAGGAGAAAAACATGAAAAATACAAGCTGTATACATTACATACTAATACAGAAAATACAGTAAGCTTGTGCAGAGGAAAGTCACAAGAGATGTTGGAGGGAGGGAAGGAGGAGTAGATGAATTGTTTAGAGTGCGGAAACAACACATACTCCAACTTGCATTATTCATGCTGGTAGGTTAAAATACCTATGCCTCCCTATCGATTTTTAGTAATCATTTTGATTACATTCATGTGCCACTTGAATGCAATAAAAGGACAGACATTAATTGGGTTGATTGTATACTGAAAAGACGATTTTTATGTCACCAGTGACAATACGTAACATATGGGTAGGTGTTTACTCATTAGCAGAACCAATTAACTTAATGTAAATGATGAAGGTGGTGGTTGTGTTGCTGTGATGATGATGGTGATCATGATGATAAAATAAGGAAGGAAATAATAGTACACCCCCCACACTTCATATGACGGGTGAGGAACAAGAGAAATAAAACTAGGATAGGTGCCAAAGTGGCATTTTATAGCTCCCGTCATATGAGAATAACTGTACATTACATATTAGATCAGTGTAAGCACCTGTCTCCACCACTGGAATGAAAGTTCAGGTAACAACAGTCACTGCTCTTAGCATTGGCACAGCCAGACTTGACATTTTGCTGTGTGCACTTCACAACAATTTAAAAAAAAAAAGAATGATGTACAAGAATGGGATGTTTCAGCCTGTGAGTCAGACTCAATTTGTAAAGCATTATTATCAAAGAAACATTAGGCAAGTCTAGCTCTGCAGGACACATTCATTACCCTTCTGCCATAAAAAAAACTCACTAGGGTACCATATTTATTAATCCACAACTGAAAATAGTCCCCCAACAAATGCACAATTTAGTCTGGTTTGAGTAACATTAGCTAAAAACTACAGTGCCAACCTGTTTTAGAAAATTGCTTAGTCTTTTTAAAAACTAAATAAAAATATACCCCGTTTTAAAGATTTACTTATTCAGTATAGGAACAGATGGGGTTGGGGCTGAGTGCCACAGACAGGGTATAGGGAGACCACAAAATATTGAGAAACAGAAATCAAAATAGTTGGTTTTGGTCTTTTCCTGGAATATGTTGAAAGCAAGAAAAAAATAGAACAACACTAGCCTTATCCTTTAAGATAAATGGCAATAAACATTGGAATATTTCTCTGAAATAATATTGATCAGTCCAGATTTACCAATAAGTTAGTATTCACACACTTTCTTCTAATGAGTTGGAATCCCAAACTCTGGAGATAATTAATAGTTTCTTGGTCAATTGGCTGACTAACAGTTGGAAACAAAGTCAATCAGATATGGCAAACAAATCCAAAATACTGAGGGTGATAGGCAGTAAATCAAAAGCCAGGCAGAGGGCCATATATAAACAGGTACAGACAGGGAAAACAGAATGAAGGTGGAACAGTAAGGCAACATGACGACATGATAATCTGACAAAGGCTAACTGTTAGCTATCCTCTATATATATACTGGACCTAATTACAATTGCAACTGGGTGAGCAGGTGACTGAGTTAGGTGTCGAGCAGGACTGGGAAAACTCAAGAACAACAGTTGGTGGGCTTGGTGAGGAATGGCGCATCTGAAAGAGGTTAGAATTCATAACACAGGGAATAGTGAGAGGAACTAGAGGCAGAGGGGGGAGTAGAGGTAGACAGAGCTTTTGTGCAGTCAAAATCCCATACGCTGTGTGTACAAAGATGTCTGGGTAAATGGTGACTGAAGCATTACACCGCCATTATTTATGTTCTCACTGCAGATATCTCTTTAAATCTCATCAGTAGTCTGTACAACAGGTTTCTGCAGTTGCCCAAACTTTGCCTTTTTATTCTGTGAATACTCTTCGAATGAACTTTTCCGCTGTGTTCCAGCATAGTATTCAGCATTGTCACACTCCATTTCTTATACTTTTATTTCTATTTCTCAGGATTGTGCTCATTATTTGCTTTGCTTCTCTGACTCCTTAACTATCTGTCTATATGTATTTATTGATGATGCTCTGGCTTTTTTTTCTAATGTTGCTTAATTTAGCACCCATGTTGGTTCTTTCCTGTAAAAGGATTCGTATGGACACAATGTAGAAAGACACTATGGGGTAAACAATTATAAAACTGAAAATGCAGCTATGATGTGGGTGTATGCTCACCCCTTGATTGTGTAGAAAAAAACTTTTTCTCAGTTCTCTTTTGCAAAATAAGCTCTCTAACTCTATAACTTTCAAAGTTGACTCCATTAAGCCTAAAGAACCCTGCAAAAACACTTTGTTGTATGTGAAGTAATTCTTCATGTGTTTGATCAGGGTCATCTGAACACCACTTGTTGTTATAGAACAAAAATTTGGATTGATTTTGAGAATAATCTGCAACATCTAACAATGATAAATTGAGTGACATACACTCATCACAGTACACACACACACACACACACACACACACACAAACACTGTCATAAAGCACCAAAGATGTACTGCTTAGATTGTTATTAATGTTACAGACACTGCTTATTGTACAATTAGTAACACAGCTCTAAATGTCAGGGGAAGGAAGGCGTGTAATCAATTCCCCCAGGTTAAACAAGCTCACTAGTTAGGCATCTGATTCACTGTTGCCAGTGACAGTGAATGATGGGATGGATGTTTAGCCATCAAACAACAGCCCATTCCCTGCAGCTGTAGGTCTGTTAAACAGCAGCATCTTGTTTTCTTTTGTGGGCAGAGTGTGGGGAATTGACAGCATATTGCCATTGTGCCATGCGGTCATTGCAGGACAATAATTTCCACACCTGTCCTATGTCAAGCTGTTACTCTCTTCTGCTACATTCGCTCATCTCTCTGTTTCTCTCTCACTCTCTGTTTCTCTCTCTTACGTTTTTGTTCTCTTTGGCTGTTTGTTAATGACACAAGGCTGGGGCCCTGCTGCAGGGGGGATTAGACAGAGGTACAAATCGAAGTGGGTTAATCGGCTGGCCTAACATTTTAGGAGGCATCTCTCAGTTCACTGGCCCCACTGCTCAATTTATTTGTGTGCTATTGCTCACGCTTACCAGCGCAAAGTTATGGTTTAGTTGTTGTGGTGAAAACAATACCAGTCGCACTTGAACTTGATGAACATCAGTGTGAACCTACTAATTACATGGAGATTTCTTACCATGTCTAGATATCTTATGATTTGGATGTCTTTTAATTTTCACATACAGTGGTGTGAAATTTAAATTTAAACATTAGTCAGAGATAACACAAGTAAACACAAAATGCAGTTTTTAAATGAAGGTTGTTATTATTAAGGGAAAACAAATCCAAACCTACCTGTGTGAAAAAGTGATTACTGCCACACCTGTTCTTAATCAAGAAATCACTTAAATAGGACCTGCTTGACAAAGTGAAGTAGACCAAAAGATCTTCAAAAGCTAGACATCATGCCGAGATCCAAAGAAATTCAACAAATGAAAAAGAAAGTAATTGAGATCTATCAGTTGGAAAAGGTTATAAAGCCATTTCTAAAGCTTTGTGACTCCAGCGAACCACAGTGAGAGCCATTATCCACAAATGGCGAAAACATGGAACAGTGGTGAACCTTCCCAGGAGTGGCCGGCGGAACAAAATTACCCCAAGAGTGCAGCGATGACTCATCCAAGAGGTCACAAAAGACCCCACGATAACATCCAAAGAACTGCAGGCCTCACTTGCCTCAGTTAAGGTCAGTGTTCATGACTCCACCATAAGAAAGAGACTGGGCAAAAATGGCCTGCATGGCAGAGTTCCAAGACGAAAACCACTGCTAAGCAAAAAGAACATTAAGGCTTGTCTCATTTTTGCCAGAAAACATCTTGATGATCCCCAAGACTTTTGGGAAAATACTCTGTGGACTGACGAGACAAAAGTTGAACTTTTTAGAAGCTGTGATAAATGGAACCATGAATTCTGCTGTCTACCAAAAACTCCTGAAGAAGAATGTCCAGCCATCTGTTCCTGACCTCAAACTGAAGCAAACGTGGGTTCTGCAGCAGGACAATGATCCAAAACACACCAGCAAGTCCACCTCTGAATGGCTGAAGAAGAACATAATGAACACTTTGGAGTGGCCTAGTCAAAGTCCTGACCTGAATCCTATTGAGATGCTGTGGCATGAACTTAAAAAGGCAGTTCATGCTCGAAAACCCTCCCAATGTGGCTCAATTACAACAATTCTGCAAAGATGAGTGAGCCAAAATTCCTCCACAGCGCTGTAAAAGACTCATTGCAAGTTATCGCAAACGTTTGATTGCAGTTGTTGCTGCTAAGAGTGGCCCAACCAATTATTAGGTTTAGGGGGCAATCACTATTTCACACAGGGCCATGTAGGTTTGGATTTTGTTTTCCCTTAATAATAACCTTCAGTTAAAAACTGCTATGACTAATATTTAAATTTGTTTGATGATCTGGAACATTTAAATGTGACAAACATGCAAGAAAATAAGAAATCAGGAAGGGGGCAAACACTTTTTCATACCACTGTATATATAGACTTATATATATATATATATAGACTCACAAACACATTAGGAGTGACAACACAATCTACTTGACCTGCTGTACTTGCTTTATATTTCTGATATGTCTATGTTTTAGTGTTTTGCACCAAAATACCAAAGCAAATTCCTTGTATGTGTGTAAGTACACTGGCTGTTTGAGGCAAATAAACACAAATCGTCTAGCGGTCAAAGTTGAGCAAATTTCTGTCTGAATAAACCTTTGATGGTCTTCTTAATCTTCACAACAAAATAATAATGTAGACATTTGATGTGTTATAGCAATGTCAGATTTACTTTCACTTCCACCTTGCAGCCAAAATCTCTGACCCATAAACAAACTTCCTGTGACTGCATGTGATATTTGTTTGAGCCAGTAAATTTAATTAGAGGTGCATGTACGAACAAGTTGAACTGACAACACTGACTCATCATCAGTCTCACTGACCATATCAGTAGCTTTAAACAGTGGAGCTCCCCACACTGGTGATTGAAAGTACTGTGTAAGCTCAGCTATCATATACAGTACATTACTTACTGGGTAAAAGCTTACCACGAAAGGCAAAACCAGTCATGATTTGATAACTCTTCTGCAAGTGATTGCTGAGCCATTGAGCCTACAATGAGTGCTTGTATAGGTAACGTAACAGTTTGAACCAGCAACTGAACTTACTACTGAACTGACGAACTGAGTCAAAGGCAGTGCTGAACGTCATGGCTTTAAGAACAATGATGCCATCTCTAGTGATGAACATAAAGAATTGCATTTAAACAGCCTTGCTTCAAGCAGGAAAAAGTATGGACAAACCACATATAGTGACTTCAAATCTTTAAACTGAACTGAACTAATTGATTTGAATCAGCAAAGTGACTCCACCTCTAATTGTAAGTAAACCTCATACAAAAATGCAACAAAGCATTGCAGTTTCAGACCATTTAAATCATTTGTGAGTGCAATTGCACCCTATTTCTTTGTTTCCAGCAGAGGAGATAGAGTTTGCATCATTGTGAACCCTCATTTTCCTTTGTTAGAATACTGAGACTCATGTAGAGTAGCCAGGAGTAGGTACTGTACTATACCCACAAAAACTGACATAAAGGTAACAAGTAAACTTCCTGAACTTGGAGTACTCAAAATTGCTAATTTCCTTAAACCAAAGGCTCAAGGTATATGTAAACAACTTAACTGACAGTGCTAAATTTTTCACTGGCAACCATTTGGCTTTGACAAGTGTTGACTGGAGTATTTTTCAGTCATAGAGCTGATATGACTCTGGGCCAGGTACTTATTTATGTATTAAAAGTGGTACATTATGTCTGACACTCACAGTTTGCTCTGCACACATATCTTCAAGGATGAGAACTGGAAAGTGCTGTATGTCTTTGTGTCATCGTAGGTTTGTGTCATTGGAGAAACTAAAAATGATTCGTCTATCAATTGTCAACTCACTCTATAGTTCAGACAGACAAGATCACTTATGAATGTATTAATTAGTTTATTGTTTACTATTATTGAATGTTACTTTAATGATCACTTTCCAACACATTTAAACATTCTACCACTCCTACCTTGAGTGTGTAAGCAACTATTCTGTGTGGTTGGGATAACACTCATCACTGTTTGGGACCTATTTTTAGATTGTTAATCAAGGTAACATGGTCAGAGTGACACACTCAGTATGATATCCCATAAAGTTTGAGTAGAGTGAGATTGCTTAATTTCAGTTTATCCATACAGAGGCCAAACGTGTGTGTGTGTGTGTTAAATGTGCGAGTGTGCATGCAGGTATGTGTATTTGGTTTAGTGTTGTGACAAAATAATGTCTCAGCCCCTGGGTGTAGCAGAGCTACTATGTGTATCTGTATGTGTTTATTCTCTTTATTTCACAAAAAATATATGTATTCCAATTCTGTATTGGGATTTAATCCAAAAAGAGTCTAAACTGAGTCTAAATCAAAGCTGTGTATCTGATAGTGGTCCAGCAAAAGGGGAGGTTGTAATGGGAGGAGCCCCAGATGAAAATAAAGTTGGTATGAACTGTCTATTATATTAAATGAGAAAGCTACTGACAAAGACATGTGCCATAATAGCTCATGCGGCCATATTGCATGATCAAAAATAAATACATAAATTGGAGGCCCAGATGGTAGTTGTTTTTGAGAAAAAAATAAGAAAGCCAATGACAAAAATCTGATAAGCTTTTTTTTTTTTTTGCATTTTGAATGTAAGAATGTCCCTAACTTCAGTTTGTCATCTTCCTGTCAGCTGTCAAGTCATCCAAAGTGCCAGGCTTCAATATAGGGTCATGAGGTGAAAACAACACCTGGACAACATCAGTCAAACTTTATATTGCACAGCACAACAAAGCTTAAAAGCTCTCGATAAACTTCTCAGAATGTCAGTGTCAAACTTAAAACTAAATCTAAACCTTGATGTTTTTTTACTGCAGTATGTTTGTTTACATTTTGGCAAATCCACACTATGAAATGTCATGCAGCTTTGGCTACAAGCAGTTCCTGTTTGCACTGTACAACAATCACCTGGTTTACTTTTGATACATTGAGAAGCACTTTTTTTATATGATTTCTAAATGGTTTCATGGACATTTTTCCTCAATGGACATCAGACATACTGATATCATTGCACTGAGTGACTTCCTTTGATTCCAAAAGTGTGTATATGATGTACGTGTTTTCCAATTTGAGTGAATAATGATTTAAAAAAAGGGGTACGAGCTTGAGGCAAATTGTGCCTGTCGGATGACAAGTTAACTTAGAGGGGAAAAAAATTACTATACAAATTCAGAGCAAATTATCTGTTTATATCTGAATAATGTATTGTATTTGGTTATATTTATGGTCTAGTAAGGACTAGCAAATTTTTATTTGCTCCATTTGGTCTCAGCTAGCAGAACTCTACATGGTTGCCTTCGACTCTCACTGTGATGACTTATTTTATATTTCAATATAGCTGATTACACAACACAGGTATTGTCATTGACGTATCTTTCTGTTTCCTTTGTCAGATAGCTGTACGAGTATTAAACAGCAATTTAATAGCGATTTTACCAGTGTTACCAGGCTAAAAATAACCTCTGGTCTGCTACATTGAGAGTCTCAATCAAATCACTGTTTTATTCCCATGCAGCCACCAACAGCTTAAACATTTGTCAATGACAACACCTGTTTTGTTTCAAAAGGCTATAGTGACAGAACAAATAAGGAATCACAGAGAGATTTGGAGGCTTCGCAATACTGTAACTGCGTAGAAGTACTCAGCTATGTATTATGAAGGTTGAGAACCATATGTAATCATTTTGAATATCCCAGTTTCTCCATTTACATGAGGCAAGCAGTTTTAAAGGTATCCACACTCAATTTTGGGGGGTTTGATAGTGCCAGTGTAGATAAAAAGCCAAAGCAAAGAGAAAATAGTGCATGTTGAAAGGTCTTTGTATTTTATGTATTGATGTGTGTGTTTCTTACTCACATGGTTCTGCTGTTTTGTCTTGCCATCAAAGCCTTAACAATGGTCTTGTGGGTAACTGTGGTTTGGCTAATGTCTGGCACTGACACATAAATTTCACAGCATGTGGAAACTCATACTGCCAGTTGTCAATGGAGCACAAGACTAGATTCTGCTTTATTACAGCAGCCAAAATACAAGAAGTTGATAATGGCCAAACAGGAGAGACAGCGGGTGTGGATTGGTTTTCACAGCAGCTGAACATGACACTGAGAGCTGATAATAGGATTGTGTCGAGAGGGATAATGAAGTAGTTGCTCTTGGTTTGAGCGATACTTTTGCAATCGCTTCATTTTCTTCAGTTGTCTGCAACAGTTTGTTGAACAGTAAAATGTGAGTTCAATCTGAAATGTGTATTTCTTACATTCCAAAATCAGAAAAATGAATCATTGTTTTCACTGTCTTGTTGCTCAGGGTCTTGGGTAAGAGCTTCATTTGTAGTTCTAGTGTCTCTCTCTTCTGATTCCAGGAAGTGGTACAGTTGGGAAAATGAAGCCGAGAACAAGTGCTGCTCGTGTCTGTTGTGCTATTAAAGGGAGTTTTACATCAGCACTTATGCTAAAGATGAAGCCTGAAACAGTTTCCAGGTTTTTAAATTATTCAGCCTTATATTGTCAGCTGTGGGAGTGTATTCAAGGAAAAGATAGAGACAAGAAAACCTGGATGAGAGGTTAGTCAGCCATGTAAGTGTTATGAAATGCTTTCCTTCCAGTTACTGTAATTTCTCCCACTCATGGAGATTGCATGCAAGAAATGTGTGTCAGTCCTTTTGTATTTTTGTATGTGGTCATATTCTGTACACTGATGCACAGTGTGTTTCACATGTCTGTGGTATTGCAATACTAAGAGTTTTATTGCCTCTTAAGTAGTGGGAGAGCTTGCCAGGAACAGGCAAGGAAGTAGTTGACTCTTAAGTTTTATCACCCTCTCTTCTTCTGTGGAGCATAAGATTTTGTATTTATGTAAAGGGACAATGCAATGTAAATTATGTTTTGTGCAGCATATGTAGCCAGTCTGTGCTCTATTTGACCAATATCAAACTTTAAACAGGGATTACAAAAATGATTTTTTGTTTTGTTTTATTGACAGAATTTCCAGAGGTGAAAATACTGTAAGTAAAATTGGGATTGTAGATTTATTTTATTTTTTTGCCAATGACAACGAAATGAAAAACAAGTCCATAATCTTGATTTCTCTCCCCAGTTAAAGAGGTCAGTTAGGGTGAGATGAGGAGAGGAACAACTCCATGGAAAAACAAATAACATTGTGAGGATTAGTGTTGACCACGATGTATGTGTGGGTTTGTGTGAGATGCACTTTAATTACTATGAGTATTACAGCTTCTTGATGCTCACATCAAGTTATTATTATTCATTGTTGCATGTATGGAACCAAATTTCTGTGTCTCTCTCAAATACTTTATCAAGCTGTTTAACATGTAAAGTTTTAACATAAAATAAAATCAGAGGGGCTTAGTCTTTGAAGTAGGACACAAATCTGAAAATCTTATTGTCACCACAAATAAAAGTGCTGATTGTATTGAAATAAACACATTTTATACTGTACATGTTGTATGTACACCTTCATCAGGTTAGAGTACAATCTGCTGATAAGACTTCTGCCACAACTGAAATAAAGTGGCGATAAATGCAATTTAATTTTTAAAAGGCTGAAATGGGACATTTAAAACACTCAGAGATATTCCACAGACCTTCATGTTAACTTATTTCATTAGAACTTTCTTCTATAAAAAATAGTCAAACTTTCAGAGATGGTCTTCCCTGGTAAATTTGGACTATTTCCAGCACTGACTGTATCACACTTGTCCCTCTCAGCACCTTTACCTTAGTTTTTAAAAGCTATAACTGGAGATTCCAGTGGTTTTCATTCAAGCCAATTGGAATGAAAGCCATTGAATTGAATGTGTTTAAACCATCTGTTTCCTAAAGTTAAAAAAGAGAAGAAGAAAAAACATTGTGTGCTTGTATTGATAAATGGCTCTACAACTAGCCAGCCATTTTATGTCCCTCACATCAATAATATTTTTTGTGTTTTTGGTAGTACTGTGAAGATGGATTGAATTATTTTCCACAATACCATGTCTCTATTGTTATCCTTGTATGTTATTGCCACACACACACACACACACACACACACACACACACACACACAAACAATCCAACATTACCAACAGTGGACTATCATTCTAAACTGACCAAGAGAAAAAAAATTAATATATATTTATTTATAATTTTTTTTATTTAATGTCTTTTTAAAATTTTCTTTAAAAAATTACCAAGAGGGGACTTAAGAGGGGACGTCTCACACACACACACACACACACACACTTTCTGAAGCTGACACCCTCCTAAAGCAACCTGCCTCTCTTGTGGGTCAGTCCAACTGTGAGGAGATATTGCTTCTTCAAGGGTGTCCTTGCTCAAGGAGATACTGCATGCAGGCCATCAAATCTGGATTCACACAACTCTGTACATTGACAAACAAAAATATATACACACAGGGACACACAGATACACATGCATAAACTGGATTTGTGGTTCAGATACGATGATAGTTTTCTGTACTCACTCAGGCTGTATATGTGTCATCGATCCACAGATGTCTATATATTGCATTATCTCATTGTTGACAATGTGTAGATGTGGTGTGTGCTTCTTGGCACTCTGTTTGAATAGCTATCAGCTTCTTCCTCAGTTCCCCAAACCTCCATAATGCATGAGGTGTGGGACTCCTCTAGTTTGTATGTGTATTGAGAATGTGGAGTAGTCAAAGTACAGCTGTCAAGAGAACCAGAACGGCAGAAATTTGGCAAGTTTGTAATAAAACAGACATACAACTACACATATTTAGCTGCAAACTGACTTAAAAGCACACACATATACAGTACAATGTGCATCCATACCCCCCACATCCACACAAAAACATACCTGCACATACACAGACTTATTTTTTCCCCTCGTCTCTTTGGCCAGCTAACCTTCCATCTAGTGTGAATGACAGCTGAGACTGAAGTCTCCATCAACTTCCCTCCTGTCTTCCAGTGGGATTCACACCAACAGTCCCCCTCTCCGAATTGCCAGTCCACTCTACTCCTCTCCAGGGACACAAATGGGCCTGCAGATGTTCCAATCGACTCTAATAAATTGTATGTAGTCAGTTAAGCTGCACAACTGCCAACTGGCAAAGCCGTGAACCTCTGCTTTGGGAGAGCTCTGAGAAAACAAAAAGGTTCCTCTAAATTTGATTCACCTTGAGCAGCGAGCTCTCTTGAAAGCTATGTCCAGGCCAGAGTAAATGATGAAAGAGCATGGAAGGAAAATGGGGATGCATACACAGAAAGAGGGATAAGAGACTCTGAGGGAAAGAGAGAGCTAGAGGAGCTGTATGATGGAAAGCAAGGCTAGACAAAGTACAAGTAAACAAACAAGAATGGGCTTTATTGAAATCTGTCATCAAGTTTCCGACATGCCATAAACTAAGGAAATGGTCTTAAGGGAAGAAAAATACAAAAAGTGTACTTAGTCTAAGAGCGTTGGTCAGAGTAATGTCCTTATGGGAATTCAATCTCGAGAACTTAACAACACACGAAAATGCACACGCTCACTCCCCACCAACAGACCAACATTTTTTCGCTATCCCAAAAACACATCCAGGCATGTACATACACACTTGTACAAGCATTTATTAATTCTTATAAGCATTGGATAATCTATGAATTAAGTAATGAGAGCTCAACGGATACAATATTTTGAGGCCTGTATGATAAAAAATTTTGAGAGTTTAAAAAAGCCAGGAAAAATATAATGATCAATATACATTGTTTAATATAATCATTTCTGACATGGTTCCCTTAAATTTGGTTATTAAAGAATTGTGACCACAACATGCACTCAGTTGGACATTTTCCAGTTGAAAAATAAACTTGTAAGTCTTCTTTGGTGGAACGGAGACACTGTTTTTACATTACTTCAAACATATCTATTTTGGTTACAGATATTTTCTTTTCTTAGTTATATTTATTTTCATATATTTTTAGATTTTTGTTTAATTTGTCGGTCTGACTGTTGTGTTAAAAAACATCAACATTATCTATTCTGGAGCAAACGGACCATGATGAAACCCCTGCAGCAGCCCCTGTATGCTTTCCTGTTGCAGATTTACTATATGCAGTGCACAAGCTGCTCCAGATACAGAACTGAATCCTAAGGACTCCATACACAGATCTCCAGAGACTGGGGAATATATGTCATTCAGCTCTGTGGGGATCGGCATGTTTATTATTAGGCCTCTTTGGAAATGCTGTGCCCTGTGCCAGGTTCCTCATACCCTGTCGCTGACGGCATGAGGACCGTGAGACAGGAAATTGAAAGCCACTTGTTGTTGGAGGGCTTTTGGAGGAGGAACTGAATTAGGTGGATGATGGAGTGTGGTATGGACATATGGTTGAGTGGTGAAGGGATCACATTTCCTCCCCACTGAAGGTATTTCAGAGAGGAGAGAGCAAGACAGACACAGAGAGGATAGAGGCAGAGCATTCAGAGGCAGGCTGCTTTAGCATTCAGTCCCACTCTTCAAGGTCAGTGCACTATAGAAATAATTTACAGCAACATTATCCCCTCCAAAAAACCAAAAAATATATATTATTAAAGGTCAAAATCGTGGTTTGTCAATATTTGTAAACTATCCAGTCCATCCATTTTTGCCAATCAATCATTTGCTTGATTGCGTGCCCTTTTACCTGAATACAAAATATACCATTTTTGTAAAAGAGTACTCCCAAGCTTTAGGTCGGCAAGCTTTGAGGAAATATTCAAATTTGAATCCTGTACAGAGCCCTTCAGAACCCATCTAGCACCTCAGAGGCTGATCCAACACCTGTCATGTTCTCTAGACGGCTCCCTCGGCTGTGTCTGTTTAGTGGTAATGATCTAAGCCATTCACACTCACCTCTAATGTGCTCCCACTTCCCTTTCTTTTTTCTAACATGCAAATAGATGCAACAGAAACCCCTCTGAAATTGAGATGGATAGATGGAGAGGGAATATAGGAGAGAGGGTAAGCTATAGGGAGAAGTAGATGGAAGGAGATTCATATAGAGGAATGATGGAAAATGGGAGATGAAATGAAAAAAATAACATGAAAGGAAAAAGGGAATGGATGGGGGAGATGGGAGAGAAAGTAGCAGAGGGAGGTCATTGCTGGTGCTCAAATCAGAGACTGGGAGTGAAGAGCTGCGAGAATAAAAGCAATTTGCATCACTGCTCCACAGAGCTTTCCAGTGCCCCCCCCCCAGTACTCACTATTTAGTCATCCTCATTCTGATCCCTCTCTCTTTTCTCTCTGCCTGTAGACTTAAGCCTCCATTCTTCCTCATCCTCCTCCCATCACACCTCTTCTTTTTCCTGCTTTTTTCAGTCTTTCCCTCACTTTACTTCTACTTCTCCTCCACCTTATCTACCACCTCATACTCCACCTTGTTTGTTTTCTTTCTACTATACAACTGATACAACAGCATCAGTTATTTGTTCAAATACCCAATATGTCCTGATGTTTACATTTAATTGAGATAGACCTCTATGTAGAGGTAAATTATGGCCATGTAAATTATGACTCCTGCCTATCAGGAGTAAAGCTGGAAGTAGTATGATGTCACAAAACCAAAACAGTAAGTTAAAACACGCTATAAAGCTCAGTGTAGAGCATGGGGTTGGGTTCACCACTAATAGCGACCCCTTTCAAATAGTGATTTGATCCATTTTTATTATAAAGATATTGATTTTAGCCACTTTAACCAAGTGGTAGCAGATTAGAAAATGCTGATATGTTGTTTTGATAATGACAACAACTTATGTTTTCTTTTAGTTTGTTAGGTACTTGCTTTAAAAAGTAAAAAAAAAAAGAAATCCCATCTTGGACATGGACAGCGCAAATTAGCAATTACAAGACAAAAACAAAGTTGTAACAATTAATGCAGACAGAAAATAGCATTTGTAGGGGGGCTCGTAGCAGTCTGAATAAGTCTAATATTAGTTCTTCATGCTGTTCTCAGTCCAAGAGAAGCCATGTGGTGTGGGGGTGAGATGTGAGGGGTTAGTGGAAAGGGCAGCTTGGAGGATGAATATGTTGACGAGGTCAGAGTGGATAGCTGGAGCATCTTTTTTCATTTTGATTTCCAATTGTTTTTAGTTTTCCTCAAGTTCATACTGATCACTGCTGATCTGTTTGGAAAAGACACAACATAAGGAAGTTGCTGCACATTGAGTGTGAGACAGATATAGATTGTACATATTCAAGACCAATTTACGGTGCAGACAAGTCTTGACAAATGCAAACCATGTGACTTGTTATTCATTTGATCAATGTGACATAGTTACTTACTAACACTTTTTTGGCATTCATGAGTCTCCCTGGCAGTTAAATCAAATCAGATTCAAACTGTAATATCTATGGCATGAAATGCTAATATGAGATTTGCACAATTTGGCTGCCTGAAAGGCTGACTGACCCAACAAATACTGTAGATACAGCATTGTCTGGAATCTTTGCCTCTGTCTGAGAAATCTGCCCACACAGTGACTCTGGCTGTAAAATGTGGCCTTTAAGTAATGAAACACAAACTTGAAGTTTGCAAGAGTATTTTTGGGAACTCATTATCTGGATGGGCCCGTAGAGCGTGTGGGCTGGGCTTTGTCATAGATTATGTGTCCAACTCAGAAACATAGAGCTCATAGTGTTGGCCCAGGGAGGAACATCATCATCATTCATGCCACACAGATCAGGTGATCATCAGTTGACTCCTCAAGTTCCAATTTCCACCCATTCACATGATAGAGCAGTCACGTTAAACTTCATACATTATTATTATTTGCTGGCCAGTGCTGAAATTCACCACTCACCAGCTCAATTTTGACCTGTTTTTTGTTTAAGCTCTTTTAATTGACCAGGTTAACCCAAATACTATGTTAGGGCAACTCCAACAGCTATCAGGTTTCCTCATCCAATGTGTATTTTTCAGTAAAAAGGCTATACTTAAGATTCAAATGTCAAAGTTTAGTTTTCCAACTGAAATTGAAGAGCACCAGACCAAAAGTTGAAGTTATATTTATATGTTCCACATATGAACTAGTTTCCAATCAGTGTAAATATTAGTTGCAGGCTTACATTCTGGCCAAACTGATTTTATATCAGGAAGGGCCCTGGTCATTACAACTATTTGAGGCTTGTCACCCATTTGTGGCCTGGTGTAAGATGACTCGAGATGATGAGCAGGTCGGAATACTTATTTCAATACGTGTTGGAAAATAATTGTAGCCTGTTCCATTTGCCTCTCACTCGCTCAAATAGCTACCTACAGAGTGGTGATGACAGTGCCTCTCTCAGCTGGTCAGGTAAATGGACACCTAATAGAAATGATCTTACAGCACCAGATTCTCCCCCGGCCAGCCTTTTGATGATGATGTCGCTGTAGCGCATGTGTCAGTGTGCTTGTCACAGTCTGTCTTGTTCTCTCCAGTCACTCCCCTTCACTCTGCACTCCCTCACCTGAGTATTAATTCCCAGCACCTGTCACCCATCGCACACCTGCACGTAATCAGCCACTCCACTCACCTATATAACCCAGCTCCTCACTACAGTCAGTGTCCGGTCTCGTTAATGCCACAGGACAGAACGCTAGTTCCCCTGACTTTGTTAACGCCTTGGACTCTATCTACCTGTACGGCATTCTCCGGTTCCTACGTGCTCCTGTCCTCCGAGTCATTCTCTTCGGCTCCAGTCTCCGTGTGTCTCCAGGCCTCCATGAGTTCTTCTCTCCAGCTCTGGGTCCCTTGTGTCTCTCTTCAGCCATGAGTGTTTCTCCAGTTTCCTAACCCGTGTGGATCTTCTCCTCTGTGCTCCGCCACCTCCATTCAAGAGACTGTATACTTCCCTCCATTCCCGATCTTCGCACCTGTGTTAAAATAAACTATACTATACCTGCCTTGTGTCTCCGGCCAGTTCTGTCCGTAACAGTGCTGAGCAGCAGTATTAACTGTACTTTATGAACTTTAACCCCAAAAAAAGAGGTATTCAGCTCAACAAAGACAGTGTTCAGTTGCTTTACATAAAGGATATACTATATTTTTTTTAAAGGCTTGGATTGTAATTGTTGAAAATAACAAGAGTAGCAGATGGGAACAAAACTGATCATTGAGAGTTTAATTGATTGACTAACTGACTGACTGGCTCATTGAATATCTTGTGTGATCTGTAAGACGTGTATTTATCAAGAAATCTTCTAAATGAAGAAACATTAACACAGTAAAAAGTGTGCTGTGGAACTGGATATTAGTTATTAGTTATAATGAATTCTCACATTCTGTAGTTGCTTCACTTTGTATTGTCCTCTTTTTGGCAGCTTGGCAGCACAGCATATTCTGCATTGATAAATTCAACATCATTCACTTCCTGTATCACTGTCTCCTTTCCTTCCTCTTTCCATTTTTCTCCTGGTCTCGCTTTCTCTCTCCAACATAGTTTATGTACTGATGCTCATTATGACTGTTTTTATGACAGCCTCCTTTGCACTTACATGCACACAGCCGCTGCAGTTATTCTGGTGATTTACAACCTCCTCCTCCCACAGAGAGAGAAAAAGAGAGGCACACTATAGTTGTCTTTTTGGAGAGCTTTATGTTCACAGTAAACTAGCCAGTGGCACCTCTACAGAGCATATCCCACAAAGCAAACGACAACTTCCTCCAGTAGAGGTTCTCAGGGATGACAATGGAAACATTCACTCAGTTTAATAATTACGCCCCAGGTCACATAGCACCTTCTTACTTCACCATGGCTGTCAGATTTTTTTCTAACGTTTCACAGCTACTTAAGAGTACTTCAGATTCAAAAAGTGGACTCTGTGGTGAGGAGAATTGTGCATATGCCACAATGGCTGATGGCTTTTACAAATTATGCTTATTACGAGTGCTAGGGGCTGCAACTGATATAATACACAAGATCTAATCCCTGCTCTTACATATTGCAAAGGACATGTTGCATTTGCAATGTCACATATTGCATCCACAGTGCCAGGTAAAAATCGCAGCTGCATTGTTTTCTTCTCTTCACATGTGTCTCTGTAGAACCACATGCACAAAATGCATTGCTACACACATAAAACCATCCTGTTTGATGGTGTGTATTGATGAGTGCAGCATAGATAGTTTAGAAGGACTACATGGCAACAAGCATCTCTTAAGCCACATGTGCTGTGGTGTACAGCATGCTAGAAAGAGCAGAGTGTGAGCTGTTACATAACCACCAACGAGGGATGAAGTGTTGGGAAGGCAGCATGTGAAGCCAAGGATCCAATTGTGCAAGTAAAAATGCACCCAGATATTAGACCCCTACTGTTTTCTCTGTAAGTGAGAAAAAAATACTGCCTACAAGTTTATTCTGCCATTTCCATGTTTTTATGAAGAAAACCTACTACCTAATTTTTGTGGCAATCTAACATCTCATTAAGCCTCTAGGTACCCCTTCAAATGTTTTTCTTCAAACTAACCTAAATAAGGAATTCCAGCCTTTCTTTCATATATGAAAAAAGGCTGTCAAAATGGAAGTTTCAACAATCCCATACAGTGGTTTGCCCTGGATTCACTCAAATCATTCTGTTCCCATTTCAAGTCCAATTATAGTGCTGAACGCTAGAATTGCCACTATACTATTTATGTCTTCTGAAAAACTCAATTCTCAAACTTGTGGTTGTCAGCACCTCAAGCCAAATAAGGTACAAACAACAACAACATGACAAAACCTATTTAAGTCAAACAAGGACTTCACTGAGAAAAGCTGCTCTTGACTCTATCCAGTCAATATCCAAGCCTCCAGTTCCCAAGGTGCTGTGGGATGTCAGATCTGTAGCCGACGGGTATATTCAAAAATGCATGTTCAGCCTCTTTGCCAGGAAGTGGATGTGCCAGTCATGACAAAAAGTTCCCTGAGACAGCAAGTTTATTTAACTTAGTTTTTCGTGGATGATTGGTAGGCTTCTTACTTCAGTGAACTACATGAGCATCTGACTGCTGGCTTGACTGTTTTATCGTTTCCTAGATTTACCATCAGGGAATTTTACTGCAAGTTATCAAACTGCAAGTTATCAAACTTGTTTATAAATTATTAACCTAATGTATGTGTTTCAGGTTTCATGTGTGTGCCATCATAATAAAAAAAAAATCCTTGTTAGTAGAGTCCAACTATGAATTTAATCACAATCAGTGTGCTTAATGCTTTGTATTAGAATTTTAAGATTAAATTTACTGGCCTTTTTTTTTTTTTTTGTTCAGTTATGTTGTGTGTTGTGTGTATTCTTGATGATTGATGATTTTTTGAATATTTTGAAACCGGCAGCGTTTATATTAATGTTTGCTAGTTATCTGTCTTTCTTTTCTCTACTTTTTGCTGGCGCAGTGGTACATTTCTTGGCACATTACTGCCAGCAACTGTTGCTCAGCAAAATTGCATGAAACCGTAAGTTCATCACCCACATGCACATGCGTGTAGGTTTGCAACCTTGCGAAGGTTCTCATAAAGCATGAGATACAAATAATACAGGAACACACTCATCAAAGATTGCTCTACAGCATAACTAGTGGTCATAAAATCCACAGGGTACCTATAAGTGTCTAAATAAAATAAATGTGCACAAGCTTGCCTCAGTAACACTGTTGCATGGACAAGCTTCTTCTTCATCCCATCCATGCCTAGAATAAGTTAAAGAGTTCATACAGTGCATAAATATTCTCCTTTTTTTAAGAAACATGCATATTATTTACAACAAAGTTTGATGTCTGAGTCTGCTATGTAAAGCAGACATATACAGTCCATCAAAGGCTATGTGCTGTCTGTGCGCAACTTAATGTAATGTGAGCGGATGGTCTACCATTCTGTTTCTGGGAAGACAAACAGTAAAACATAATGATATCATTTCACAAACAGAAAGACAGTACCTGTCAAAGCAAATAGAGCACGTAGGAGATATTTTAAAACAGATTTTTGAGGTTGCTTGGAGGTTATTTTCATTTGTTTGGAACATGTGGTCTCCCTCTCTTCTCTGTTTGCATGTATGTGTGTCACATAAACACAAAAACACAAACATGCACAATAAACCAACCGAGCAAGCCACACGCATATTTTTATCATATATTAACAGACCAAACTGACACACACTCACACACATACGCAAACACACCAAACCCTAACCATCTGTCACTGTCGCTCTTCCCCTCTCTGATACATACACACTCTTTCACACTGTCTGTCTTAACCTCATGTTTCTATGAAAAGAAGAAATTCCCCATTGCTTTGTACTGAGAGTTTTCTGGCCTGTACAACTACTGTTCCATTTGCTTTTAAGTGAACTTCATCCAATATTGAAGCCTAGTCTGGTCTAATCTGAGCTCTTGCAGTGGGAAAGTATTACAGAGCAGCTGTGTAAAATGGTCGCCTTTTGGGGTAACCCTCTTGTCTCTCTTTTCTCTCCATCTCTCCTCCATTTTATCCATCTCTCTTCCTCCCTGTCCCGGCTGTTTTCCTCCCACTTCATCTGTCTCCTTCCCCTCTGATTTTCTGGCTCTTTCCCTCCTTTCCCCTTTCTGTCCTCCTTTGCTCCCTCTCTGTGCACTTTCAGGACTACACATTGACAATGTACTTCCAGCAGGCCTGGCGAGACAAACGGCTGTCCTACTCTGAGATCCCCCTCAACCTGACCTTAGATAACCGGGTGGCTGACCAGCTCTGGGTTCCTGACACATACTTCCTCAACGACAAGAAATCGTTTGTCCACGGTGTCACAGTAAAAAACAGAATGATCCGACTGCACCCAGACGGTACCGTACTGTACGGTCTAAGGTGAGATTTTAATCTCTTAAAATAATGTTTCTGACTACACAACAAGACCGAGGGGTTAGCTATTTACATGAGCAAATAAACAGAAAAAAACACAATATCTCCCAAATGAGTACGGCGACAAATAATGATATGCAGCATATAACTATGCTGCACAAATTGTAGTAATTTCCACTTCATGTTGTCAAACACTTCACACTTTATCTTTTGTCAGTGTACTTTCTATTTTTAAAATCAAACAAACAACCTGGGGGGATAAAAAAATCAAACTTCTACCAACTTTAACATAACAATGAGTCAACGATTGCTGCATTGGACTCAGTCAGTAATTAGCTCATTAGAGCCAGATGAAGAAAACTACTGATGTGAGGTGCAATATTGCCCCTGAGCGAAAATTAGAATGTTGATGAAGTGACCTACTTGTGTCCTCATTTATAGGACGTGCACATCACAACAAGGTTTCTGTAATACTAAATTCAACTCTTTTGCAAAGTCTCTGCATAATTTAGATCACCACCAAAAGTGTTGAAAAAAACACATGTAAAGTTCAACCTGTTTTGGGTTTTTATTTTCTGCTACAGCATACATATTTGCTCTGTTAATTGCATTTCAGGTGTTCTCCTTAGAGAAAATAATAAGTATCTGAAAAAGAGAGAGAAATTCCAGCTATATATATTTAATATTTTTTGGCTTCATGATTGCACCCCCTATCTTTGCATTAACCAGTTGGAATGATATTCCCTAAAAAACAGTGATTTCTTCATTTCAATAACAAAAAGCTATTAACAATGAATTGAACACTGACATTGTTTTTGACTGCAAAATGGGATCACTAATTGTGATTTTACCTGGACTTGTTGGTTGAATGTAATCTTGTCAGATGATTGAAACATCCATTCATCTTAGTCATGCGTCCTACCAAAGAACAATTAAAGATCATATGGTTGTAATTTTTACAATCTTCTCAAACTTAGTGTGATGGACGAGATTCTCAGACAATGACAGCTTTTAACATTCAGCAAGTTTGTTGACAACGTCAAAGCTACAAAGACTGGAGTACCACTTTTACAAAACATCAGGTTTGATGTTTTCTTTGTTAACATTCTTCGGGAGGCCACTTTAGTTGATATTCTGAATATTTCCCCAAGCTGAGATTTTTGCATGTTTGATATGTTAATATGACATGTCCCATCTGTTTTCCAGTTGCCAGAAACAAAACCCCTATTGTACAATATAAATTGATTGACCCATTCCACTGAGTTTCACCCTCTCAAAGTTAACATGATTACAGTGCACTTCTCACACATCACTGATGTCTCATCAGTTCATTTTGCAAATAGGCCTCTGATGCCCAAACTCTATAAAAAGTTATTGAAAACCATAACATCTTAATGGCCATCATGGCAGCGCATTGGCACTGCTGTGGGAGAGTGAAATTAGACAAACGAGACAAAGAAGGAGAGATATTAGTGTTAAGGAGAGGATTAGAAAGAAACTGTGTCAATATTGCTCTCTTTGGTCTTCTTCACCAATGTTGTCTGTCTTCATTATTCACCCACTGCCCTGTTACAATGTTCAGCATGTTGTAATTTTCTCAGGTTTCTTACACAACCAAAGAAACATCTCTGCCAAGGTTAGATGGAATTAATGTGCTGAAGTCCAAGTAGTTATGATTCTGAACATTTGAGTGGCTACAAATACTGGTAAATACTTGGTAGATTTGGTGATTTGGTGAGTGTTGTAGTTACAGCAAGAGTAGAGGGGAAGGGAAAGAGAAGGAAGAACAATTAGATTCTTTAGAGATATAGGAGATACAGAAAGAGACAAATATTAAGGAGAGAAAATAAGTGCAGCAAAATCAGTCTCTATCTCACAACAACAAACACATTTTACAAAAGGCAAAGGCCTTGTGTTTAAAAAAAAAAAAGAAAGAAAAAAAGAATGTCAGAATGATGCTGGATATATTCCTGAATTTTCCCACTTGAGAACTTTACTGCCAAAAAAACGCATAGTAATTAGATCCTTCTGTGTATTATTGCAAGGGGCAAGAGACCTGCACTTGAAATTCCAGTTATGCCAGAGCATTCATGAGTGTGAAGTGAATTAGAATCAGATATTTTAGAATAATTTTTTTACACTCATTGATACATTTTATTGCTAAATCTAAAGATTAAATCAGAAATCCCCAAATCCTCCTTTCAAACTTACAGTCAGTTTACTGACATAACCATTCTTCCTGGATCATAGCTGGGTTTAAAGTAATTTGCGACACTTGATTTGATGAAAAAGCAAAGCATTACACATCAGATTCCAACACGCAGTAAACACAGCATCAAGCAAAGTGCTTGGCAGGTTTTGAAGTTGTCTGATGATGTCGTTTTTTTAATCTTTTGAGGTTTATCGCAGTGTGGGAATAAAGGCATTTTCAAAATAAAATCTGTGACATCCTGGACATACTGTACCCTGAATTCTGTCAGTCCCCTTGGACATCAATGTAACATTTAGTACTATAGCAACTTCTGCTATTAATTTAATAAGAATGATGGTGCTTGATCATTGCGTTGAAGTACTTACCAAAACCAATTCCAATGTGCTCATTGTCTGGAACATCAAAAATGGACAAAAGCATGCAGAAGAAAACCAGAGCGGGAACAGGAGAATGAGTTCTATATCAGCATAATCTGACTCTCACAAATAGTACAAACCATCCCTGTGTCAGGCCATTTGAGTTAAAATGGATAAGCTACAGTATCAACCTAACCATCGAATCCAATATGCAAATGAAAAATCCATAATCACTTGTAATATGGTTTCCCATGCACTGCAGAAGTTATGTCACAAAGTAAAATATTATTTTTGATATAGTGGGATTAGATTGAAACTAGGAGAAGAAATCCATCACCCTTGACACTCAATATCATGTAAGTAGGATGACCAGATTTTTACAAATCCTAAATTGGGTCATGGGATCTTGCGCATGTCACTGAGTGCACACAGATCCACGCAGTACATGCAGATACAGCAAATTACTGTCCCCTGAAAGCCTAATACAAATTATGTAGTTATTTAATTTATTATGCCAATAAATTAGATTAGACTACATGAAACTTTAATGGTCCCTGAGATGAAAATTGGGTTATTGCAGAAGCCAGTATTAAAACCATTACACCAAAGAAAATCAAACAGGAATAATAATAGGGGTTATGAAAATTATAATTCCTATACACACATAAATACAAATATGTGAAATTATTATTACTTTTTGTTCTGAACATTAAGGAATAGTTTGACATTTTGGGAAATATACTTATACTATATAATATACTTATTTGCTTCCTAAATGAGAATTATATGAGAAGATCAATGTCATTCTCATGTCTGTGTATTGAGAATGGAGCTGGAACTGAGATTATCTTAGCTTCACATAAAGAATCGGACATGGCTCTGATAGAGAAAGCCACACAGAGAGAATGTACAAGCAGCCGATGAATATTCATATACACACTTACTGTATTTGCCATTGAACTGCCAGTTCATCCCAGGGATTCATTATGGTGGCTAAAAGGCAAACAGCACCAACCCTTTTTGTGGGCTGATACGCATTCATTTACACACATTTGTTGCAAACTTTTCCAAGAGAACTGATAACAAATCTACATTGATCTTCAAAACAAAATCCACCAATTCAAGGGCATTCTTTTACCTGTGAAGAAACAACAGCAAATAGCAGAAATTGACTTCAGGAAGTATACAGTGCAAAAGCAAATGATAACAAACAACAGAAGTACCTTTCTGTATTTCTCAGGCAGGGTATAGGGCACATCTAAAGGTGGGTCTTGACTGTTCTTAATCTAGGTTATTTGCTGTAGGATAGGCCTGAATATTCTTTGTTGAACTGAGTGGTGTGTTTGTCACTGAGGATTAGTGAGCATAGGGAGACAACAGTATGAACTGCAGAAACAAAGAGCTTTTCTAACAATTAAGGAGATAAATTAGCATACACAAGTTACATCGGATATTTATAACCAATATCATTGACTAAATATTTACAGTAAATGACAAGCATAATATTTTGCCTTCCAACATTAAAGAGCAGTGATTTTTTTGTGATTATGTAATTAGTGCAACAGCATCCAAGTGATTTGGTTCTGTGGGCACCCTACTCCCTATGTTTCCTTGGTAGGCTGTAGGTGGGAACCAGCTGGCTATGGGGGATGAGTGGTCTCTGAATGCTGTTATTATCTTAAATATCAAATCATGCAGCTCTCATTTTGTGTCTCTGAAGGAAACTCATGGAACTCTACAGGCAATGGAATAGAGGTATTCAGATCCTGGCTGTACCACAATGTAAAAAATACTCCATTGAAAGTACAAATCATGGGGAACTAATGCCATGAGATGGGCTATAAGGTTATCCTTTTGTATGTAAAATCTGAATCTGCAAATTAAGTAGAAAACTAGAAAATATTGCTGTCAAACTGTATAAGAGTAAAAAAGTACAATATTTCCCTTTGGAATGTGGTGAAATAGAGGTATCAAAGCTGTATAAAATGTACGTCAAAACTGTACTTTTAAAAGAATGTATTCAAACACACATCCCCCTGCCCCAGCAGTTACCCCACAACAACTGATACTTCCATATTGGCTGTGTAAAGGCTTGTGTTTTACTCACACAACCTGAAGTGTCATTTTCCCAACATGGAAAGCAGCGACTGTGACTTCAGTAATCCTGTGTCCCACCTCCACTGACAGCAAAGACAGTGGGTCAGAGCTGGACTTGTCTGAAGTGCTAGCTTAGCATGACTTCAACAGATGCAGAAGAGTGAATGGAGGGTGACAAAATACTGAGTGGTTGGGAGGATGTACTCGTAAATTTCACCCAGATTCTATTACACTGATCAATACTGTAAAATACTAGCTTAAAAGTAGCAGTATTAGTAGTACTAGTAGTTACACTACTGAATGTAACTTTATGTAGCCTTGTAGTTTGGGGGTGTGGAAAACTAAGTCGACACCACAGATTTTTTTGGTCTACATGGCAGCATTATTTGATATTCTCTGGAAAAGGCAATTTACTTGGCCTGAATCCCAATGACTGCTGGAAACCCTTAAGGCTACTTGGCCCTGATTTGACCTCACAAGTTTGATCCATCCAGGAACAGAGTCTTCGAGCACAGTCTTGTAAATATGGAGGGCCACTGCAGGTGATGCAACATATGGGGCTCAGTTGGTGTGGTTGGCAGTGTCCTCAGGCAGTAACCAAGCAACCAAGGAATATACTAAGACTGAGAGTGAAATGTGGCTGTGCATCATTTAATGGATGGGACAAGCGGAAAAGTATGTGAGGGCAAATGGAGAGCCAGACAGCTGCAAACACAATCAGGCACTTACAGACACAGACACACACACTTACACAGAGTGCCAGCAACATAACAAACATGCACAGGAGCACAAATGCACAAGCATAACCCCACACAAACATGCATAACCTTTACCTTTTCCACACAGTCTTTTTAAAGATTTTGCCAGAGGCTCTTGCTCTCAGTTCTACATGACTCTATCTTGACACAGAGATCAGAAAGTTGCCAGAAAGTAACCGGCAATTTACTCCTTGGTTAAACACTTGGAAGACACAGAGCCCCATCACCAGCAGCAAATCCATCAGAGAGAAATAAACGCTGACAAAGACAGGGGACAAGATGGAAAGAAAAGGAGAATATCTCTAAACCTCTTAGGCTCAAACAACCTTCCTGTCTCACTCTGGGGGATTGGAAACCCCAGAGGTGTATAATATGAAACAGCATGTTAATGTTACGCTTCCCTTTCAACTATTGCTATTAAAAAGTGCTGTTATGATAGTCCCCTCACTGTCTCATATGACATCCTCTGTCCTCAAATTTTCTCTCATCTCTTCTCTTTACATGATTTCACTCCTGTGGTCTCTTTTGTCTTGCTGCCCTCCCTTCATGTGGATATTTAGAGAGCCACAAGTCATCATACCTAAACAACAAAATAGGCTGTTAAACTAAAAACTAGACCATATTCTTCAACTTACAATCTCCACCAAAATTGTTATCCATAGGCTGGTTCTGAATCATTCGTTTGACCATGTGATTTGTGGTTTTACAAAAGTGTTTTATCGAAGACTTGCTCTTGCTACTGGTATAATAAAGTCTAGGTCTCACAGTGCAGTTGTTCAGTATCAGCACACTTGGGTTATGAGGCACCATATCCAATAGGTTTTTGGTCACTTTTTTGCTCTTTTTGGAGCACTGAAGCGCACCATCCTAGAGGGTGAGAAGATAATATACAATATTTTTGGTGAATTACAGTAGCCTACTTCTTTAAACAAAAAATCATGAACTGTGAAATAGCAACAATTCCCCCTTCATTTTTGCTTGATTTTGGTTTGACCTCAAAATTACTGAGTATACCACAAGGACTGTTCTGAATTGGGCAGGTGTGGTCCCACCTGTCCACCATATGGTGCCTGTGGTGAGCTTGGTTGCTAAGACACAAACACAGATAATTTACAGGCAGAATGGGATGCCTCTAAATAGAAAACTGACCGCAAGAACTTTGTGAAAGTACTGTTGTATTGCTGCATCATCATTACAAAAGCATTTCAAAATCTAGGAAATACTTAGATAGTGAGATGCAAAAAGACTGCCATTGCAGTGGCTGTTGGTCTGATTAATGGAATAGTGAGGGTGAGAGAGAGAGAGAGAGAGAGAGAGAGAGAGAGAGAGAGAGAACAAAGATAGCAGAGCGCAGAGAGGCACAGAAACACACAAGGGTGATTATCTCTGCTGTATAACACAGGGGATTGGAGTCAAGATGAGCCTCTCTGGCACAAATTTATCTGTGTTGTCAGGTGTGCCTAGACGATTACCCACCATGCTGTGCTGCTCTGTGGCAACTCCCTCAGTGGGAGTCAAGTTCTCACACAAGACCAGAGCCAGGGAAAGAATGGCAGCCTATTACTCACAGCCTCGTCCTTAATTTTCCCTTCACAAAGTCTGATGGACAACATAACCTTATCTACTGACTCATGGTTGACTGCTGTTATTATCCCTTATTACCCATCCCTGTCCATTTGTTTTGATAGTGATTGGAATGCTAAATGCTATTATGCTGACATATATACACAAAATGTGATGGGGCAGTAAAGTAGAAGGCTATAGCTCTGTGGCCACTGCTGTTTGCAGCTATTATTAAAGCACTTACCATGCTAGAACATTTCTTTTTGAATAGTAGATTAGGTTTATGAGCAATGATTCCATAAATAATCCAGACTTAGACTGCTTTGTTTCATTTGCAGTTCATTTCTTACAATCCATGTATCTGGTTTAAAAGTGCATCATAAGTTAGAATAAAGAAGGTGGTACTGACATTGGTTCTCTTTGTAAAAAAAAAAAATCACTTATGTGTTTGAAGCAGCTTGCAGCTCTTTAAATAAAGACAAGCTCAATGCTGGAATGAGTTTGACATTTTGATGAGCTAGATTTTGGTTCATTTGGCTACTGCTCATGTTGACAGAAAATCAACGTTTGAGGTCAACTCATTTGACCTCATTTGACAAGTGTTTTTTCTTACTAAAATAGAAAACAAAAATACAAATAAGAATACATACTTACTAAAAGAAAATAATTCGACACTGAGTTTCTACCATGCTAAAGAACTTAAAACAAACTGGTTCCCTCTCATCACTGACTGTACCAAGCATAGCCCGGTTGTTGACATGTTTTTTACATCAAAATTGGATTCTGCCAGAGGGAAAGTCAAATAGTTAAGCCTCAGGTGTCAGCTTCATGCTCCACTGTTCCTTTTGCCTCAAAGCTCTTGTATTTGTCTATACAATCACCACTGAGACCATCCCACTTGAAATGAAGATAATAATCTACAGCCTTATTGATCTTTTCTCTCAACATGTCCCATAGTGCCAGGTAGTGTTGATTTGTGGCACTTCAGGTGCTGGAGATTAAAGCTAGCTCCCATTTCAGCCTGCTACAGGATAATATGATTTACATTTGTCATTTAAAGTACTTCATCAGATGAAACTTGTTAACTGAATGATAACTCTGAGACCTTTTGTTAATGAACAGTGTCGGGATGAAATATATACCAGTGTGTTAGAGACCAACTCCATTGGTCCCATAAAAACAACTCCCTTGATTTACACAACGTTCAGAGAGGAACATTCGCTGGCTTATTTATGTGTATGATACATAATATATTCTCTGAATGCTACAGTATCATTGGTATCTTGAGATGCAGAAGGAAAACAATTTCATCAGCTTAAAGATCAACACCTCACTTCTTATGTTTTCCATGTGCTTGTGGACTTGTGCCAGCACCTCATATACTCTTCCCTCTCAAGTGACACTTCAGGGGTTAAGAACTTAAAACATAAAAAGTGCTTTGATTCTAAGTGGAGACAAACATAAAAGAACCTCCCACACTTTGCTTTATTGTTCACAAAGCAAAGCACTGTCAGTCAAATCAACAGAGGGAGGGATGGACAACCGTGCCAAAAGTTTACCCTCACAAGCCTTGTAAATCACACACCTAAATAAAGCTTTGTGACATGTATTTTTTGTTTATGTTTATTTATTGCCCTCCAGATTTGATGTAATAGCTATGCAAATACATTTAATACAAGTAATAATCTCAACTTGTAAAGTCTTTGGGATGTCATCATGTTGTAAAACATTCCCTTTCATCCCACATATTTCATGATGATATGACATGAAGTAGTCAGAGAACAAACACTACCACTGTTATTTTTGGCCTATTGCTGCCACTGCTGTCCCGCAGAGTTTGATCCCTGCAGTGACTCGCATCTCAGGTGGGGCCTGACAGAGGACCCACAGGATTATCCAAACAATACTAAAACTGGGACATAAGGATTAGCTTTGGTCCTGTAATCCCCAATGGAGTTCCCACCACTGCTTCCACCATCCCCCAAAACCTCAAAGGCTCTTGTAGAGGTTGTGAAGATTTTAAGTCTCGTTTAGTTAATCATGGTTACGTGGATAATAAATGGCCATCAGAATTCTGTGAATGTAATTATAAGTGCTTTGGTGAATCATGTTAAACTGTACTAACATTTTGCCATAAACATTTAGATACTTTCATTCACAACACAATGAAGATACAAATCTAACCTAACCTTAACCCAAATAGTCAAACAGAGACCAATGAACATCAAGTGCCAATGCAGGACCCATGGTAGATGGAGGTGGACGTTTGGTTTATGATAGCTGTCACAAGCCAAAGTTCACCAAACTTCAGATTGAACATATAGGTGCTTTAAGGTTTGGTCCTTCAAGGTTTGGTCCTAAATATCTCTACAGCAGATAACAGTTTAATCGCTATCCAGTGGTGGTCTACCTTCCGATCACTAACAGGCTCTTCATTATCAATCATGAGTTATGCTATCACCTTTGGCTACATCTGCTGGGCAAGACGCTGGAGTTTACTGTTATTCTCCTACGGTCAAACATGCAATTTGCTATCTATCAAATTCTACCACAATGTCATGAATTGAACACATCATTTTGTCTTGTGTTTTCAGGATCACTACCACCGCTGCTTGTATGATGGACCTAAGAAGGTATCCACTGGATGAGCAAAACTGCACACTCGAGATAGAGAGTTGTGAGTAATTCTTCCTTTGTTCATTAATTATTCTCTTCTGTCATGTATTGATATTTTGTTTCTTGTCAGTGCTATGAAAATCTTGACTGTCGCAAGTGTCTGTACCCTTATACACTGGCATATCTGCAGTTTTGTTCAGTCAGCTGTCAGGAACTATGTGTGACTGGGCCCGCACTGGGTCACAATAATTTGTGCTCTAATGTGGTACAAGGATTTACGCATAATTTTAACATTTTCAACATAATCCTTCCCATCCAATTTACTATATTTCCCTTGGTAAAAGTAGAATCATTTTTTTCCTTCCTGAATATACCCTCAGCTGAGTTTGCTGTTCTTGGAAGGAACTATTCAGTTCAGATAAATACTATAGCATGATAGTTTTTTATTGCACAAAAATTTGTTCCAAGAATAAAGATATTTTTCAACTACTGCTGATATGGCACATGCTGATATGACTTTGGAAAAATAGTTGGGAATTTAGGTAAAATAGTTTTCATCAGCCTAATTTGTATTTTGATCAATTTCATCACAGTTTGGTGTGGATGATCCATTATTGACACCAGATAGCCCTCATCAAATGAGCTGATGAGGTCATAGCTCAATGAGTACCTCTACCTTCACGAGAGTGGTGGACTACTTTGTGTAATGTGCGCTGTCTGTGGTGCTTAAGTGATAAATGAGAGCTAAATTCTAATGCAACGCACTGGGTTTTAAGGTTTCAATGCATCCCAGGACATTTGTTGTATTTCCATCAGTCTCTTTCAGTTTTTCCACGCTCAGATTTTCATCTATTTGATAATGGAAAAAATAATAAAAAATACAGGATGTCTTTAGTTTCATTTTAGATTTTCTAATGGTATTATTAGTAAAACCTAAAATGTTAGGTTCATTGTTCTCAAATGAATGTCTTTCTTTATAACTTCACTTGTGCAGGATGTTGTCCAACACAGCTGACAGCCCTGTTGTTAAGTGCTGCTCTAATGCCAAAAACCTTACCGCCTTAGTTGCTGGCACACTAGAGAGGGATGAAAGCAGTGACAACGCCACTCATCTACCATCATGGGGAAAATTTGCTTGCAAACCAAGATAGTCCAACTTGCACATGCTTAGTCAGAACTCAAATGGATAACTGTAAATGCATCCGAATGTAGTTGTCATTTAAAGATGGCTAAAGGGTGTTACACCAATTGTGCAAGTCAGCTGGAAGGCCTACAGCTGGAGCTGGTGTACAAAGGGAAATAGAGCGTAAGGAGCAAAGGAGGCGGTTTAAAAGTTTTTGTGAACTCAAGACAGCACAATACAGTTAAACAGTTTTGCAGAAGCCTGATACTACTAGCAAGGTGACATAAAAGTACCTGCTTTGAAAATTTCTGATGTCATGCTGAGTTCTGTGACAATGTGGTTACAGGAATGCATGGAGACTCTACTGTACAGTAGGCAGCTAATGGACTAGAATGTGTTTTGCTTGGTGCATGATGTGCACATAAGGCTTTCCAACTGTATTACATATTGCATCAAATTATATAATTCCTATGAAAAGAGTTTGTTGATATCAAACACTGAATTAAAACACACATTATGTCCATCTTCAATATGAAAAATTGAGGCCATCTGGCCTCGAGATAGGTACAAAAAACTGAAAATGAAAACTTAGGAAGGAGAGAACACCAACAGAGAGGGAATTGAAATAAAGCTGTGGCAGATTAGTGTAAAAGAGATGTGGAATGGGATGGGAAACATTCTTGTGTGTCAGCTGTTAGGCCAAATGGTTGAAGGGAACCAGGAGGGGACAAATCAATTAAACCTGTTTTTCAACAGGTTTGACAAGGCGACCTCAGGCCTCCCCTCTCCTTTACTGATGTCAGTGCAGTTGGCATCACAGCACCTTAGCAAATCTTAACTGTCCAACAAAAATACAACATGACTGCACTTTTCCTCTACCCAGTCTGTCCATCACTGTCACTTCTTAGCAGGGACTGAGGAATGTCCACTTGTCTTTAACCTCCTAGTGAACCTGAAATTAGGGACCACTGTCCCGAATGACTGCTCACATTAAGGGCCTGTGAGAGGATGTTCCTCTCGGGTCAACATGGATTGACAAATAAAAACAGTCATATTCCCATTCTGCAAGTTTTGAGGCCTTTGGTGCTAATTGTTTTCTTTGACTCCCCCAGAGATTCAAACATCCTTTAACCCTTTCTGTTTGAGGTGGGATGCAGGCATGGTGGACAGTGTCAGGAATTCCTGGATAATGGATGAACTCACAGACAGACTGGATTGTATAATTTCTATTCTGAGGCCAATGAGAAAACTGTAGTTGTATTTCACAAAAAATTACTATTACATTGTCTTAAATGTCCCACCTTGTGTTTTTGCATCTTTTATCCTGCCTGAAAACACACATCACATATTCTTTACATTACTGGTACATATTTAGCACGCTAGATAGGAGATAGATTGTGTGTTACTATAGTACCTTCCATCGGGTTCCATTAATTACAGTATGCAAATCAACTTCACAGACTTGAAACTTTCTGATACTAGGTAATCCATTTCAGTGAATATTTCTAGATACCGTAAGTTACCTAACCATTGGACTTTGACGCAGTTGAGAGTGCAAGTTGAACAAAGAAACCCGTGTGCCTCATTTTCTAATGCTCACATTTAGAAACACCAATGCTACATATAAGGTCACAGACCAGGGGGAAATTAGGAAAGTATTGAAGCAGTAGAGAGGATGACCTTCATGCTGACACTACTATACACAAGTCTGCTTGCTTGTCATCTGTAGTTTCTCTTGCCAAGAGGAGCAATGAGCAAAAACGCCTTAATCAAAACTAATTGGGAATCTGGTATGCCTCTGGTAAGATGGTGTAGAGCTCATAGCTGCATACTGTGCAGTGTAAATTTAAACTACTTGTTTGAACAGAGTTCAGGGGAATGAGGGAGTGAGGGGGAGACAGAGGGGGACACTGGCTGTTTACAAATGAGTGTGCCTCACAACACAGCTAGTTATCGGCAACCTGAGCACACATCCTTCTCTTTTAATTTGGTGACATGCTTTTTCCCACAAAGTTTAAAACACACAGGCTGGGGAGTAGTAACTGCAGCTGTGTGTGTGTGTGTGTGCATACATAGATGTGGGTGTGTATGTGTGCACACAGTGTACGTGTGCACATCACAGGCACTTGAAAATGTGATGTGCCCGGCAGCTAAAAATTTGAAAACAAAACACACGTTTCCTATTTTGTTTCATCTGGGCCCCGGGAGTTGAAGGGCTCATGGAGCAACAGTGTGAAGGGGATCTCTGCTGGTTTAGACTGTCTTAGATCTAGTGTTGCCTTCGATGACTCCACTCATTGGGTTGGATGGTTGAATTTTATGCAGTTGTGCTCCTTCTCTTCTCTAAATTCCCTGAGTGTGTCTGTTTTTTCTATCCTGGTCTCCATGTGCTTCTGTCTGTTGGCTTGTTTCCAGTGAGTTTGATTGCACCAATGTCTCCTAATATCAGTGACGCCTGTGATTTAATAGGTTTTGACAGATTGAACATAAAACATCCAAGAACTTTCATTTATGGATCAGGCTTTCATCCCTTCATGCTGACCTTTTCTAAATATTTTAGGCAAAAGTTAAATTGCTGACCCTGGTTTAATTACCAACTTTTAATCACACAATAATAAGCCGTTTCACTATGATGGTTGCTGTATCAGCATGGTTATTTTGTGCAAAAGGGATGGAGCCAACGTATTGTTGTCAATTCTACAAGAAAGTTAATTCATCTGTTATAATTATTAAGTTACCATGCACAAAAAACCTCACTAGAGTATTAATTATTCTCAAATTCCCAACATACACAGTTCTGTCACTTATTGAATAAAAGGTTGAAAATTCAAGAAATACTAAAAACACTTCTTAGGCCACACTGGATATTACAGCTGTACTGAGCCTAGAGAAAACAAATGTATTTGTTTACTGACAGTTTCCATTGTAAACTGTACTATTCATTATATGCACAAGTCTTCCCCCTTTTGTCAACCAATACCCCCTTTTAACTGTACCATTTTACTCTCATTTGTGATTTTCTGTCCTGAATCCCACCAGGACTTGATGCATGGACAAGGATCACATCCTATACGCTCTACATTTGCAACATGTTTGACATGAATGAGAGGTTCACATGGAGGGAGGGAAGGGGAAAATAGGAAATCTCATGCTTACAGTGGTGAGGATGGAGAGATGTAAATGATTCATAGTGAATAGCCCATGGACGTTTCCCACCCTGCCTGTGACTAATGGTTTGGTGGATTTACAAACTGCTCACCCATATTTTGGATTGTCAGTTTTGTATGAATAAATAAATAAAAAATAAGAAAGATAAATTCATAAACATTGCACAACATCTGTTCTAGAGTGTGTCTGACACTGAAGACTGCGATTTGTGTTCTGTTTCCAAATGTCAACTTTGGTTTATTTTAATCATGACTAAACTTAACCAAGTAATTTTAGTAACCACAAGTTAACCAAACCTTTACTACAGAGGTGGCAGATCATAATATGCTCATACAAATTATTTTTGGAACAATTATATGGGTCATTTTAGAAGGTAATGACAATTTATCTGTAGTGCCACAACTCCATTTAAGGAGCAGTTGATGTTGACTGGCACTGGAAAACATAAAGGGGATGGTGAAGGAAGCAGCACCAGACAGGAGTCTGTACAAAGAGGTGGCATTTATTAACAAAAAAATATGAAAAAGAGGAAAAAACAAATCCTGGGCAGGTAAAGAAAAATAAGTTCAGCTGAAGAAAAAAATACACCAAAAAAAGCACAGCAAGCTGCCACCTGCTTCCCGACTACTGACTAGTGACAAGCATTTTATCTTCTCAGCCTCACTTAACAGGAACCTACTACCTGCTCAGGAAACCTCAGGATGAGTTAGATTGATTCAAAGTATACAAATAATACAGCACAACAAAAAAAGCATTAATTTAAGATTTCTCAGTCACTGCTGACATCACAATTTACCTATGGCCTTGCACTCACATCCATGCGTGCACCAACTTTAACAAAGATTAATTTACTACAGAACATTTTTACGCCTCCTCCCTCTTAACTTAAAGGGGCCCTGTGGAGTTTTCTTGTTAACAAACAAAAGTTATGTTTACATTCAGTGTTTCTCACCTAAACACATTAAGTGTATCATTGAGCTCTAACAAACATGGCAAATAATGCCTTTCCTTCCTCATAAACCATTTGCAAAGCTGAATATTTAAAATCCAGTGGCTGGGGCAGACATCTTGCCAGCACTCTCCCTGACTTTATATATTATTATTATTATTATTATTATTATTATTATTATTATTATTATTATTATTATTATCATCATCATTAGTGGTAGTGGTGGTACTAGTAGTAGTATTATTCCTAGTATATCATTCCTAGTTTATGATCCAGGGAGAGCTTTGAGACAATAAGTTAACTCTTTGCTCATAACTCACCTAGAGCTATGTGTCTATAAACATAGGCCATAACTAAGATAGATACAAGTGACTACACTCTGGATATGAATACATTATATGATAGAAGAAAATATGTCCTTGATCCTCAGACTCTTCTGTTATCTGTAATGCTGTTACTGCTCCAAGGACTTCATAACAAAAATACATTGTATTTGCTGGCACATCTTTATTATGAGGCAAGATAAACTTGGCTTTAATACCACACAACCTCAGCCTCACGTTCAGCAGTACTGGATAAGGGTTGGGTTTATAACCTTGCAAGCCAGGCCCTGTCACCCTGCATTTGTTTTGTTACTACTTGCTCAGCATCTCTACAATGTATGCGTAATCCAGGACTTCAACTATAGTGTAGTAGGCCACACAAGATTTTACGTCAGTGTAAGGAAATACCATTTCTTGCATTATTTAAAAGGGTTAAACCCCTGATGTTCTGAGTCACTGTTACAGTAATGCAATTTACAAAGTAAAGTACATAAACTGCTGTACAGTTGCCTGCCTTCACACGAAGCTGATTCAATGTTAAATCAATGATTTAACATTGACTTCACAAGTAAAGCAGATGTGCATCTTTTCAATAAATCATATTGAACATAGGGTCACTGATAAACTGAATACGACACAGAAGCATTATTGCTCTGATTAGCTTCTTTAGGTTTGCCATATGTGTTACTGTAGGTGGCTCTTCCGGAGACAGCAAAATTGGGAATTTAAGTGAAGCTCCTCTGTCTTAGCACTGTGAGAGAGTTGCCATTCTCTCTCACACAAAATTTTTCAAACATGCAATAACCGATACTTTAATATCCTCACACATGCATGCTGAAACAGGCAAAGACATCCCTGTTTATTTCTTTATACACTGAGAGGGGAGTGAAAGGCACATTACGACTGTTATTTCACGCAGTTTCTGTGCATTCACAATGAAACTATCATTTTATTACAGCATCTCTACCAAGTAATAGTTATATTTTCTGCACCAGCGATCCGCATCATTTGGACAGAGCCACTTCTATGACTGTCTTTCTCTTTTTTGCTATTTGTACCCATCAGAGCTCATTCTTAGAAAGAGATCCTCTGGGGTGCGAATGGTTTCTACACTTGGGCTTGCATGGCGTATTTATTTATCTTATCTTCAGATATTCTGTCGCTGTCCAGGCATACAGTCAGCTGCAGCTTGCTGTGTACTGCAAAAGTTTGAAGACGTTTTAAATTGGACACCAGGAATAACAATAAAGTCGCTTTGAACTGTGCAGAATCAAAAATTCATCTGAGACATATTTAAGAGTGGGGTAGCCTTCTCATCTCACAGGGGAGTGAGGCAGGCAGTTGTTCCGGAGGTTGGATTTCACGTGTCCATTTGAGTGTGAGGATGTTTTTGTGTGTCCATACGAGCATGTGTGTCTTCATGTGTTCAGGTATGCTTGTGTTTGCCTGTGTCTGTGGACATATGTTTACACATGCACCACAAATTATTGTCTATTAATATGCATTGAATTGCATTTCCTCCTGTAAACTGTGGAAAGAGCCAGGTTCCCTAAACCATGCATTGTAAATGCTACAAGTCTGGTTAGGATGAACTGTGTAGGCTTTTTTGGTGGTGCAGCATTTTCTCAATTTTACTATTCATAGTGAATAAATTAGGTTTGACATCTGTTGTGACGTCTTTTGATTTTAAGGTGCTGTTCTGCTGTTTGTGAACATTGTAATAATAAAAAGCCATCTGTTCTCATTATAGATGTGAAGAAAATCAGATAAAAGGATATTTGTGATTGTTGTTAAAGCTTGTGCATAGCCTTTAAAATGTATATCACAATGACAATGGTGTTTATTACTATGCACTATTTTCTTAGTTTTATTACAGGTATACACCATTTAGAAGTAAAGAAAAAAACTTTGTTATCCCTGATTATGTTTTGCCTACAACAATATCAAAGCCAGTGTTTTATCTCCCTCCAAAATTCTTCTTTGCCCATTAAAACAAATCAACTGAGACATTATTTCATAAGCTTGATAAAAAGGCCTGGAGTCAGATTTGGTCAGGGAGATATGCCAGAGTCCCAGTTAAATAGCTTTAGTATTGTATTGCTATCTCCTCTGATGTTATCGTGAACAATTTCATTTATTTTTGGCCTGCCAAGGCTCCCAGATTTTGGAATCCATGAGAGAAGCCTTTGTGCTAGCGTAAAATATATATTGTCACACCCATAGTTTTTTCTTCTTTTTTAGTACTGAAGGGATGAGTTTGCTTCTCATCCCATTGAGGAATCAAGGAGCAAATTTCCTCTTTTCTCATTTAACTGTTTCATAGTTAATAGATATACTGTGGACTAACTCTCTCTTGTCTGTGATGTATTGCAGATCATGTCTTTTTTCCTCTTTCTATTTTTTTCTCACTCTCACTGTCTTCACTCTTCAGTTAATTTCATGCAGGATGGGAATCAGTACAAATTATCTATGCCAAACACTGTAACTTTAGTATGAAAGCGAAGTGACGTAGAATTGCAAAGTCAGCCTAAATGATGTAGAATCAATGAAGTTAAGTGAACTGGGTAGCTGGACAATCAAAAATATGAGGACTGGATCAAATCATTGCAAAACTTGACACTTTAGCTTGAGGTGTTGCAAAAGGAAAACTAATGAAATGTGCAAACTAGAAAGGCATCATCCTCTAGGGAGATTGTTGTAAATTTAATGGCAATCTCCCTTAAATGCCGATATATTCTGTGTACAAGTGGAAATTTAGCCCTGATGATGGCACAAGAGGAAAGATCAGGGGGTCACCAATAAAATTAGCTTTTATCCTCTGGGGATGATCTTCTGGGACTGAACACAGTGATTCAAATTTAAATTGTGAATCTCAAGTAGAGGAGGTTATTCAGTCGCAGGTTTTATCACTTAAGAAATGTATCCAAAATTAAGTTATTTCTGTCTGCCCCTGACCTGACCTGCCTTTATTTCATCCCATCTCAACTAATATAATTTCCTCATACTCTGCACTTAGTAGAAAAGCACTTAATCGTCTGCAGTTGGTTCAAAATGCAGTTGCCAGGCTTTTTACTGGAACTAAGAGAAGAAAATAAATTAATCTAATTTCACCCTCCTTCTTTTTGCTACTTATTGCCTTTGGAATACATTTTGAAATTGTATTGATTACCTCTTATGTGGGGTGGTGATGATGATGTGATATACTATACCCAAACTATACTGTGCATGAATGTTTTGGAAATACTTTTTTTTTTTTTTTTTTTTTTTAGGAAACGGGCAGTATATTTGAACTAAGTGAGCACCCAACTCCACTTTCTTCAAGAAGAACAAGAGATGTCAGAGTGTGAGGGTGTTGAAAGCAGCCACTGAAGAGTCTGCTTTAATAATTTAGAGCAACTAAATAGGTCACACACGTATTAATTAAGCAGAGCAGGGTATGGAGGAGGGAGAAGATGAGGGAAGGTAGAGTGAAAGATAGATGGACACATAATGGTAGTTATGACAGAGAAATAACCGAGAGGAGAGAAGGAGAGGAGTGTAATCAAATGGAAAAGGGAGAAAGGGAGATAAGGGAGATAAAAACATAACAAGTTAGAGAAGATGAGTGGGGGAGAAAAGAAGACAAGACCAGAGGAGGAAGAAGAGAGGAGAAAGGGGTGTGGTATTACATTCTATATTGTATGCATTAATAGATGAAACAGCGTGGGAGTTCCCTCTAAACTGTTCTGTCAGACATGCTTTCATTCCTCATCCAGCCTGGCCCTGTCATCACAGCCATCCCACACACATAGTCATGCATATCAAGCATGTTAATTCACTTTCTAGCTGCTAAATCTCCCCATCATCAACATTCGACAAAGCAATGGTCACACACACTGATGCAAAAAAGAAAGTCAACTTCCATACATGCAATAAAATAAAAATCACTCAGGCAAACTCCACTAACATGCAAATCCCCCATTGCCGAAAACATGCAGTTGTAACAACTGTTGCAACCATCACAAATGATTATTATGTTGCATGTTGAGTTACTGAAAACAGTCCCGATTATTGTTTAATCCATCTCCTGCTGTTACCTAAAATGCAATACCACACATGCACAGTGGGAGGGACTGTAAAGTTTTATCAGTTTTATGGTGTCAGACTACAATATTCAGTTGTTTGTCCTGAGGCAAGTGTATTGCAAGTCTTGGCCTCCTACCTCTCAGCTGAGCAAGTTCATACTTTGGAACACTCATTGTGATGAGCTGTCAGAACGCTGAGATAAGCTAGCGCTGCTAGCTTGCTGTGTACAAAATATAGCATCCGACTGTGTTGCACTATAAGAATTAGCTTTGTGTCACTTCTCAAAGAATGCCATAATGGAACAGCAATAAAACAAGCTTGGCTGACTGGGATGACTGGGCTTTTTTAAAGCAGTCTACCATGATTTATTATTATGATGACTTCTGCTGTGGCGCAGGGAGGCCTCAAAACAACTTCAATACTATTGAAAGAGGCATTCAAAAACACACACACACAGATTCACATGGAGATAATATATACCCTTTTTATATATTACTTTGCAAATCGCTGTTTTAATAGAGTTTCGCATAGTTTTAGCTTGGCTTTAATGGTGAGCAAGGCTAAAAAAGTGTACTAACCCCAGCTGTCTTCTGTCCCTCCTCATCTCATTCCTCTCCCGTCTCTGAGACCAATACTCTTATGCCCTGAAGTCAACAGACATGAAAACTGCACCAGAGCAGACAGTAGGCAGTTGGTTATGCAAGACCCAAGTTTCATGGTCTAATGAAAATGGTCCACTTTTCTTGTTGCCTTTTTTTTTTTACTTGTCTTCATCTATAACTACAGAGTATCATGTTACTCAATCATTTATTTCTCCTGCCCACTGGCCGCTTTGCTGTCCATGTCGCCACTGATTTGGCCAAAATGAGAGCAAAAGAGCGAGTAGCTTTGGTTCAAATTAATATTAATGGACTTGCTTCTTGTCCCTTTGTAGATTTTACTGTGTTTTAGTGATGAAAATGGATGCCAAGCCTGGTTATTTAATCAGTCTTGGTCTTGGTATTAAATAATTTAGTTGCTCATGAGACAAAACATAATAAAGTTGACTCATAAAGTCAGTCCCATATATGAGGGGTTTCCTCAGCTACTATATGGAATGTTAGCTTAACCTGATTTCATAATTTATAGTTTTAACAGACTTTTTCATTATTCAGTTATTGTTAAGAATACAGTACCAAGACATCAGCATGTGCCTTGCTAATGGTACCTCAGAGGTTTATGTTGAGGTGCAACTGAACAAGGCATGGGACTGTTGTGGAGCTGCTTAGTGGCGCACTATAGACTGGTTGTACTGGGCTGAATGTGGGTAACTGTGAGTACTTATGAATCAAGGTTTTAAAAATCTGTTAAAAAAATCACTTTAGTCATGTCATGTTGAACTATCACAACTATCACAAGTGAGGGGTCAAGAAGAGTCAAGAGCACACAAGTGGATACTTTTGAATGTAAAATACAATACAATAATAATAATAGGTGAACAAATTCCTGCTAGTACTTGACAGATTTACAGATTTTTGAACCACCCCCATTAACAGAATAATGACAGAGTTGCTACTTCACAGTGTCATGGCAATTAGATGTCAGTTCACTGACTTCCATTCATTCTCGCCAGTCTAGTCCAATTTAGCCAGCGCCTTTTCCTTTTAATATACAATATGCAAGTAACTGTGGGATAAATTGATCTGGCACCATCTAAGACAGTAAGTAGTAGTAGCAAATAAGCAAATGTATTCATACTGTAAATGCATATACACAGCAGAAACAGTAAAATGGTGACAAATGCAAACCGAATCATGCTTAGTGGTTAATTAACTGGACTGTACGGGATAAAGATGGGACATAATTATGAGCAGATATACAGACCATTACAATCCTCAGTAAATCCTGTTCTCTGTACCCTTTCTCAGATGGTTACACTACAGATGACATTGAGTTCTACTGGCGAGGAGGAGACAATGCTGTGACGGGGGTGGACAAGATTGAACTGCCACAGTTCTCCATTGTGGATCATAAGCTCATTTCCAAGAATGTTGTCTTCTCTACAGGTAATGTTAACGAACATACTGAAATGCATGAATCACACCAGTCATAAAAGCGACCAAGTTAGTCTTGTGTTAGTTGAATGTATAGGACTGAACAGACAAACAGCAACACCAGTACAACATAAAGCAATCTAATATTATCACCCCTAAAATATATATTATCTTGTAGCATATATGTTCAATTTGTGTATATAGACGCACACTTAATTGTTATTACTTTGGCTTTATTTACATTAAAACAGCCCTTTCATTATTTTCTGTCTCTTAGGGATATTTTATTTCATTATCATTATGCTGCTGCAACAAGGGCAATATGGCAATTCATAAATATTGACTCATTTCACTGTTTGCACTTACTGATATGAAAATAGCATCCACTAATTTCCAGAAATGCAAAATGTATATGCATACATACAAACCTTCGAATGAAGTGCTGTCTTGGGAGACAGAAGACACCCTGACTTATTTAACCGCAATATACAGAAATAATGCTGTCTGATACAATGGAATATTCATCTCCTCTGCATTTTCATATTCATGAATTTGTCATGCAACCAAGCAACTGTAAGCAGGATAGCGGCTCTGCTGAATACAGTTTCTTTGTACGGTATTGAATGAGAGCAGAACAAAAATGCAATAAGAACATAGAGACTCCACCAATGAAATGACTCATTTTGTCTGCAGGGGTAACATATTCCACACAACCTTATTAGTAATATAATGCTTCCTAATGAATGCACAATGTTCGTATGCATGTGTGTGTATGTGTGCATTTGTTGACCATTAACATGCATGCAAGTGTGACCCTGCAGTGTGCCTGATTTTATTGTCTTATACAGAGATGTGGTAGACGAGGGATTCCCTTTTAACGTGCTGTCTATTGTGATATGTAGGGAGCGACCTGAGGGTCACTCAGAGATGCAAACATCAGCACAATTGCTTGAGCATTTATCCAATACAAGACTCATGTATCACTCCAAGGATAGGCAATGTCATTGTTGTCCTTATGAATAATAAATATTCACCGTTGCACCTCCATCTTGTCATTTTCTACCCAAGCTATTTCCTCACTTCATAAAGAAATAATTTAGTGATTCTCTCTGTGGCTCATGCTGACATTAGCTAACTGAAATAGCAGATCTAAGTGGTGACATTCCAAGAGGAGCTGAGGCTGGTGGATTGTTGGTGCTTTCATTAAAATGACTTAATCTTCCTCCCTCGCGCCTCTTCTGTTTCTGCATGACTTTCCAATAAACTGTATATTGCAGTGTATTCAAGCTCTTCTTGTGGTACCTTTCCCCATTCAGTTGTAATGCAACTCAAACCAAAATACAGCCAATTCCCTAAGGAGAGAAATATGTGTGCTGATACAATTTGCCCTTTTGTGGGCTCATTTCAAATAGAGCAGAGATAAGCAAAAAAAGAGGACCCTCAACAGACAAGCCATCAAACCTCTTGCAATACTGTGTACAGACACAGGCAGTGGAGAACAGGTAATTATGGGGAGCGCTGATGCTTCAGTTCAGTTGATGTCAGACCACGGTGGAGGTTTGAACATTGTTATCCTTTTCTGTACATGATTTGTAAGCCTAGGATTGATGACTAGGTGCACAAAATGTCTGACTTCAACACCAGAAACCGACTTTCTTACCATATCTCCTACCAACAGTCAACTTAAGTTGCTTTTAATCATCAAAACAAACACTCCCTAATCTGAAACAAGTAATATTAAGTGCCTAAATCCAACCATACCTTTACCATAGGGGTGGCAGATCAGAAACCATCACTGCTTTCTGACAAATGACCTGTTTTGTTGTTTTGGTAAACTTGTTGAGGTCTGAGGTCATCCCAAAATATACACTGTAAGGTAGAGTTATCTTTAGAATAGCATAATCAGAAAACAAAGTCCTGGAGACCTGGCAGCTGTGGTAAATATTGTGGAAAAGCGTCATCTAACACTTCTTCTGCCCCCCCCGTCTGCAGGTGCTTACCCTCGTCTGTCCCTGAGTTTTAAGCTGAAGAGAAACATCGGGTACTTCATCCTGCAGACATACATGCCTTCTATACTTATCACCATCCTCTCCTGGGTCTCCTTCTGGATCAACTATGACGCCTCTGCAGCCAGAGTAGCTCTAGGTGAGGCCTGCAATACAAATATAGACAAATAGTCAGAACACATTGAAACAGGAATTGCACTGGCACCGAAATAGACTGACCAGGGAAATCCTAGGATAAGCTATACATAGATTTGTTCCCCCCAATTTCACCATATAACACTAACTTGTCATTCACTCGAATGGCAAATAGAGACAAGAAACCCTGGGGGTGACAAGTTGAGGAAAGAAAAAGATTTACATATTTCATATTAAGTCAGGCAAGAAAATCTGCCGCAAACCTAAACAATGAATATATTGAAAAAGCTATAGTTTGTGTCATTGTCTTTTTGTCCTACAGTATTCATCAACAAAGATGCACTTTTCATTGTAAGGAATCCTATTTATACAGTTCTTCAATTTTTTCATTGAATCTTAATTTTTTTACATTTATAAATGAATTTATTAATTACTGTGCTTTGTGTCTTTATTAATTCTAGACATGCTCCTTATACAGTCTTTAAAGAAAGCAGAATAGTACTCCACTGATCCACTATGTTTCACTTCTTTTACAATCACTGTGGATGTTAACAGGGTCAAATATCCATCCCAGTAGCCTACAACAAATGTTGCTGCGTCCCACAGACGTATTATGAAGTGATTTATTTCCACTCTGATTCAAGGGCCTCTGTGATTTTCTGGAAGTCACAATTTCCCTCCGTCATCCTTGATTATGTAAACCCCATGTCGCTTGTGAGGTTTGTATTTAACTTCTAGCTTACTCTCTGTTTATCGGAAGCTCCCTGCCTTCTTTTCTTCATCCACCCAGCTTCATCCATCCTTCTACCCATCCCTTGCTTTAGTCGACAAGGCAATTTCGCTGATTGAGCTGCATTTAGTGATCCGGGGGAAAGGCATGCATGGGATTTAATGAAAAAAAAGGTAATGCTCCATAATGGAGGCAGGTCAGCAGAGTTGGTAAATGTCCAGTCACCACCCAAACTACACTAGATTCAGGCACCACTTTACTTTGACCTGGTTTCAGGCATTAAAAGAGACCTGTAATGGCTGAATCACATGGCCACTGTGCAGAAATCCTTTGTTGTTATTGTTAAGCTCTTGCAGCAACAGCTTGAGAAAATTGCCTGAATCCTATTTTGAGCAGTGGTCACCTGACAGCTTTTGTGACAGCTGTATAATAATTTAGTAATTGTTTACTGAGACTCTCAATAGAAATTGCCTTAAATAATCATGTTATGTGTGCATTCAAAGTAGAATATACAGGTGCGTGGGGGAGGATTTGTGAGTGCTATAGGAGCTTAGAACACAATTATTTAATCATGCATGGAAAATCACATTTAGATTTCATGCCATTTATAATTCCGGCATATAGATAATACCACAGACACACCCTATTGTAAGCACACTACATAAAATAGTCAGTGCTTTGCTAAAACAACAAAAATATGAAATGAAATAACTACTAGCAAGAGGTAACAAAAATATGAAATTCAATTACTACTAGCAAGAGTTAGCATGCCACTCATAATAAGCACAAACTCAACACATTGATATGCACAGTTAATCTGACAGTAACTAGCCCCCCAGCTTGCTGAGCGAGGCTTTTGAAAACTGTCTACAACTTTTCTCAGTAGGAGATCTCCGCTAGCGGACAAGAACAAGGTTGACATTTGAATTTCAAATCGCTGCAATGCTTCAGGTGCACGTCTTTTAGCTTGTCTCCCAATGCAAGGTTTGAAGTCTTGGGGGTAAGCCCCTCGGTTTCATTGATCCTGATTGATTCATAAACCAAATGAGTCAGGCATGAAATATAGATGTCAAAAGGGGCAGCTTAACAATTCATCCCATCCTCCTGCCTGCTTTTGGCCTTTTGCTCAATCACCACTTGTTAAAGAAGCTTAATCAAGCACATGGTATCAAGTTGATCACAAAGATGTCTTGCACTCAGAAGGATTAAAACTGTCACACATTCAGTCAGAATAGCATAGTAAGTAAGGGTTTCAGGTAATTGTTGCTATTGACTTAAAAAAAATGTAAGAAGTAAATTTGTGGGTGCTCACCCCACTTACATAAAAGTGGCATAGTTTAAACTGCTGATATGTAGTGTGAAAAAGCAATACTAATTCTTCTTTTTTATTTTAACATTCTTGATTCACACAATTTCTGTCATAATGTAATTAATATGGTCTTTCTCCACCAGGTATTACCACGGTGCTCACCATGACTACCATCAACACCCACCTGAGAGAAACCCTCCCCAAAATCCCCTATGTCAAGGCCATAGACATGTACCTCATGGGCTGCTTCGTCTTTGTCTTCCTGGCTCTGCTGGAGTATGCGCTGGTAAACTACATCTTCTTTGGACGGGGGCCTCAGCGTCAGAAAAGGGCAGCTGAGAAGACAGCTACAGCCAACAATGAAAAGATGAGGATGGATCCAAACAAGGTAAGAACAGCTGTAGTTTGTAGACCTGTGTTTTATTTTTTAACTTGATCAAACTTGATTTCCCCAAATAATGCCTCGATTTATACAGATTCAAGCACATACTCTAGATGAGCTACATTTCCAAGTGAAAGCTCTTTTTTTTTTTTGCTCTAGATTCACAGAATCACATATTTTCTTTACTTTGCAGTGAAATTTTAATTTAATTATTCATAAAGCTGCCTAAGGAGCTCAGAATAATTACTAGCAAAGAAAAGAAATGTCACCACTTCAAATGGAGGGTTGACCTAATGTTTCCTGCCTTCACTGTGCCAAGTAGAGCCAGCCTAATAAGCTTGTACTATTCCTGTTTGAAATCCAAATGTGACATGTTGCCTGCTGAAACAGAGGGAAAGAAGGTCTCTGAGCCACTTGGCTCTTTGTCTTGATAGAAAGAGTTGTGTTCATGTTCCCATGTTGTGCTCCCAGCTGACATGAACTTAATTCTTACTAGCAGAGATGCAAAATGGCCACTATAACATGGCTGCACATGGACATGCTGGTATCAGTTGAATACAAAACACTGTCTAGAACTGAGCAGAAAAATAGTTGCATTAATATCCTGTGACATCACAACCCGTTCTCATTCCCTGGTCATCAAATACCAACGTTTTGTCACACCCCTTTGCGTCTCATTCAGACGCAAAAGGTACCCTTTATAGTCTGTATGAGACACACCGGGCTTTCAATTAACTCAAATGTAAAACCATCCACGACAATAACTGATGCTCAGAGGAACTGCTCTGGACGTCCATTCACTCCAATATTAACCTGACCGCGGCGCTATAAGACGCTGTGAGCATCAGTCCCACTGGAAGTATTTTCCTCACTGTTAATTCCCATGTTAAGGTTTTCTTTCAAAGATATCCTCAACTTTTCTCAAAACTAAAACACAAAAGTGCCCTTGATAATTCAACAATACGATAGGTCAATGCCACTGCTCTTAGTTTAAATTTTTTCTCCTTCAATTCTGACAAAGTTTTTTTGTCCTACTCTTTCCTATTGGCCTGGGTCCACATCATGTGACTGCCAAGTTTATTTTGTGAAAACCAAAATGGTGGACATTTAAGATAGTTTTGCATTAAAATACGTTTTGATAACATTTCCAGCGACAAATGTTCATTTTATTTTCATAACCTTCGTTCCGTGAATGTATATGATCCTTAGTTTTCTTAGTTATTACAAAGATTCTCTCAGGTCTTAAATCGTTGTTATGGTGGTTGCTATAGACGCTGCTACGCATACCTAAGGAATTGTGGGTAGACTTGGCTTCAACTCCTGTTTTGCGCTGTTTGCTGTCAATGGGCTATTTCAAATTTCTGCCGGTCAGCCGTAACCTAAATCCAAACGTCACTATCTCTTCTTAGGAAGGGGTTATCAAACTGGACTGTTACATAATTTAATTATTTATGCACATGTCACATTTAATTTTTGCTCTTGTCACCTTCATATATTTCATATACTTAATAATTTCTTTATCCATAGCACAGTCCATATTTCTTTTGTAAAGTCAATATTTCATTTCAAGTTTTATATCCCTTCTCAAAACTATTACTATTCTATTCTGTAAAATTTAAATAACTTATTTCATTATTATTATTATTATTACCTTACTTTTGGCAGTAAATGCCAAGACACATTCTTTGTATGCTTACAATCTTACCTAATAAATCAGATTCTGACTGAATGAGCTATGTCATGCTGACCAAAATAAAATCCCCAAACCAAGAATCAAAAAGATACAAAAAATCTGCAGGGTTGTGTAAATAGTTACACTAGGGTTACAATAGGCTATGCATGCCTCAGTATTTGATGACCTGTGAATGAAAGAGTTGGTCTTTTCAGCCATAATCCAAGCACATCAGGCCTAACTCCAAGCCTGTAGCACTAATGCCCTAGATTGTCGTCAGTATTGTACAATAATCTCTGAACGTGACTCATTTTGGTCACAAGTTCCACTAAAAAGGAAAAAACAAACAAACAAAAAGCTTAATTTTATATATTGGAGCTAAACTAGATACATTGTTGGAAATGGTGTGACCTGAAGAGTAAGATATATCAGTATGAAGATTCTTCATGGCTCCTGCTTTGAGAGACTGACCTTTGAACCTTGACCTTGGTGCATATTTGAAGGTTAATAATCCAACAAAAGAGGCTACAGACATGGGACCAACTGTTATAGAGAGCTCTTGACATCAGATATCATGTGAGCATAGTCAACAACTGCTGGTGCCATTAAATAAGATCAATTTCATTGATCCGACATCGGGGAAATTCGCTTGTTACAGCAGCTCAAGATTCAACACGTACAGGAAAAAGGTTGGAATGTAAAAAAATACACTTAAAATAAAAATAAAATAGAGAATAGAAACCGCTTCACGCTGCTGCCTACCTCATGATGATGATGAATATATGACATGCCGGCTCAGACGTCGCCCGGCCAAACAAGGTCTGCGTCAGGTGTTGGGGAACCAGGGCATTGAGACGACAAATGGGCTACTGGAACAAGACGGAGATGGGCGAGATGCGATAATAAGGCTCTGTTGGAATGCTACTACTCCAGTAACCCTAGTCAGAGGGGTTACATGCACAGGATGTAGGATGAATGGTTACTTCAAAACCCACAATCAAGGCTTACGGCGAAGCAACTAGTAGCTCAGTGTTCCAACATCCACAAGTGGCAACTGCTGTCACAACTTGAGATTGACGAGGTACAACACAAATGCTACGGCAAGGGGGAGCCAGGACTACAGGTCAGAGGGGAGCTGCTGGTTGCTCCCCTCTGACCCAACCAGAGATTGGGTACGAAGCCCCAAGAGAAATCACGCTGAACGAGGCAGCGACTGACCTGAAAGATAAGATCATGGCGAGGATGAATACAAGGCAACCCCGACGCCAACTACAACGGCTAAGTGAAGTACCATCAGAAAGTCTCCTAGAAGATGTGAATGCAGCATTGACAGCGATCCCTACCACAACCATCACTGAAACCAATGAGCTGATATACGCCTCAGCAGCAGTGATCCTAGAGATGCTTGGCTACAAGAGCAACCATGGGAGCCATGAGAGACAATACCCACCATGGAAACGAAGGTTGGAGGCAAAAATCAAGGAGGCCCGGAGAGAAGTGAGCCAACTGACAGAGGCTGAGAGAGGTGCAATGAGAAAGCAAGTACCCAAGAAGTACAACCAGATGCCCATACCTGAAGCACTCGAAACTGCCAAACAAAGGCTCCAAGCCTTGGCCAGCCGCCTAAAGAGATACACGAGAGATAATGAAGCCAGAAGAATAAACCGGCTGTTCGCAACTCAACCTGCAAAAATGTACGCTCAATGGCAGGGTAATAACAGCAGAGCAGACCCACCAAGGCTGGAAACGGAACAGTACTGGAAAAGTATATGGGAAAGGGAGGCATCACACAACAGCGATGCACAGTGGCTGGCCGCCCTGAGAAAGGACCACAGCAACCTCCCTGAACAGAATCCACTCACCATCACAGCGGCAGACATCCAAGAAAGAGTCTCAGGTATGAAGAACTGGAAAGCACCAGGCCCTGACAGGATCCACACCTACTGGCTAAAGAAGCTCACTGCACTCCATGAGCGCCTAGCAGCACAAATGAACCAGCTGCTAAGAGATGGGACGCACCCTGAGTGGCTTACCGAAGGGTGCACAATCCTGATCCTGAAGGATCCCGCAAAGGGTACAGTCCCATCCAACTATCGGCCAATAACCTGTCTCTCCACAACATGGAAGCTCATGTCAGGCATCATTGCGGCTAAGATAAGTGGACACATGGATCAATACATGAGCAAAGCACAGAAGGGCATTGGCAGAGGAACCAGAGGAGCCAAACACCAACTCCTGGTTGACAGAACAGTCACCCAAGACTGCAGAGCCCGACACACCAACCTGTGCACTGCCTGGATTGATTACAAGAAAGCATATGACTCAATGCCGCACACATGGATCACTGAATGCTTAGAGATGTACAACATCAACAGGACTCTAAGACACTTCATTGCAAACTCAATGAGGCTGTGGAAAACCACCCTTGAGGCCAATGGCAAGCCACTTGCACAAGTATCCATCAAATGTGGCATATACCAAGGAGATGCTCTGTCCCCACTGCTGTTCTGCATAGGTCTGAACCCCTCAGCCAAATAATCAACAAGACTGGCTATGGATACCGACTCAGGAACAGGGCCACCATCAGTCACCTCCTCTACATGGATGACATCAAGCTATACGCTAAGAGCGAGCGGGACATCGACTCACTGATCCACACCACCAGGATCTACAGCTCTGACATTGGGATGTCATTCGGGCTTGAGAAGTGCAGTCGAATGGTGACAAAGAGAGGAAGGTAGTCCACACAGAAGGGGTCTCACTCCCAGAAGGAACAATAGCAGACATTGAGGATGGTTACAAGTACCTTGGAATACCACAGGCAAATGGCAACCTCGAAGAGGCAACAAGGAAGACGGCAACGGCCAAATACCTCCAACGAGTAAGGCAAGTCCTAAGAAGTCAGCTCAATGGCAAGAACAAGGCCCAGGCAATAAACAGCTACGCCCTGCCAGTGATCAGATACCCTGCGGGAATAATAAGGTGGCCAAAGGAAGAGATACAGACCACAGACGTTAAGACGCGAAAGCTCCTCACCATGCATGGAGGGTTCCATCCCAAATCCAGCACCCTGAGACTGTACGCTAGCCATAAGGAAGGCGGCCGTGGACTAGTGAGTGTGAGAGCCACTATCCAGGATGAAACATCCAAGATCCACAAGTACATCCAAGATAAGGCCCCAACAGATGACGTGCTCAGGGAATGTCTCAGACAATGGGGAACAGAGGAAGACGTGCTGGAGGAGGGACCATCATGGGACGACAAACCCCTACATGGGATGTACCACCAGAACATAACTGAAGTGGCTGATATCAAGAAGTCCTACCAATAGCTAGAGCGGGCTGGATTGAAGGACAGCACAGAGGCACTCATCATGGCTGCACAGGAGCAGGCCCTGAGCACCAGAGCAATAGAGGCCCAGATCTACCACACCAGACAAGACCCAAGGTGTAGGCTGTGCAAAGAGGCCCCTGAGACAATCCAGCACATAACTGCAGGGTGTAAGATGATGGCAGGAAAAGCATACATGGAGTGCCATAACCAAGTAGCTGGCATAGTGTACAGGAACATCTGCACTGAGTATGGACTGGAAACCCCGAGGTCAAAGTGGGAAACACCTCCAAAGGTGGTAGAGAATGACCGAGCCAAGATCCTGTGGGACTTCCAGATCCAGACTGACAGAATGGTAATGGCGAACCAGCCTGACATCGTGGTGGTGGAACCACAGCAGAGGAAAGCCGTTGTGGTTGACGTGGCAATACCAAGCGATGGCAACATCAGGAAAAAGGAACATGAGAAACTAGAGAAGTAACAAGGGCTCAGAGAAGAGCTGGAGAAGGCCTGGAAGGTGAAGGCAACAGTGGTGCCCGTGGTCATCGGAGCACTCGGGGCAGTGACCCCCAAACTGGAGGAGTGGCTACAGCAGATCCCTGGAAGAACACCAGACATCTCGGTCCAGAAGAGTGCAGTACTGGGAACAGCAAAGATACTGCGCAGAACCCTCAAGCTCCTAGGCCTCTGGTAGAGGACCCGAGCTCGAAGGATGAGACCACCCGCGGAGGGTGAAGGACAAAGTTTTTTTATATATATATATATATATATATATATATATATATATTGCTTGAAGAGATGGATGAATTGAAAATTTTTGATTGCACAGGATACAACAGGAGGTAGTTGCACAGTGTAAATTGAATTGCACAGAAAATAATTTCACAGCTTAAGTATAATTATAATGATATATATGTATAAGGATATGTATGGAGACTGATTATACTGTATATATATAAAATATACAAATAGATATAATTAATTGCGCAGGATAATAATAATATGCTTAAAATTTATTTTCAACCATTTAACAATATGATATTTAAAATCTGATTACACAAATGTGTTCACCATGTTTAGCAGTGAGCTGGATTCCTCTTACTGCAGTGGCTAAGGATCATGGGTAATGTAGCCTAGTCTTCCACTATCCAAAACTGATGACAAAAATCTCTGAATCGAAGGAGAAATAATCTAAACTGATAGCCATAACATAAATTTATCTTTTTGTTGAATAAGCAATGACACTTTTGTCTTTTTTGGTTAAGAAATGTTGAGGATATCACTGAAAGAAAACCTTAACATCGGAATTAAGAGCGAGGAAAATACTTTGGCTGGTCCTCGGTTCTCCAACGGGACTGATGCTCACAGAGTCTTATAGCGCCGCGGTCAGGTTAATATGGAGTGAATGGACGGCCGGAGAAGTTCCTCTGAGCACCTAATATTGCTGCAGATAGTTTTACATTGGAGGTAATTGAAAGCCTGGTGCGTCTCATACAGACAATAAAGGGTATATGACGACCTGGGAATAAGAACAAGTTGGACATCAAGTGAAGGCAAAGGAGGAAAGTAAACGTAGACTTATGTTTTGAATACTGTGATAACAATATGCTTTATTCAAGTGCAATACTAAAAACTGTGTACTGCATTTGTAGTTTTTGCAGTTACTTGTGAACACAAGGATTTCATTATTTCAAAAAAAATTATATTGTTGCCAAGTTATACCCGCCTACTTAAATTCAACCATGGTGATTCTGTTTGCTTGTAGTGGCTGGTGGGGAATGTAGTTGGCAGAGATGATACCCTGTATGCAAGAATGAAACAAAGGGATCTTGATGGTCATGACTCGATATGGGAACCAATCTTTGTGGATGATGCAGCAATTGGACTTGGCGATCAAAAGAATAAGGTACTACAAAACCTATTTTAAAAATGTCTGGGTTAAATTGCTGCTATACATTTACAGCATAAACTACTACAGTGTCTTAAATTAGAATTACTGATTTTTTTTATGTTTTTTTTTTTGGGGGGGGGCACTTGTGGGCATCAGAACAAGATGTAAACACAACATTAACATATTATCATGTGTTACCAAACCAGACATTTGCCTGTTTACACATCCAGCAGACATGGAGTAGCATTAGCATTTATTTTAAGTTATGTTTTTGTCTACCAGCTTCCAAATACTCCATTTGGTTCACCAGCTAGTGTCTGTCTGCTATTTGGTGCTGGGCAGGTAAAACCAAAACAACGAGCTGAAAGATGCTACATCTCTGCATAGATAATGATCATTTTCTGTGGATTTGTCGCTAGGAGCGAGCCATTTTACATTACATGTATTAATTTCACCCATAGTGAATTCATATATTGTGAAGAATATATCTTATGCTCTCTACCTTTTTGAAATATAATTTTGGTACTCATTTTTTATTCATTTTAGTAAAATGTGATTCATTAGAGAAAAAATGCTTTTGCATGATATTAATACACTAGACAAACTTGACTCTTTTCCTTTGGCAGATGGACCCACATGAAAACATCCTTTTGGGAACTCTGGACATCAAAAACGACATGGGAGTTTCAGAGCTGGCTCTGGGTCTCAATGACCCACGAAATACCATGCTGACATACGACAGCTCAACTCTACAGTACCGCAAAGCAGGGCTGGCCAGGCACAACTTTGGCCGGAACACGCTGGAGTGCCACATGACTCAAAAGAAGAGCCGACTACGGAGGCGCGCTTCACAGCTAAAGATCACCATCCCAGACTTGACTGATGTAAACTCTATTGACAAATGGTCGAGGATGATCTTCCCAACTGTCTTTTCCTTCTTCAACATTGTTTACTGGCTTTACTATGTCAATTAAAAGAAAAAAAGGACATCAGTGAGGGCAAGAACAAACAGCAAAATATGTTGCTCATTTCTTGTTTGTATCTGGTTTGTTTCATTTTTATGTGATCTTGTAACACTGGACTGAATTACTATATTCAGGACTGGATCCATCATATCTTGGAAACCACATTTGCTGGCTAACACATGAAAACCTTATAGAAGAGAGATTGCAAATATATAAGGTGCCTGTTCCTAAGTAATTGTTTAAAATTTTACATATTTTGTGAATTGTGTATCTTGCCATTTTTTAAAATGTTTGTCTGCATATTTTTTACGTTTTTGTTATTTTAGATTTACAGTATACATAATTCATTGCCAAAATATGATATCAGTTAGATACAAATTGACAAGTTGACATATTTAAATGACCGTTTACTTTCACTGACTACTTAAAAAGTGCTGAAGCAAGTTTCAGGTCAACAGGGTTTTATGTCAAAGAAACAAAATGTATTGTTACTAGAATTAATTTCATTCTAATAATAAAGGGCCTGAAGTTCACAATTTACAAAAACATGTAAGATGAAAGAAATTTCCGATCAACCTTTTTTAATATATTGGAAGAACTATATAATTTATTTTTTGTTCTCAAACCATTTAAATAAGGTGGCATTAAGTAATAACAACTAAGATTATTCCAAAGAAGTGAGAGAGAGAGAAAGAGAAATATATAAGAAAGAAAATATCAAATATTTGTCTTTAGCCAAATTGGCTTTACTTATATATTATTAGAATTTAGGATTTTACCCCAAAACACATATCTAGCATTTAGCATAGAGATAATATGACCCACAAAATTGCCTTTTCAGCTCTCTATTCTCACTTTGTTGTTGCTGCTAAAAAAATTGTTCACAGCAGCTGAAAAGGCACTTTATTAGCTGGAATAGTTATTTTATGTTTGTGTTTATGTTTCAAGAACACAGATGGTGAAGCTAAAAGGACTCCATTGGTCCACAGAAAGGCCAGAATGCATACAAAGCACAAAAATCATAAATTATCTGATTTTGACGCCATTTTTTTATGCAGATGATTTTTCTTTTTGTTGCCAATGAGTTTATGTATTGTATCTGCCTCCCAAGCCAGATTATTCTAATTATTATAGGTTTAAGACCTCTTAGTCATGTTTTGTTTCCAGATTGAAAAATTGTTTGATGATCATAAAGGACATAGCCGTGAATCCAAAATGAACTTATTACAGATAACAGATTATTTAGTAATGATGCTGTACTTTTGACTGTATGTACACACGGTAGATTTTATAAAAGATTTTGCACACAAGTTCTTAAAAGCCATAGAGGCTGTACCGTAGTTCTTCTAACACCTGGTGCTTATGGGGGCTTTCTTAAAGAGGAACTAATATGACTATGATCACACTTTATGTTTCAGTTACAACAAGGTTAAAATGTAAAAATAATACTAGGGCTGTAATACACAAGAGTGTCATATCCCCCTCCTCATAGATTTGCCACACTGTCCGTATGAATGAACTCTGTGTATGCGGAGAAGAGGCCATAACACCAAAGTACCAAATCATTCATCAAAGAGTGAAATGCAAACTGTCTCTTGGAATTCAACTTTGATGAGCCAACAAAAAAAGTTTGTTAAAGTCGCTGTGAGTGACAAAGCATGTTAGCAAAGCATTTTACCAACATACAAACATTGTTGGAGACGTAGAAAGGAAGAGGAGGTAACTAATATCAAATATCTTTCAAAAATTACACTGAAATGAGAACTAGTAACTGGAGCCTTTGTCTCACATGCTTCTTTTGAGTTCACAGAAAACCACAAAGATATCATTTAAAAAGGGATAATTTCTCCTGGTATACCATTCATTTTGATTGTGGAGGTGTCAGTGAACACTTAAACATTAATATTGTAATTGTTTACTTAAAATGTAGCCATATATGGTTATGTCTCACTGCATGCTCTGTACAGTAATAACTCCTTGATATTCTGTTTTTGACCACTTTCTCCTTACTCACTGAATTGTTTCATTTCATTTGTGCTTTTTGTGTTTAATTCACCTCACAAATGAGCATATGTAAGTCTGTAATTACAATTTATAAAAAAGTATGTCTGATTGGTATTGCAAATACTGTACTGATCATGATATTAAAAATATTTACATCTAAAAAGCATTTACGTAACAGTTACGACTGTTTTAAGAATGATACAATGATGCATTTTCACAAGCACTGCCCAACAACTGAAATGTACACTTTGATTGAACATTGTGCATAGTTCTAACTAAGATGACAGTCCAGTTCAGTTTGAACCCTGGACTTTCACCTCACTGGTGTTTACATGTTACTCATCAAAATGGATGGAAGCTCTAGGTATCGAAAACTGCACATAGTAAGTAAGTAGAATGTTTTGTTTTGTTTTGGGGTTATTTGATTGTTCTGGTGATTATATATATATAAAAAAACTTCTTTCTTGTTTTTAATATACCTTTCTTTGAAACAAATTTGTTTATTTTGTAAGTATGTTTAAAAAACACATATGTAAAGGGATCCAGATAGATTCTGAGTTCTACTATAAAACTACTATTATTGGCATTGTAAATTTTTCTATAGATGAGGATGAGTTGAACTCAAATTTGGGATCATGTCCCAAAAAAACATATTCAAATAAGTATGTATATATCAGATAGTATATTATTAATCATCAATTGGAAGATATTATTCCTGTAAATAAATACTTATGAACTTTCATCAGAAAAGAAAAAAGGACATTTTCAATATAATTTATATGGTAATGTTAAGAGAATGCAAAGGCTGATGTGAAACAATGTAAATAGTCTATTTTAATGTGTCACTTGATCACTTTTTGTTTCTGTTTGCTCTATTTGTCGAAGCATATTTCTTTGGTTTTGCCAAAATGTAACATATATTCATGAATGTAATTGATATTATTTTGCAGCATGTATTTGCTGTGATGTGTCAGCAAAAGTATTACAATTTCTTCTACCAATGATCAGCTAAATACAGCTTAATGTACACCACCAACACACACACACTCACAAAGAGTCAAGTGATAAAGAGGCTAGTGATGCCGTTGTATCAGTCCAAAAGTCAACCATCTCAGGTCAGCACAATTCACACTACTAACACTACAACCACAAACTACAACTTCAAACCCAAGAATTGTACTTATGGAAAAGTACCTTAGTGAGCTTACCCAGATGTTTTCTCTGTCATTTATTTGCTTTCTCTATTTAACACAAGTCTCATAATATTGTATACAGTACACATTTACAGCATTGGCAGAATCTAAACAGCTAAAATATTTTAAAAGTCATTAAGGTACTAAATCCACTTCAGCCATAGACAAATCTCAACCTACCCAATATAAATATATTTCTTAATCTTCAGAATAATACTGTATGTGGTATGACATGGTGTATTTGAGTGTGAGAGTGTGTAGTGGATGTATGTCAGCCAGACAGTAAAGTGTTTCCAAAGCACGCTGGCAACTGGCAAGAAAGGTCTGCTTCATAAGTTCTACACTTTGAATATGTGTTTGTACTTCACAGCACTTTTTTGTTTCATATATTTTTATATTTCTATACTCCTGTGTAAAAAAAACAAAACAACTGTAAACACTGTCGTTTGGCAAAACCTTGTAAATCCAATTTTGGCAATTTTCACATTTATACTTATACAGAATGATTACATTGTCCTCTAGGGATTCTGAAAACTTAATGACATGTATGCTTACAAAATCCTTTCATGATCCCTTGTATAAAGTTTGAAAAATACATGGTTTGAAAATGGCTTTTTTTTCTTCATTCCTGGAAAGTTAAAGTTTTTGGAAATGCAATGTTGTCATCAGACAGCAGTCTTCTCTGGAGAGCAAGGACTGACTGACATCCTAAAAGCCTAAATGACACATCTTGGTGAAAGTGTATGTTTGCACACACTCACAGAAGAAGCCTTATCCTCCTGCTGCCCTGGACTTCACTCCAAGGAGCATCAATCCTTCTTACCCTCTCAACACCCTCCACCTTGAAAAATCCTTGTATGTGCCACTCACGAGAACATTCCCAGAAACCCAGACCTGTACCCTTCTCAAAGATAAGCCCTGTAAAAGTCAGAGTCTGTCTTTACTATGAAAAACCTATGGAAATTAATAAATTGTCAATAAATATTGTATACAGTTCTAAATCTGTGAGTGTGGTCACTTTTATACTTGCAGGCAGTGTAAATTATCCAAACCACTGCTCATGTATTTGCATTTCAATTTCGAGGCTTCACATCACAGAGATCAGTAATACACATTAAAATGTCGAGGTAAATTGTGCTTATCTGGAGTTGAGAGATGCTACTACTGCTTAGGTATAGTGATATCAGCACATCCCTACTGCTCTAACTATGACAAATAAGAGATCTGTTTATTTTTATTTATGGAAAAATTAATTAATGAATGAATTCCTTAATTTCAGTACCAAGGCTTTTCTGTGCTGCACCATCGGGTGTACCTCTCTCTCTCCCTTTGGTGGACGCACCCTCTGTGTGAATTGGGTCCTTGAGTTTTGCCTCTTGTGTGAATGTGTAGTCTGACTCGACACAGGCACAGCTTTTTGATCATTAAAACATTTTCCTTACTTAACATATATCTCACATTTTTTCTGCACAATGGTTTTTCCTGCACTTTATCCTCTGTTGTATTTAATATGCAAGTGTCCTTGTTAAGAGTGCAGTCTATCTTTTCATAAAATGCATTGGAGCTTATTAGACCAAAACCAAAGAACCTAACTCTCCCATGTGGAAGGGAAACACATCCCTATCAAGAAAATATATTTGGTGAGCTGAGGCATAACCACATATCATATTTTCTTTCCACAGAAACACTCAACACAACCCTCTTAAACATACTGCAAGGAGAGGAAAACATAAAAATAAAAAAATCCATAACCCCCTTTTTTATGTTTAATGTTGACTGTGAGAATCTAAAATTTCAGTCAGGGTGGAAACTGGTTGTAGTTGGCTAGTAGATATTATTTAAAGCACATTAAAAGATGCACAACCTAGTATCCCTAGTAATTACATCCATATTGGATGATTCCGCATCTCACGATTTACATCCATTGCCAATGTTCAGTGCAAATGCAGAGAGTATGTGCCCTTTGTGTAGCAAAGCAGAAACTAAGGAGAAAGTTGCAGTGGTGCATAGGCCTGCAGCATGACTGACACACTTTAATCGGCTTTTTATTGACCATAACCATCATCTTTCCCTCACCATATACACTGTAGTTGCCATACGCAGATATTATAGAAAGTTTTTTTTTCATTGAAAGAAAACCAGGGTTTTTACAGAATCATCCAATATTAACATTCTGTCTGGTGATAGGGTTGAATGGGAGACACATTTTACTTCTAAGTTATCATATAATATGTGCTCTATACAAGGAAGAAATTCAAAATCAGTTACTTTTTGGAAAAGATGAAAAAAGTACATCTATCACGGCATATCAGTGTGCTGGAGACACATTCAATGCATCAAGGCTGCTGCTCAATTTTTTGCTGAAGTATTTCTTTTATAATTGGTAAATATGACTGCACTCCAAGCCATGTGTCAACAGATTATAATCAACAGCAGTTGTTGCCTTTGTATGGTACAGCAAAGATGACTGCCAAAGGCTAAAAAGTCAGTGTACTTTTGCAGAAATGTGCTGTTAAAGGTTTAAAAAGCAGTGTAGCTTTAAGAAAAGATTTTGACTGTGAACAAGGAATCCAGTTAGAGATTCATGGAGGTTTTAACTCAGCCAAGATGCCTTGCAGCCTGGTTAATTAAATTTTTTAGAATGCAATAATACTGCAGCTGCCTTTTCAAGGCCTCAAGATGGAACAGCAATTGTTTACAACTTATTTCCACTAAAAATAACCTCTTTTCTATGCTTGCCCACTTTATCGGACGCACAGAATCCTTCACTTGCATCCAGGGAAGGGCACTTGAGTTGGTGACTCAAAGTCACACTTGAGTCACATACTCCAATCATATGTGAATAAACTTTTAGACTTCACTTACAACTTGACTTCAGATTTGACTCAAACTCCTTGATAATAGCTAAAGAACAATACGATTTTTTTTTTTTAAATATTGGTAGGGCACAGTGAGCGTTTCCTCAGGATCACATTGTGTGCAAACTTTAAAATGCTCCTGAAAACACATGTAAACAGGTCAGTGTTTTTAGCTGTTAGTGCTACAGCTTTGAGCTAATGCCACTAGCAGTAGAGTACTATTACATACCAAAACTTCAGTAGCTTCACTTCAACACTTTTATGATCTAAGGGATATTGTAACCAAATGATCTCATCTCATCTAATACATTTTTTTTAACAAAATTATGTTTAATCAAGCCACCCTGCCATCCTGGGCCATATGAGGTCTTTCAATTTTACCCTTAGAGTTTTCACACAATACCACATAATTTTTTCAATAGTAGTTGTGATGATCGTTCTATGGCTGTATTGTATTAAAACAGACAAAACTCAACCAATATCTGCAACATGATATTATCAAGAAACCATTGAGCTATGGACCAGTATACCACAGCCAAATGGGTTGACCATGCAGACTTCCAAGATGAAAAGTTTCTCACTGTGTTACTCGTGCTCAACTGTAGGTGGCCAAGGCATACTCCCTCCTAGTCATGTGTGGATATGATCAAAGATTCCCAGTTTGACAAGTGGTAACGCTGTATCACCATAAACTGTGACTGTTTTGGCTCCAAAAAGTGCCATGTGTAATGAAATGTCTAATACCCTGGTGGTCTTGTGGTGGGAGAGGCAGACAGGCATGCCCAGAATGTCCCTGGTTCAAACCCTGCTACTGACATGAAGCTGTTAATGAGAGACTGTGGTTTCTGGAAGACAGTTGTCACTACGGACTGCTGATATGAAGCAGCGCCGCATGACTGCGCACTTTAAAATATCTGACTATCTGAGTGTCACTTCTGAAGAAATAATGCCTGGTTGAATGAGATGCCACAAAACAAAAACTGCAGTGCCCTTGGGTAAAGCACTGAAACGGTCCAAAGTTTCAGTGGAAGCTGTTTGTTGGCAGATATTGTGTAATCTCTAGCTTTTAATGTGTGTTCAAAATGCATACATAGCACAGTGTAAGCCAGCTTAATCAAAAGGATCTGTATCCCATGGCACCAAAGATCTTCAATCTTCTTCAAATTTGCATTGCCCTTTTCATACGTGCACAGTGTTATGCCGAGATTTGAATCCGAGCCACTGTGGTGTAGAAATAGAGCTCTGGTGACTCTGGATAGGAGAACATGAGTCATGACACATAACTGTAGGCAGGCCTGGCATTACAACAAAGACATTAGAAGCTAATTCAAAATGCTCCTTTTCATCTTTCACCCACAACACTCTTTTTGGTCATCACCCACAGCCTGTGTGTGTGTGTCTCTGCTCATAACCCACATCTTCATTTGTCTAAATCACAGAGTGTTTCAGATTAAACTCACAAAGGGACGCTATGTTTGTTCAGCCAAGACATCATACCAGCATTATTGTAAAGGGTGACTCACCTATGAGGGATACTTGTGATATTAAAGCATGACTTGAGGAATTGCATCTGCAGCAATTAAAGAAGATGAGACGCCAGAAGTGTGCTTAGCTGTGTGTGAGTGTGTATTACGGATGTTGTAGAGACATAAATCTGTTAAAACAGTCACATTGTAGAGACGTGCCTTTCTTTTGGTTTAATATTAGGGTAAGGGTTATGGTTTGGCAAGTAGTGGTTATGGTTAGGGTTAGGGTAAGTCTCCAGGAAATGAAGTCAATGTACTGTCCTCTGAAGTGATATGACTGTGTGTGTGTGTGTGTGTGTGTGTGTGTGTGTGTGTGTGGTGGGTGGGTGAGGGTGTTTGCCCATATAAAAGCCTGTGTTCCACTTTTGTAAATTACTTTTGTGTGTCATGTTTGACACTGCAAGACTTCTCTAGTAACACTCTGTCGCAGCATCACTGATAAATTAAGTGTTGTACCTTCCACTGCAGCAGCCACAGCTACAGGTGGCTTCCAAAGACTCCAGCACAGATACACAGGGAAGTCAGAAACAGAACCAGTGGGTTAGCCTGGCAGCAGTGCCTTTAATGGCAGATAAACATCCAAAGACAAATAGTTTCCTGTAGCAACAAATAGGAAAAATACGTTGTTTAAAAGCCTCTTTGTCTGGGAAACAACCCCTGTTGTCTTTAGTTTGAACCTGCTTTTAGTCTTTGCTCCACCACTGTTCCCTTACAGTTTTTTGTTAATAGACACAAGACTAAACCTAACTGTAATCAATTTATATTACTCACTTGTCAACTGACTTTCAGCACATTCAACAATGAACTGCAACATAAATCTTCTGCTGATGTTAGACAGCACTGGCATTGTCAAGTGGACTGATGTGATTTCCACATTACATATAAGGAGTACCACTGTATAATTACAACATTACCATAAGCTCACTACAAACAAGATTGGTAGGTCCAATACATCTCTACACTGTATTTATATTTCATTTTGTGGCATTATGTAAGGTTCTATGGATGTATTTATTCAGTCATTCATTCATTCTTTCATTTACTTTTTAAACCAGCTAAGTCAAGTTGAGGGTTAAGGAACCAAGGACCCTTATTACTATGGCAAACGATTTCAAAGATTGCTTACAGAATTATCAGTTACATCTTGTGGCCTTCATCAGTGCATGGACTTTGCTCAGTTCCACTGGTTCCACTGCATCACATGACATGAGTATGGAACTCCTTCTGGTCGAAGACCTTTCCAGTCAGTGTTGTGATTGGTTTCAGTCTGGTGTTCATAGATAGCTGATGTCTGTTTTGGTTTTAATTCTGTCTCTTGTCCAGTGAAAATATGCAGACATAGAAACTAGGTAACGTGGCTGACTTGACAAGGCCAGAAACAGTGCTCTGAACAGAGTGCTATAATGATGAAACTTAATTTATGTTGACTTTGGTATTTGACAAAGCTATTGAGCTGAGCTGAGCTGTTTTTTTTTCTGTCAGCAAGGCAGAAAGAGGTTGACAGATTAAAGCTTTACTTTGTTAGTCTGCTTTGTTAATTTATTTTCTCATCTTACGAAACTTCAAGAAACATCTTTAATTTCTCTGTCCCAGCCTCTCTGCCTCTGTATGTGTGTGTCCCTAGCTAATTAGGAGGAATATATGTTAATGGGACGCTGCTAGCAGACTAATTAAGATTCTGATTAGAGCAAAGATACTGTCAGCCAGCCCCGATGTGTGTGCCCGTGTGATTGTGTGCTTATGTGTGTGTCTTGCTGCTGGCTCGCTTGTCGAGGAAATCACCCCAGCTCGAACATGCACTGGATGAACAGATTACACAATGTACTGTATCTGTTTGTTCTCTGGTTAGAAAATGAAACAGATTCTTAGCTACAATGCTGAATTACCATTTTATAAAAAAAAACATGGAGCTTGATTAACTTACGCGGCCAGAAAATGTGGAGTTGGATTTGTTGAGTAGAAAGTAGTTATGTAGTAGCTAGGGTGCAAACTCCTGATTTGGGCTTGCAAAAAACCATGTGCTGAATTTAAGTCTGGAACACAGTGATCAGTGTAGTAATTGGGTTTTTTGTGTGTGTGTGTGTGTGTGTGTGTGTGTTGGGGGGGGTTGCGTGCATCTGTCTTTCTCTCTGTCTGAGTGTGTGTCTGTCTCTCCATATTGTTTGTGACTGTGCTTATGTTTGTGTGTTTTTTGCCACTTTGTTGTGTTGCATGGTGTCACTTTGAACCTTGCATGCTACAATGTGCAGGCAGACTATGCAGGAAGAAAATCAAAGATTTTCCCCTCATGTTGTACATCCTTCATAGCAACAGTGTATTGACAAGAGCCAAAAAAAGTCATATTAACAGTTCCTTTTGTCTGTCTTGCCTTCTCCATTTCTTGTCTTCTATTTATATCCCATCTTTTCATCCTTCTTCTACAGCTTCCTTGTTTCATCACATTGTTCCATTTTCTAATGGATTTCTTCCAGTTTTCTATCTCCAGCAATGCCCGCATGCTGTGCGATGTGCATTGACGAAGCAGGAATCTAGCATCTGTAGGTTGTAAGAAAGAGTGGCACTCCTCTGCTGCAGGGAGCCTTCATAAATGACTCACTCATACAGTATGCACATCATGATTGATGTGAGCATTGATGTATGCATTGAAGAATGAACTGCAAAGATTAGATTAATTTATGACAGGGAGAGATATTTTGCTTTGCTTGTGTGCACTGCACTTCACTAACTAATGAAGAAGGAATAGGAGATGTAGGATGTATCAGGGTGAGATTCCACTTTATGATTTGTTATGTGGACAGAAATCATTGTTTGAAATGAGATTTTGTTTGTAAAAGACTTAAATGCTCCAAACCGACTGATTAAGTCTTTCTTTCTGTTTCCGTTGACATTTCAAATGGTTATGGCGTGCAATTCGTGTTTTAAGGTTGTTTGAAAAGGTTAAGGGCAAATTATAAGAAATTGCACTGGAACATTACACACTCACAGCCTCAGGTGCAGATTAATAAAAACTTTATGATGCAAAGTAGGCACAAGGGCCATAAAACATTTAGCACGAATTAATGTTGTGACCAGCAGTTATTATGGCTTGAACTCCTGAATAAAAACATGATTTTGTGATGAAGTCTTGTAATACTGTTGAACCAGCAGGCAACAAGTGTGAAATGTTTGCTAAATTAGTAATTTGTACCTTGCAAAGGACACGTGTTTTACAGAAAAGCAAGGGAAATGAAATGTATACACACATGCATACATGGTAGGCTATACTAACAAACATACAATGACAAAAATGCAATTTAAAACACAACAAAATCAAATGAAGAGAACAGGAATGTGGATTTTATTTATTTTCTTTACTAAATTGGACCTTAAAATGACTTCATTCACTCACTCAAAGTTATTGTAGCAGTGGGAAGTGAAGCTACAGTTTTTATAGTTACTTACAAAAGAGCAACAAGAATGTTAGCGGCAGGCTAGCAGCTTTGATTCAGTGTTAAGATGTCCTTCAACACTGATGATGTCCATTGGAAGTGCTAATGTTTTATCTTACAAACAGTGTAGGACTGTGACATTATCAGTAGCATCATCTAATTGATGCTACTGTATAATGCTACTGACTAATGTGCTGGCACACCTGGTATTTATTAGTTGTTCTTTCCTGATACCTCTACCTGCTAGTAAGTAAAACGGAAAGCCAGCAATTCCTCTGGTTTGTTTTGGAGTAACTCTTCTCTCATATATTAATTTTTTGTCCAACATGTAAACACATACAGGTTACAAATGAAAGAAAAATCTTGAATAAATGAGTGGAGAAACATAACAAATACCTATGCTTCCATACAGGACACAAGGGCTCGTTGAATGGTTTGATGAGTATGAAAATATTCCACGGCCTTCACAGGCACCAGATCTCTACCCAGTTGAACACCTATAGGAGATTGTGGACGTTTTAGACAGCACTCTCCACCACCATCCTCAAAACACCAAATGAGAGTTTAGAAACTTGGAGAAGACAACGAGCATTGAGCTTTGCTCTGGAGGCTCATTATGGCCCAACACCTTACTAGGACACTTTGTTGTTTTTTCTTTTAATTTTGTTATCTGTATATCTTATATAACTTGGGTTGCACATCATTCATATAAGGTTTGGTGAATTTTATTACTTTATCTTTTTTACTCTGTCACTTCACTTGAATATTTTTTTTTTATTGCAATCAGGTTTTGAAGCATTTTTGTTGGGCCTTGGTCCTGAAGAAACAATTTTTCATCTCAGCTGTATTTTTAATGGTTGAAATTACCTGAATATGAAACTTGAAATTGAACGTGATGTGTTCTTGCCACAGAAACACAAAAGTACCTTGTATAATGCACATTTGACCTGAGTGCACAGGCAGATCAAGAGCAAATCCCAGTAATCCTTGCCACCAAATTGCAATGCACTGCTTGATGGTTACTGACACAATCCCTAGTGCACCTCACAGCAAGTGACCAAAACACGAAAGGGGTGTAGGTGTGAAAAAACAAGCCTTTACAAAAACAGAGCCATCTCACACACTGAGCCTAGCTTTTCAGGCAACATTTTCCAAAAACCTCCCACTGTCTATTCTCACATCATTATACACCCTCTTCCAACATCACATGCTCACATCACACGGGAACACACACATCCAGTTCTTTTTAGTTATCCCATAATGGATTCCTTCTGTTTAATTCCACTCAGGAAACATGGTTGAACTCATGCTGTCTGTCACCAGGTGGTCTTCACAGCCATTTGAAATCCTCTGCTCACAGCCATGCCACTCATCTCCTCCTCTCACTCATCGAAACAGACGCTTCTCACCTCAGACTGTCAGAAAAATCCTCAATGGACCTTAATACCAATATGAATTTCAATAAGGGTAATCTTGTCTGTTCTAAAGATTCAGACTTACAGTAAAAGCCATGCACTTATTTGGCATATCCTCTTATGAATGCATATCAGTGACCAAAACCAAATGCCTATTTATCAACCAAAAGCCAGAAGGACTAGAGGGCAAAGCACACACAGACATACTGTATGCACCCACATACAAACACACAAGATGATCTCTACAGTTAATCACTTCAACTGTTTCCATGAAGCGTTGGACACCTTTTGCTGTCTTGATCATGCAGATTAATCACATGCCCTTTGATGTTAAACATTTATAGTGCTTTTATATATGTGCTGCCAGCCATGGAAGATTGTTGCTTAGAGTTGCATGTAAATAGGTCACTCCTGATGAAGCAAAGAGATCAAGAGAGGTGCATATAGAGAAAAAGAGAGTTGAATGTTCCCTGATGAGTGTATCCACAGAAGCGATGGTAATGACAGGATGAAATGTGCAGTACAGACACATACAGTGGGTACGGAAAGTATTTTTCACTCTTTGTTTCATTGCAGCCATTTGCTAAAATCAAAAAAGTTAATTTTATTTCTCATTAATGTACACTCAGCACCCCATCTTGACAGAAAAAAACTGAAATGTAGAAATGTTTGAAAATTTATTAAAAAAGAAAAACTGAAATATCACATGGTCATAAGTATTCAGACCCTTTGCTGTGACACTCATATTTAACTCACATGCTGTCCATTGCAAATGGCTGCAATTAAACAAAGAGTGAAAAATGTACAGAGGTCTGAATACTTTCTGTTCCCACTGCATAATAGTCAGGTTTACTATGTCCAGATTGTAGATTTTGTTCAATTTTAGATACTTGCAAAACTATACATTTTTGATGTTCAAAAATGTCAAAAAAGTGAATTTCTCATCTTTCTTTCTACATGACCTGGACTAATTCTTCTTGAGGCTAAACCAATATTTTCACAGTCAAGGAACCCAGTAGGGCTAATTTAGAGGAAGATACAGGTAATTAAAGTCACATTTTCTAGCAGCTATCTTGTTTTGAAGAGCAGGGTATGGAAATCATGTTTTTTTCCCCCAGTCGCTTTAGTGTACACTTCCAACACAACATTTAACACATATACTGTTTAAATTGTAATTTGTAACAAATTCCAGGAGCATCACCTGGCCCATTGTCACAACTAATAAATAACATACAGTAAGTGCCAATACTTTCAATAACCTTTTAAGACATGTGCACACATCAAAACACACACACACACAGTCATGTTTCCATGACTTCAGAAGAAATTACATTGACTTACATTCATTTCCTGTAGACTTACCCTAACCCTAACCATAACCACTACTTCCCTATAACCTTAACCCTTACCCTAACCTTAAACCAAGTCTTCATTCTAAAATTTAATGATTTACATTATGGGGACTTGCGTTTTGTCCCCATAAGGAAGGCGAGTCCCCACAATGTGACTGTGTAAAAAGATTTATGTCCCCACAACATGTGTAATACACACACACACACACACACACACACACACACACACACACACACACACACACACAGAGTAGATAAGGTTGTCCAGATGGTTTCCCACATCATCTCACCATCTGCTACATTCACCCACACAAACACACCTTCAGGATCAGTGCACCCACAATGTCTCTGGCGTATGCCAGCAAAAGCCATCGGCAACTTGAAGGTCTCTGAGGCATGAGTGAGGCATGTGGGTGTGTTTTATACACCAAGAACTACAGCATGTCAAACTGGCATATACTCAAACAAATCACTGTGTGTATAAAAACTGAAGATAATGATACTGTAAGGGCCCTAATTTCTTAATATAAGTTTGATATTTCTTTGGTTTTGCAATAAGACTTACTTTAGCAGTAGTTTGGAGTATGTAAGAGACAGGATTTGATTGTATTGCTAAGATGTTGTGGTTGCTACGTTTCTATTTAAAAATAGCCGAAAGGGTTTTAATGTTTTTAAATTACTTTATTAAGAGATAGTTTCACAAAATGTATTTTTCATTCTTTCAAAAGCAGAACTTTTATTCACTTTGGTAGGTTGATCAAAATATATCAATGCACATCAAAGACTTACAAATCTAATGGTGTGATCAAATATTTATATATGTAGAAAAGCTATTTGCTTCTGTTTGTACATTTTCTGACCTTTTTCAGCTTTTCAGAACCTAATTGAAAAATGCTTTTATCTGAAGGGTGGACTGCATGATTGTTTTTTTGTCATTTTATTATGATGGTTTGGGAGTAAAATCAGACACCTAACAATGGGTATTAATTATCTGCTCTTTCCATTTTAAATTCAGAAAAAATACATCTATACATCACATCTATAGTGCTTTGTTGCTATTTCGAAGGTGAATGAACAGTAGACAGTCATTCTCATAATGCACAATAGTATCAATAAAAAAATAATCTTTATGATAGCTACAGTAGCCAAAGTTCTCTAGCCTTTCTGACAAAGTATCACCAATTTAAAGAGACCATGTGTTGTGTTGCTCTGAAATCTTTATAGAAGAATTGTATATACAGTAAACACCTGTGTTTCAGTGTTTAGAGATGTTTAAGCAGATGCTCCTAAAAAAACATGTTTATCATAGGACAGGTTAGAAATCACAAGTGTTTTGTATTTTCTGTAAAATATGCATTTAGACACATTATTGATTGCTGCATTGTAGCTTCATAATGGGAAAGGAAAAATAAATAGAAATGCATGTTCTGTTCACATTCAGGCTGTCACAATCTCCAAGGACTTCTTTGGCGACATCAAATTTGTGAGAAATTATATTTTTTGCGAATGTGCAGAATAAGTACATGTCACAAAGTGCAATATAAGTGGAGACACTCTGATTACAACTGTGTCACTTGTTGATTGTGTTTGTATAGCTCTGCAGTTGGGTCACAACAACAAAAGTTAACCTGTCTTTCACTAGTACAGATATCAATGAATGAGAGGATGGAAAGGTTGCAAAATGTATTCAGAAATAAGTTGGCGTCAAATTGACTTTCACTGCACATGCAGTGTGTTTATTCAGCTCTACTGTGGACAAATAATGGGTTATGGTTACTATAACTCTGATGCAGAAAACATTCAGAGGTGATTATCATCACTGTATCTGTTCTGTGGTTATTTAAGACATATTACAGGGTAATTGGTGATTTGGTGCACACAAATGCCCAGATGCACCAATATCCACACATAAAACACATCTCATAAAATACTCTGATGGAATTCAGTAAATGCTCCTGGCCAAAAACAAAAAATAGCACAGAGGGAAAATTGCATATAACCTTCCAAACCCCTCTCTGGCTCTGCTTTCCAAAACATCAGTGATGTAATCATCACTTGTGTACAGTTTACAGTAAAAAAGCCCATGGAGTACTGGGATGATTAGGTCATCATTTAACATGACCTCCACTTCCTGTGAGTAGCATGTGTAGAGGAAGAGAGGCACTGTGAAACCCACACTGTGGGCTGTGTATGCCAGGTGGATCCCACAGGGTGCCCTAGCTGTGCACAAATGTTGTATAATTGCGTGTTAATCTGCCTGTGCGGATAGGAAAGACAAGTGGAGGAAGAAGCTGAACCTAACAGACTGGGCCGTTTGTCTGTCAAAGCCAAGAAAACGGCACATTAGCCACATTAGCACTAAATTATATGGCTTGAGTTGTCCAAAATAGCTCCACTTCCACTTAACAGCACATGTGTGCCAGGCAGCCTCATGTACAAAACATCAGTTATTGAAAAGACAGAAGAAACATGCTAATTTGCAGCTTTTGCAACTGTTTAATGATTGTTGATGATATCTTACCAGAGCAGCCCCTTGTTAAGCTGCACTTATAAATAAATCTTTAGAACAGAGTGTGAGGGTGTGTCATTCTATGCTAAGTCAGAATACAAATGTTTTCATTTAAGTGAGTTTAAGTTTAGTGAACAAATTGGCTTGAATAGGATCATCGACAAATATAGACATCACACACACATGCATTCTTGTTTGTCCCTAATCTTCCAAAGCATTTGATGCCAAGAATTGAACACACCAGTAAGTCTATAATTATAAAATCCTTTTACTCTGCCAGAAATATATTTCAATAAGTTAGGCATTCTGTGCCTCTGATTGATTTCATTTTGGAGGGATCCAGGAGAACAAAACACTGTATAAAATAGGAATGGTTGTGTGGGAGAACAGATCCACAATCTCTTTGCATTAGCAGGGATTTTAGAATCTGAAGGCATAATACAAAAAGTGCACACATAGACAGATACGATTATTTTCAGTTTGATATTTTGTGGGAACACGGGAAATACGAAATATTTCTGAGATGCTTTTCACTGACTTTCTTCTGTAAACACTCTCAAAGAAAATACAGAATATGGCACGAGAGTTTGCCAGTCTGTTATGGCAGGACATTTCTCAGTTGTGGGAAATGGTTCCCATGTCGTAAAGGAGGCAGATGATCCTGTACATTTAATTTTTCCTAGTTCATTTCAATGAACATTTTGACACACCTTCACACCACTTCATATACATACAGTAGGTGGTTTATGTCAATCATACATGCATATCTACAGCATGCTTAGGTTTGACAGTAAATGGAAGCTATTGCAAAACAGGTACATAACATTGCATATGTGCCCACCAAGACTTCCTTCCAAGTCGTTTCAGGAAGTGCCCTAAAATATAAAATATGTTTACATTCAAGTGACAAAGCCCTCTAGCGGCCATATAATTATGGCAGGAGCAACATAAGAAGTCAGATGACTTATTACAGAGCGACAAAGTCCACATAGGGAGGAGGTCAGCCATGACCATTATCGTTCCCTAATCTTAACCAAGTGTTTGTTGTTATCATGATGATGAAGCTGTCCTTCCCTTATCGAAGAAGTAATTGTAACCCAAACCACAATGTTTCCTTAACCTCAACAAATAACTAATTTTAACCCAAACCATGACCTTTTCCGAAACCTAACCAAACCTTTACCATAGGATTGTCACATCATAAAACGGAATTTATTTTTCAACAGTGATTTGAAACAGTTTTGGAAGGCACAGACAAATGATATCCTGTCCGTCAGATCAGAAAACACTTCTGTGTTGTTCTAGAAGGCATGTACAAACAAAGCATTTTGTCATTTAATTTGGTTGTGCCCACCACAGGGGAGAAGTTGGGACATGTTATGTCCAAGGTGTGAATGGTTGCAGTGACACCAATCTTCTCTGCAGACCTCATTGTTGCAGCCTGTTTTTGTCCCATTTGCATCCTAATCCAAACCAGAATGTGATGGCTGTGCAGAGAACAGACTTAAAGATTGCTGTGTAAAGCTGGATCAACAGCTCCTGTGGCAGTGCGAACACAGGAAGTATATCGTCTGCTAGGTATTTTTTATGATGGAGCGATTTCTGAACGTCTATAGTATCACTTTGACGATATTTTATTGGTTTGGACAGTATGGGAATTATCTGAGGAAAAAGTGGACATGAAATTAAAGGTAAGAGCGAACACAATGAAACTGATTTTGTTTCTCTGTTGAGATTTCTTTCATTATTTTCATTTGATGCTTTGTCTCCCTCTGGCTGTATTTTGACATCCATGACGATTTTGGAGGGATTGTGTTTTCCTTCCCCTACACTGAGGTTTGATTATTCCAACTAACATGACAGATAACAGATGTAACATGCCAGCATTTCATCAAATTAACACAGCCACATTTTTACACCTCCAAGAGAAAAAGCAATGCAGTGAGGTAATAAATAGGGTGATAAAACATGTTGAAATGCCGACACCTCATCAGATGAAGAGATTCAAGCACTTTATAAGTAAGCAGCTATGATATGGAAGCAAAAACCAAAACACCAATCACTGTATATATTACATAGTTTGGAAGAATATCAAGCATTTCACAGGGAAAAAACAGGGTGCTGAGAAACAAACAATTAACAGTTAATCTTAGTCTTCTTCTTCTTCTTCTTCTTGAGTACAGTGCTCCAGTGTTATGAGTCATCCATTACATCCTTATTTGCGTGTAGATGATTAAAAGTCAGTGACCTTTCCTACACCATGTGTTGTAAATAATTCTAATAACATCCATTCTGCTGCTGACATTTTACTATAAAGAGTCTTTAACTGCGGGGTTGTCAGTATTGTACATGCAGTCACTGAAGACAGTAATAAGATAACAATGGGAGTATTTTAGCTGTGACGATGATAATGCCAGGAATATAAAAAAGCACGACTGAAACATAAGCACAAGAGACTGCATTGTCTTTTATTGTTATACAACTTAGGAATTTATGGATTTTTTTTTTGAAGGGTTTGTATTTCTAAGGTTTTAATAGCACTGCAACATAATAGTAGATACAGGGGGAAGTATTTTATTTCCTCATTCTTCCTTTATATGCAATATTTCAAAAAGGTCCCATGAAATGAAAAATGCATTTTCTGTGTACCTAAGAATATTGTTCTGCCATCTACTGCGTATGCAGTATATGTTAAAAAAAAAAAAGAAAAAAAGCATTTTCATGACATTGAAACAACTTTCAAAATATGCTTGGTGACTTATCCTGCATCCTGTGATGCTTGCAAACATCCATCCAAGGCAATGTGGTTGATCATAACTGCTGGGGTCATCAAGCCAAACCCTCGCATCATACAACAAGAATAAGTCTACAGCTACTCTAGCACCTCTAGGAGGCTATACTTAGCTAGATGCTAAAAATGCTAACCTAACATACTGTTGCTAAGCAGGTATGATGTTTACCATGATCATCATCTAAGTTGACCGTGTTTGCACGCTAACATTTTCAAATTGGCACTAAACACAAAGCACAGCTAAGACTGACGGGATGTGTGTTCCAAATTTTATGGGCATCCAATTGTTGAGGAATTTCACTTAAATCCACAAATGTCAACCTTGTGGTGGCGCTAGACAAAGAGTCAGTGGATCACCAAGGCGCAAGAGGTAAAGTCAGCGGATCACCGTTAATAGGAGTCATGCTCTGGGGACAATAAATATAGATATTTCATTCTGGACCAAAGTAGTGGATCGACTGACCCACGGACCAACATCACCATGCTGCTAGCATAGCTAAAAATCTGCAACCACCATGCCATCTAGCACTATTGGCATTGGGAGCCTGAGGTATTTCACAAGTGTTAGCTTGAAAAAAAACACTACCATACTATTCTTCACACCCGGGATTTAAACACTTTCCTCAGCCTTATCTCCATCCTCCATCAACTCCATTTATGGAAGGAATCCCCAAATTATACTGTACAGATCTATTTTTTGTTAATATTTTTTTTCATAGCCAACTGTTAGTGTCAGAATCCTGCCCAATTCTGAAACAGTCAAAATAATTGTGTTTTGTCCATTTTTTAACCTCTATGCAAAATGTCATTTAGTTCATTAAACCTCAGCTGTGGTACTCTGCCTACCTCAGCACAAGCGGGTTTATCTGGAGCCACAAAATTTCAGGGAAAGAAGGAAAAAAAGGCATAGTAGTTGCATTTGTGCCTTTGCCTGCTTTGTTGTTCTACAACAATAGAGTCCATTGTGTTGTTCTTCATTTTATCAGTTTCTGCAAGAGTCATTCACAGGGCTCCAAGCTTACATTATATTAGCAGCATGTGTGCCCCTAAGTTAGAGACAAACTTTTACGAGCACAGTTAATTTTTATTTAAAGGAATAACTTTAATGCATCACCAGTATAAATGTGCTCTCTGTAAGCCAGTGTTGCTGGAGATCAGCCAAAAGTTACATTTTGGCCTGTTGTTAAGTTACCCACAGAATTAATGTTAATTAGTAACAGCTGATATAATCTACCACCAGTGACTTTTGTCATTTTAGGTGGCGAAAGAAATCAATTACAGCTAAAAATGTGAAGCCTGACTGTTTTTTACATTGACCTCTGCTAATAAGAAGTGTTGAGGAAAGATTAAAGATTCAGTGACAGATTTGTTTGTGGTGAAGCTTAGCGAATCTGAACATTATGCCATCCCTGTTGTCAGAACTCACTCGCACCGGTGTGCCCAAATAATTAGTAAAGCTATGTTGGCAGTGCTTGCACTGTAGAGTCTTGTTGCCAAATTAGTCTACAGTGTGAAATTGTACTACTTCAGTGCACTAAGTGCACGCTGATTGTCTTGCTGAATGTGATGAGGTGAGTCTGGTCTATAGGCTATTCATGCATGGGTATGTGAAAAATGATGTGAATGTTAATGTGCTTCACAACCCCACAGCATCTAGCCTCATGTTTGTATGCTCTCTGATTAAACCATGTGGTTGTGCAGGATGAGTCATTCACTTGGTCAGTTATCCAGCCCTTCTTGGCTTCTCTCAAAGGCCATTTTGTTACTGGATGTCTGGCCATTTAACTGGCCAATGCTGCAATGGCGCCACAGCACAGACGGTTCCTGTTGAGTGCCTCCTCTTAGCTCATCAGTGACAGGAGGCTCACGTCAGCCATCGTTGCTGTACTCACTCTCAGCATGCCTGCCTCTAGCAGGCAGCGATTGCATTATGCTGGGTTTTGATTATTGGTTATTGCCTATTTATATGGATTTTCGGGCCTCAGCCAGATGGAGTGCATGCTGCAATGAATAAGTCGGTCTGGATAGAAATCATCATCAGGCAGGAACACTAAAATCGTTCTCATTGTAGTTTCTGTTTATTTGCATAGACTTAAATTGGCTCTATAGCATTTTATTTCTCTCATTCAAATTATTGGTATTACCTTTGAAAATCTACATAAAGTCAAAAGGATAAAGCTTATTGAATGATTTTTCTATAAATCCGATGAATACAGTATTTGACTGAAATTGCCTTTAAAAACTGAAAAGGTTTATGGCTGCATCTAAAATAAGTGAAGATAAACAAATAATATCTCAATGTCATCATGTCCCCCTCAAGAAGGTAATACCACACAAACAAATGTCGTTTGTGGTTTACAGGCTAACAAGCAGTGTAGTGATTAACCTGATTCCAGATTTTCTAGTGATAGAGGAGCATCCATTCAAGGGCTTTACTGAGCTTTCCACTGCTGTGTCCACAGTGTCAGCCTCCTATCAGTGTCGGACAGTAGATGGTGGTGATCTAGACGTTGGACCTTTATATAGATTGGTGTGTCGGAAAATGGCAAAGCACCAGGGTTGATCTGATAAAGCTCTGTGGCTTTGCAGCCCAATAGATTATAGGGGAAATAATTAGAGCTGCAAAAGGACAGAGACAAGAAGTGCATGATATGGCTTAGTGTAAGACAGACATATTTTTAACAATATGATGAGAATCTTTCCTGGCTGTGTCTACAGTGAAGATAAAGTCAAGTTTGATTTTCTTTGCGCATTTCAGGTCTTTGTTTTTGAAAAAAAAAAAAAAAAAGACAAAATCTCTATTTTCTTAAATCAGATTTAGGCCATCATTAAGTTTTCCCATAAAATTGAGCTCTCCAATTTACTCTCAAATTATTTATTTATTAAATTATTTTGTTGGGACTTTAAGCTACATGCAAATAATCTCCAGAGACATACACTAATATGAAAAATAGGCCTTTTTCACAGGTGCAAATAATAAAATGTAATGATGGCTGAATTCCATTTAGCTGCTTCAGTTTCAGGGTCCTGATATTGTGCATGGTGGCTCATTGTCACACTGTCATGACTTACTGGGACAAACTGAGCCATTAGTCAAAATGTCTGAAAAAGGCCTATCTTGTAACTATTGTGAGGACCCAGAAGCGGGGGCAGAGGCAAAGCAGGTAGGGTAAAGAGTCAGTTTACTTCATATTTGATCAGAAACAAGGTTGACAACAAATAGGCCATCAGTGAAAATAAACAGGCAAGCAAAAATCAAAAACAGACAGAGATCATAAGCAGGCATTTAAACTCTATCAGTTGTGGGGTCGCTCAAGGGAGTGTCCTAGGACCACTCTTTTTTATTATATATTAATGACTTGAAGGATTCCTGTTCATCTGACCTTTTTCCCCCTTTATGCAGACCATTCTGCTATTCTCGTGTCTCAAAGATTTAGCAGTTTTTGAAAAGTCTTTGAGCGAGGAGCTTCAAAATGTTGGGACTTGGCTGTCTCATAAACTGACTCTTCATCTAGGGAAAACAGATGTAATGCATTTTGGCTCCAGAATTAAACAAGACCCCAGATATGAAGATAAAGGTAGGAAAGACTGGTATTTTAGCTAAGGATACAGTGAACTATTTAGGATATACATCAGGGGAGGCCATGGCTATGAAAGCCCTCACTAAAATCTGCCAAAAGACAAAATTCTTGGCAAGAAAATCAGGGTTGTTGGATAGATCAACACTAAAGACATTATCCGGAGCATTAGTTCAATGCAACTTTTACTATGCCGCCTTTGGTGTAATAGTACACCGCAGTGCATCAAAAATAAACTTCAGACTGCCCAAAACAAGTTAATCAGGGCTGTGTTAAAGTTTCCTCCTGTACAAATCTTGATTCAGCATATTTTCAACATCTTAATTTGCTTACAGTTGAAAAAAAAAGGGAAAGAAGTCATACAAATCAATTTGGGACTTACCCATAAAATTGTTCAAAATGGAGGTCCCCAAATATCTGTCCAACTACTTTAATCGCTTCAGAGACTATTCACAACTATGGAACAAGAGGCAGCTCAACAGATATATTCTGTTAAGATTCAAGAGTTCATTGGGCAAAAATACCTAATTATACACAGCTGCAATTGAATGGAATAAACTTCCAGTATCTCTAAACTTGTTTAAGCAGAGAGAAATTTTAAGCAGACTATGAAGAAATGGCTAGCAAATAGTCGTTCAGAATAGGGACCTTCATTGTCATTAACCCCTGGCACTGTCCTTACACTCACTGCAATCAAGCAGTATCCTTTCTTCTCTGCTGCTTCTATTATTTCATTAATGAGAGGTCAATCCCACCCCCTCTCTCAAACTAGCAGGACATTAAAGAGCCTTACAATTTCCCATCTCAAACTGAAGTAAGGAGACAGGGTTAATTTGCAACTGGAAGCAAATATATCTATTCCTGCTCTTCACAGAAATGAATGAGGCGCAAAATCCAGTCTGCACATTTAGGCTACGAGGCACAACAGATGATGGAAATTGAGTGGAGCTGGAGGACAGGTATATATAGTGATATAGCTGATTAGGGGGAATGAGGGGCAGGTGTGCAGGATGATGCTAATCAGGTGACCGAGGAATGCCAAGAAAAGCTGAGGACAGGAAGCAAATGGCAGTGTGTGGAATGATAAGGAATCTTAGAACTGGCAGGCATGGAAAAAATAAGAATAAACAAAGATGGGGCCTCAAAAGAGAGCTAAAATTCAGATGGAATTCTGAATTACTCTGATTTTTTTATCTGCTTATAATCATATTTGAGTACATTGGATATCAGCATAAAAAACTGATAATAAGTCTAAAACTACTGGTACTGGTGCAACCTTACAAACCCATGTCAACTGAAAGTGCAATGGTGTTTTCTCCTTCTCTTCTTTTTTAGTTTTCCTAAAACAACTATCCCAACCCTCCAGCAACTAATACTTCAATCAGGAGAGACAAGCAATTCAAGTAAAGATAACATTTATTTAACAGATGATGTGAGGTGTTAATCTTGACAGAGTCTTTGGTGCTTAGACTCTGCAAGGAGATTTTTGGTGGCGGAGGGTGTCTGCCCTGAGCAGCGGCAGAATAAATCCCCCTGTGGAGTCCAGACACTGGTGGTGGTGGCTGATGACTGCTGAGGCTGATGGCTGAAGTGGTTGATGGAAAGATGAGCTGAAGGAACTGCAAAGACTCGGCAGAGATGGGGAGGTGGAGGGGCTGTTGCATGAACATACTGAATGCAGAGATGCAGAATGGGATGAAAATAACTACGCCTTAGTCTTCCTGATGGAACTTACGCTAGAGCTTCCTTGCATCTATATAGAAAAAGACAACGAGGAAGAAAGAATCACAGGTGTTTCTTACTATATAGCAGGTGTTAGTAATCACAGGCCAGGTGTTTTAAATTAACCTTCAACCGCAACCACTGAACAGCATATTGCACTGCAACATAATCGCAGAAAATACTGCAGTACAAAATACCACAGGAATGTGGTCATTATGTGAGCTTAAATTACTCAAGATGCTTACGTTTAGAAGAAATTAATGGAAACAAAAATTAAAAAAAGAAACCAAACTGGACATACAAACCTGAACCATGCGAGATAATCAGTTTTTTTTCGGGCATTTCTAAACACCCGTCTGACCCCCGGACAATGTACAACAGATCACTTTCCAACGGGTTCACCATCTTGGATCATGTTTGAAAACAAACACCACAACCCATTGTTGTCAAACTCAAACATTTCAAACACAAGCAACTGATTAAAAGCAAAGGAAAGGAACTTTTAATGACCATTTCCCATGTGAAATAAATGAACAATGCGAAGTTCTCTATCCCATCATGAAACAACACTGACAAAACCAGCAAAGTAAATTTGATCGTGAGCAAATTATACATTGAAGGACAGCTTTACCGTGACCCCAATACCACATCCTGGTTTTTCTAACACATTACATTACTGATGTGACTAACATGATTTGAACAACCTCCCCGGCGCCCCCTCCCTTATCAAACACATACAAATAACAGACTCTTTGCCCCATGGTCTCCTATGTATGTGAACAGTCACTCCTCAAATTCATGTTATTTCTGTTCTTTTGCACTAGGCTATGCTTGTTTATGTGTTTGTTTTTTTGTTGCTGGTATTCTGTCTGTTGCTCTCAATTGCTAATATGATAACCAGTGACAGCATGCTAAAATCAAAGATCTTTTCAACCTCACGCATACATATTCACTCACATGCAACCTCTACACAGACAATCATAATACATAAACACAAACACACATTACTCATATCCCGAAAAAAAAAACTAAATCATTGCCCCACTTAAATTGCTAAACTGGAACATACGTGAGATTGGCTCCATGCTAAAAATAATTAAATATTTAATCATTTCTATAAATTGAACCCTGATTTATGCCTACTTCAAGAAAACGACATTAATCTCTAATGAACATAGATTACAGTCACCAGAATTCAGTCAAGGTTTCTCTGCTTACTACAATTCAAGGCAAACAAGTGTATCATAAGAAAGTCCCATTAACTCATAAGTCAACCATTACTGACCCAGGTGGCAGATTCATTATTATTAACACATTATATTGAAACCCAATAAAGACTCCACCCTCTCTTCCAGTCCTCTCCCTCTTTTATCAATACAGACATTAAAATCAAAAGTAAAGTGTTATCATCTAGAATAGAAAATGTCACTCCATCAAGAATACACATTGATCAAACAGACGGCTCAAAAAATTAGTCAAAAAAAATCACCAGGTACAGTAACTCAGACTAATGAGGAAACAATAATGGCATCATTACATGCAGAAAAAGCTTTTGATCGAGTTAATTGGACATTCCTTTTTACCAGTTTACAAAAAATTAGGGTAAGACACTGTACAACTCACCTAGGGCCACAGTCGCAACTAACAGGCTAACGTCACATCAAGTTCCACATTGCACAGGGGGACAAGGCAAGGATGCCCACTCTCTCCTCTCTCAAAAATTTTAAAAACTTATCAACAACACTGACACAGACAATAACCCTCCCTATTAAAAAATGGAAAAATAATCTATCCATATTACTTGATCTTGACTCCTGGAACAAAATATGTACAAACACATTCTCAATGACAGCTAAACCGAACATCCAGCTCAGTATAAAGTAAACTACAGAAGTCATATCAGTCAAAAAAGACCATCTATTTTTCTCCTAGGTGACCTGTCACACTATACAAAAGTAACACTGATTGCGCTGTCACCAAGCAAACCATCCTCCTAAACTGGAAAAGCTGAAAAAAATTGAACATTTCACAATGGATAGACTGAGAGTTTTGGTCTTTTTGCTTTGAAAGAATCATTCCTGAATATCTTACAGTGTCAGTGCCCTATTTATTACAGCAGGAGGTTTCCCTTTTATTCCCCATCAAGGCTCAAAACTGACATATCAGTCACAGGAATGCTGTTGTTGCTATCATTAGCCTTATTCACACAGTGACAGCATAACATTTACCTATAGAAGGATCTCAGACAGCATGCATTGGGACAGATGCAGAAGGAGATACAACATAGGGAATTGAAGCATTGCAGTAAAGTCTTTCATGTGCCCCAAAACATGAGGAATAAGAAAAAACAGTCTCTCGCCTTGACTCATCTTCCAATTTTTGTATCTAGCTTGAATTGTAAAACTATGTTGGCAATATTGTGTTTGTTCTTTGGGGTGTCACGGGAGTCTGAAATGAGAAGTCGGGAGAAAAGCTTTAAACCAGACGTCTTACACAGAATAAATCCCTTGTGTGGATTGTCAGAAAACTGAATCAGAACCCACATTTATGGGTTAGCACTATTGAAATATTTCTAAAGCATTACACATTTCTAGCAGCATTTAAAATGCAAAGGGGCCATAGTTGCAGTTCTCTGAGGGCTGAGGTGGAGAACTACTTAAGGGATCTATGGGTTTTAATGGGATCCGTCTCATCCATCCATGGTTGTTTATGTAAGCAGTAACAGAACGTCCTTATCCACAATGACAGCATAACATTTCCTGTAAGCATGTAACAGATGTTTATAGTATCCCCTCGCTTATACACAAGAGAACCAAAATAGAAAAATTATGATTTATTATTTAAAAAGAGAAAAATCCTCACATTTTGTTTATTCAAGCAGAGAGTGAAAGTCTCCCTTTTACCAACAAGATAGTGGACGGGGAATGTACAAAATATTACTAAAAAATATTATTAAAAAGAGTAAAACAGGTTAATTGAAAGTGTACGTGTACATTTAACAGATACTCTTTGCTGTTCCATTTTGAACCACAGAGCATTGAACATTTCTACAGGAAATGTAGGCTACCACACCGGCTTTGTCGCCACAGGCTTTACTGAAGACAAAATGTCATATTATTTTCTGCTGTCATGATAGATGCCATGCGACAGGCCAAAAGAAAACAGTAGACTGAAAGTATCTATGCAATAATGTGCTTCAAATTGTTACTATGTTACACTCTTACCACCTACCTTCAACCTCTGTGTAGTACAACAACATAGCACTTCATGGAATGAAAAAAAGATTCCAGTGAACACAATCTCTATAACCCATTGGACGAACTCCAAAACCATGTCATGTCTACAAACTATTTTCTATGTCTTTATCATGCCTTCGCATTATTTCAGATTCTATGTTATCTTTATTGTTTTCTCCCCCCCAACCCCTGACAAGTTCATTTAATACTTGATCAGTTGGGGCTTGATCTCTCACTTTAAACAGAGTTATAGTCTGTCATTCTTTTTTCTCTCAAGTGCTGACTTTGAAAGAAAGCCATGCAATGTTGTGAAATCAAAGAATAGTTTTTGCTTCTGGGGCCTTGTAAACTTTTGATTGAGCAGATCCCCTTGAACCAGATGTAAGAAATTCCCTCTGTGCATAATAAACCAATTTTGGTGTTGAGACTTTCAACAACAGTTACAAATGGGATTTTTTGTGTTGTTTTTCTGCTTCAGGAAGAAAACAATGAAAGACAGCAAAATGTCAAGGAACAAAAGGTGACCTTTAACTTCGCACACTCTCATCTCTCATTGTGTTCCTAATTTCTCCCACTATAGATAACCAGTCATTTGATGACTGCTAAACATAGATTCCTGTGACCTGGCTTACTCCTTTGGGTCACATAAAAGACAAGATTGGTAGTCTGGGCAATAAAACACAGACCTACCTTTAGTTTTTGCACAGTCACAGAGGTCATCAGCACAATTTGCTCTCCTTGAAACAAATTAAAAAGTCATTGCTGGTGTGCCCCTCACACCTCAAAAGAGAGTGAGTTTATAACATTCTAGCCTTAATTATACTTGCCCTGCAGTGCTATTTTGGCATTGGCATATTATCCTTACTATTTTACTTATATTCCATTATTTCTTCCCACGATAAAATTTTGCTTCATCACTGATGTTACACAGACAATAAAATGTATTTTTGACACTTTTGTTAAAGATATGTTTGTTTCCAAGGTTCAAGGTACATTTATTTGTCATTCTACAACACAAGGATGCACAATGAAATTGTTGTAGCCCCCTTCACACTACACACAGAGAACATATATACAAATATTTAAAATTAGAATAGAATAAAAATAAAAACAACATATATATGAAAAAAGGAGGGAATTCAGATCTAAAACAAAGTTAAATTAGAATACAAAGACAAGGTTGAGAGCCGGTTTTGGAAGGCCTTAATTCTATGATGGGCAGGCAAATATAAATGTATTCCTCTGAACAGTCCTTCCTTAGCAAACGATTTGACTCTGTAGGTATGACTTCAATACAGAATCTGACATGGTGTGCAACAAAATTCCTACATATGCTCCATTAGTTCTTACAGAGCACAAAATTGCAGTTAGCCTTGCCTGCACTAAACCAAACAAGGCCCCGGGCCCTGATGGCCTGACCGGATGCTTAAAGATTGTGCCCCCCAGTTGACAAGTGTTATCACTCAGTTGTTGAGCACTGAACCTAGCTCCTGGAAACTGTCAACTGGTTCTATCTAAGCACCTAACATCATCCATGGTCTGTTATCTTGACACCCTCCAATGTGCACATAAAAAAATCAAGAGGTACTGATGAGGCAACTCTAACTTTAATTGATACAGTGGCCAGAGTTTTATTTATTGATTTTAGTTCAGCTTTTAATACAACAAAGACACATATCCTCATGTCAGAACTGAAAATTTTAAACACAGGCACACCCCAAGGTACCATTCTGTCACCTCTGTTATTTCTGGGGGAGACCAATGAATTCAGAATCCAAGAGTCAGATTTTAGCTTACTTAAATACGCTGATGATATGGCTCTTGTCAGCCTCTTACGTGAACGGGACACTGCAGGAGAAAGTATGTATTTTAATCATGTAACGTCTCTCCAGCTGGTGTCAGTCGAGGGCTTTTCAGATAAACATTAGTAAAATCCAAAAAATAGTCATACCCAGGAAACACTATATTCCACACTTATGTCAACCCTTAACAATCACATGGCACCCTGTTGAAAAGTATAGTTGTTCAAAAGCATCTTGTCTTTTAACACGCTCGTGTGGTACAGACACTCGGATGTGAAATGTAAAGGGAAACTGTCAAGAGTGGTTAATACAGCCTAGCCAATAGGCCTATTGAACTGTATTTGACTGCTTATGATTGAACTCCAAGCTCTCCCAATGTTTTTTGTTTTTGTTTTTTTTTACTGTTTTTTACTATTGTCTTATTTGTAACCCATGTTGATTGTGGTGAAGCCAAAGATAATTGTGCACATTGTGCACAGTAAAGTTTCTAACCTAACCATATATATTCCACAGGAAAACAAGTATTCACAGGGTACATTCAGGGACTGAATCACTCTCTCTCAATTAGCCAATCTACAAGCTAATTATAACATGTATGCCAGTGGTGGGGGATGATTAGAGATACAATGCAACCTTAAAGAAAAAAAGAAACAGGTCCTAGAGACAGTTTAATTAAGGCACATGTGATGGGAAATTCATCAATCTCTTAAAAAAAGCATCTAACGTTGATTAATTAGTGAGCTCCTACCTTTTGCAGTAATTGGATTGTTGTAAGTCAATGGGGAAATGTTTGCTATATTATTAAGAGAGAGTTATACACACAGTAACAAACTTATGTGGTGCAATGGGATGTTTTTTAATATTCAGCATCATAGATAATGCTACAGCACCTTGACCCATCTAAAAATCATGAAATGATGCCTTAAAGTCATGGATTATTATCAGAATAGGGTAGTGAGGAAAGTGAAACCAGGCAGTCCCTTTCTGTTGCATTTATTTATGAACACCAATTAAATACCAGCATCAGTATAATCAGCTAAGCTGGAACAGAGCCAAGGATGCAATACTCTATTCCCCACCATACAGCAACACGTTGACATCTCACCAACATGCAAATGCACATCTGCACAAATGTACACATGAGTACAATGTGTTATTGTTGTATGCATGTAAAAAGATGCATGCTGCGTTACAGATTGTTTAAACAAACGTAATTGTTAGTTCAGAACCTTTTTTGACTCTGAATAGATTTTGATACAACGATGATTTTGAAAACCCGAAAACAGACATTATCCATATTGATAACTGCTATAGTATCTTGATCATATTAAAACTGGTTGCTGCTGTTAAATAACTGTGTGATAAAGAACGTGGCTACCTCCTGTACAATTTACTAAGTTAATATGAAGGTAATTGCAGCCTCAAAGTCACAATTCAGTTTTCTTTATGCGCCAGGATCTCCTTTAAGACATGATGTAAAAAGTCACAAAAAAATTGTTAAAAGGGCAAATATAAGTAAAATATAAGTAAAATGGTGTCACAAAACTCTGGCAAGTGCATTGATATAAAGTCTTTAAAATGTGGTTAGTGTAGGTAATTTTCACAGTATGGTGTGAAATTTAGCATTGCCAAGTTCATCCTGTTAACTTGATCGCATGTGGACACTGTTGTAAAAATCGGAACATTCTGCTTCACTTCCTCCCTGTCTTGTGGACCCCCAAGTCCCTCAAGCAATTTACAGATATGGATATTGATATTGCAGCAGGGTGGTGTAGCAAGTGGAAACCCCACCCTTCAGCTAGAGGCTGGGGCTTCCTCATCCCCAGGTCAGTAAATGTATACTCTGTTGATGTGTCCTTGAGCAAGGCACTGAATCTAGCAGCTGCAAGAATGTTTTTTCTATAGTTGCTCTGCATTCTGACCTCCCTGTTTAAGGGAGTAACATTGGAATCTTTAATATTTCTAAGGACACAGCCCTGCTGATTTTTTTTTTTCTCATCCAGTTAAGGGCAATATTACACCTGACACACCATGTAAATGCAAAGAACATTCTTGTGGGTAGTTCCACGTTAATGTCATGTCAGGTCTAACAAAAAAAGTGGCCACTTGAGGCACGTAGAGCATGTGCCCCATGTACCAAGGCTGCGGCCCTTTGCTGCATGTCATCCCCCCTTTCCTGTTGATCTTCAACTGCACTATCAATTAAAGGCAAAAAAGTCCAAAAAACATTTTAAAAAGTGGCCACTTGAGAAAAATCTTCCACATAACAAACTACAACCTTAGAAATGGAATCAACAGCTCTAATGTAAAAGCAGGAGGGCCTGACAGTATGTAAATTTAACCAGAGCTCAGAGGTCTATTTCTGCTCACTTAAGATCTGGCATTCTGCCTTTGGCTGCGGAAACTGGACGCTTCCATTCAGTCCCAGAAGAGGACACAAAGTGTCACCTGTGTGATTTGGATGAGGTTGAGAATAAAAGGCATTTCATATTCTACCATCTTTTTTTATCAAGATCTTTACCTGAAAATGTCTGCCTGACATCCCAGTCTGTTTGATATGACAGATAAATGTAGATAATGAGAGTAAAAGTGCTACCAGAGGTCCTTTATTCCAACGGCAGCCAGACTTTTTAACAGTAGCATAACATAATGTAACACACAATGCTGTTGTCTCTGTCACATCATCCACCACTTACATCACAGTTACTTTGCACTATTTATCTGAGGTTGTATATCCTTTATATTTATACTGTACAACTATCCTGTGAATTTCCTGCATGTATCTTGTGCAGTTCAATCTCAGTTATCAATTATCCAATTTACAGGGCAATATATATATTTTTTTCTTTAGTATAATGGTACACACAGTGTGTGTATTACAATTATGTGTGCATCCTGTGCAATTATCCATCATGGCCATATCTGTATAAGTGAAAGGTGAATTGTATATAGCTTTTATTTTTATTTCATTTGTATTTTTATTTATCACTCAATCACTCTTTTCTACTTTTGACTCTTGAGCTGCTGTAACAATTGAATTTCCCTGGTGTGGGATCAATAAAGTTTATCTTATCTTAGATTATGTTTACACACAAGATGTCTGACATAGCTCAGGTTTTGTTAAATGCTTACCAGCAGCATATGAAAGAGTTGTGATATGATGTGTTTGACACATGTTTACGGTACTATGTATTGGCTAACTTTGTTTTTGTCTTCTCTTGTAGTGAATATTGTTAAAAAGGCAACAGCTGGCCCTGAAACCCAATTATCCAACAAACTGCTGTTACCTGATTTCCAGTTCAAAAGAAACTTCTTGTCCTGTTACCAGATGAATGTGCAGAAGTTTGGCCCAGCTCCCTGGCTCATGTGATCATCAATCATGCACAAAAAAAGTGAATGTTTAATTTTCCAAAGACAGCTTGGCTCATATTTGAAGAATCTGTTTGAGTATTTTTTGCATTAAAAAATTGCAAAAACATAGCTAGACACAGTATCTCATTAAAGACAAATTTTGCAGAAGTTTTTTTGTGTGTTTTTTTGCGTCTGTGTGTGTGCGCATGTTTGCTCATGCAAGTTGGCTGTGTTGCTTCCGTGTAAAGCCCTTTCCCAGAATGGAAAGGTCCCCAGGCATCCAGTCAATTTGACAAGTATTCCTCAGTGTGTTTGTGTGTGTGTGTGTGTGTGTGTGTGTGTGTGTGTGTGTGTGTGTGTGTGTGTGTGTGTGTGTGTGTGTGTGTATGCATGTTCATTGGTATGCTGAAGCTTTCAGGTGAGCAACCTTCCACATGGGCCACAGCGCCTGAATCCACACATCCATGCTGCTTCACTCTGCTTTCAGGCTAACACACAGACAGACGGCTGCTCATGCATCCTCCTACAGAGCCATCCATTGGCATGTTTGTGTGTGTTTGCCTGTTTATTTATGCACTGCTATTTTTGCCTCTTTTGCAATGAGTGTGGATGGGTGTGGTGCAAGGGGTCCAGGACTTCCATATGCCTCTAGAGTTTTATGTGAATTAGATTGCATTGACATTCATTTGGAGCAGTGAGCATGGCACACAAATTGTACTTTCAAAGGATTGATTGGAGGGGAATTAACAACCAAAGAGACAAGTGAAATGAATTGTTACAGAAATACTATAAATGAAATAAAACATAATAAATAATTGACAAAATAAATTAATCGATTGATTGATCGTTTTGATACTTATTAGCAGTTTCCAGACATTTGAGAAGGACATTTGTTTTTGTGAGGATTTTTTGTTTAAAGTTGTTTAAAAAGTCAATTGGTTTTAGTAAAGTGCAAGTGCCTTTGTTTTTCATTATATATTTTTTAAGTCCCATGGTGCCAGCCATTGAAAGTAGAACCGATTCAATAAACACTGCACTGTGTCCAGTTACACATCAGCAGGGGTGCCTATTATTCCACACAGTCGCACGCTTCTGTTAAACTTTACAACCCTTACATGCTGTACTGTTCGGGTCAAATTTGACCAGTTTTGACATTTGACAGCAGTAAAAACACCCTAAATGCCAATCTTTTACCTGCAATTTGATGACTTTTCCTAAGGTGACCCAAAATGCACAAAAATATTTAAAATTATAGTTATACATTTGTACAGGTGCAAATGTTTGTACATTCAGGCTGTTCTGGTCAAATTTGACCAATATCTATTGAAATGGATTTTAGATCCACCAGTGGGTCAGATCAAGGGAAATGGTGGTTTTAGGGAATCTTGAAACTGTGAACATGCCATGTCTGTGTATATTCTGACACGAGAACTGCTTGCATTCCCACCACATTTTCCCAGGTTCCCACCGAGACAGGCACCTGTTGGTCTTTGGGGAATCTTAAAACAGAGAAAGAATAAAACAGCATAGGCATGATCATGTATGGTGCACATAAGGAACAGAGGTCATAAGGTGCCTTGACACCGTCGCGAGATCTGCACCTGCAATGCTAAAAAGAAACCTCAAAATAAACAAATTAAAACCCATCAATTCCCAGCTAACCAACAGAGATCAAAAGAGGAGTTGGGGCGTCATAAGACTATAAAGATACCTGAGCTGCCATTTCAGTGACTGAGGTTATGGCAGCAAAACTGTTCAAAAGGTCATTGATCTGGTCTTCCAAGATGAGCAAGCAGACAATGATTTGGAGGAGGAAGTGTCAGAGCAGGAGGACAATATGATCACATTAGCAAATATTATTTTTTGTTTTGTTTGTTGGTTAAATGTTAGTTAATGAATTGAATGAATTAATAGTTAAAAGTTGTAATCAGATAGTAGATATGAGGATTTTCTTTATGATATAGCAGTGAGGAAAGTGTTTGATGGTTGTAATGGTTATATAATAAACACCACATTTCCAGAATGTTCTTGCCATTTTCAATTTCAATAAAATAGATTTAAATCATTATGCCTGCTATGTTTTTATGTCTTAGGTAATATAGGATGATACATGATATGACAGACATGATATTGTGGGATAGTTTTTTCTCCCTAAACAAGTGGCGTAAAACCTGAAAAATACACTCTCCCTGCTCTCTGAAACATTAATTAAAGATTAATAACCCATTTATTAATGTCAGAGAGGCTATTTATACATTCTAAATTGATCTTTGGTTTGGTATAGAAACTTGTTATGAGGGGATTCTTGGGCTGGTTCAAAATTCAGCCAGACCATATTTATATATAGAATATGAACAGTATGTAAGGGTTAAGTTGAATCAGTGGCCCTGCTCATTATTTATATCTTAGATTTGGTAAGAATAACCCAAATGTTATAATTTTATATACCTGTGACAAATCTCCTGCCTCTAGCCCAGCAGGCTTTGATCACTCGTGAATGCAAACTACATCTAAACAATTCATGCAACAATCACTTGTTGATTCACTAACAAAGACCACACCATTAAAGGAAGCAAAATAGTTTAATGGGATGGCAGGTAAGGTGGGGGATAAATGAGGGTCATGGAAGGAAGGAGGAGGAGTGAGCGGCATCAAGGGGTGGGATTAAATGGGGTTGAGAAAGAGGGGATGAACAGAGGGTCGAATGATGCCAGGAGGTGTCACAGCGAGGAACCCAGTGAGTGAGACTGGGGGTGGGGGCTTGTCTCAATAAGGAGTCATTACTACATCATGATGCCTGTGGTTCCTGTAATAAGGGAGGTGGAGAGGAAGCAGAAAAGCAGTTGGTGGGAGACCTCCCAGCAGGAATCAATAAAGTAATAAATATCTATTGTTGAGATCAGTGAAGCCAGGTCTGTGTTGTGTCCAGTCACCTGCTATGATTACTTATATTGAACAAAGTCATATTCTCGTCCCTCACGATGATTAAAATGTTCAAATTCTGAGGTTTGGTGCGTTCTGAACTGTTGCACAGTCTACATTTTGTGTTGATTAGACTCAATCCTCTTATCACTCACTATCAAGGAGAAAAGAAAGAGAAACCTGTACTGCTCAGTAGGAGCCAATCTGAAGACACAGTATGTCAGCGTAGTGGGTGTATAAATGCCCATACACATGCTTATGCACAAAGACATGAGATGATGCACAGAGTCATGTATCCACACATACATGCAGCAACACACAGATACCAACACACATACGGTATGGAGTTCTGCTTGAGAAGTTCTTATTTCACACCCGACCTGTGTTTGGACAGACATCCAGCAGGCTGTCAGTAGAGGAAATGCTTGAATTCCACTCTTTCCTCCTCTCTTTTGGCTACAAGTGTCATTTAGAGGGATGGCAAGGACATGGGGAAAAGGAAGGTGAAGAAGCAGCGAGGGAAGCAGGAAGATAAGGGAGATGACATGATGAAGGTGTAGGGGCAGATTTAGTGATTTGGGGTCCCTAGGCAAAACCAGTCATGGGGCCTCCCTTGTGCCTTATTCTTACCCTTCAAGAAGGGTTGATATAAAGCATTGGTGAAAAAAAATCTTTCATTTGAGTAAAAGCATATAATATGCTTTAAATATCCTAAGTGAAATGTAAAAGTACTCTGTTACAGCTAAAAGTCATTAAAAATGTAAAAGTAAATGTAGAGAAGCAAAATACCACCTGTTTAATACCACCATAGGTATTAGCAAGGTTAGACTGTCATGGATGCAATGTTTCTTTAATGTATTTTCCTGACAAGAACTGCTCACTGAAACAGGCAGAATGTAACTAAGTCCATTTGCTCAAATACTTGTCCTTACATAGGTTTTTGAGGTATTTGTACTTTAGTAGGTTACCTTTGGGAGTTTTGCAATTAATGCTTTACTTATCTCTCGTTTTTTTTTGTTTGTTGTTCTTCCGTTTGTCCACTGGATGACGGCCTGGTCACACCAGCATTTTATACGGCAAAATTTTGCAGTGAAATCAATTCATATCGATGGTATCGCCACAATCAGTGGATTTGCTCGTGGGCGTGAATTACATCTGTGGAAGTGAATTGTTTTTTGTTTTTCACGTCAAGTTCAACTTTGGTGAACTTAATAGCAAGCCATCTTAACAGTGCTGATCTTTGAGGAAACAAAGAGCCAGAGGAAGCTTGTATAGTTATTAGCTGTGTTGCACCTTCCACTTTTATTTAACCCTTCTCAAAGTATAAACTGTTCCACAAAGAGGAATGGTTTGCAGACAGTTAGGAGTCAGGCGTTAATGGTACAAATACATCTTTTGAATAAACTGTGTGCTTATTGTCACATTAGCGAGCAAGCTAACTAGCTTGCTATTTGACAGTTAGCAAGCTCTCCTCCACCTTCAATAACTCTTTATTGAATGAAATGATGTACAGTCCTGAGAACAGAATGGTGGTGGTGGGGGCGGGGGCTTAATGTCCCAGAAGCTTGAAGAGCTTTGTGACTGAGTAAGTTCCCAGCTAGCAAGTGTGTTAGAGGTTAGCTAACTAGCTACAGTAGCTTACCAAATACCACTGAAAGTTGTCAACCTTCTAGAACCACATATTTCACGAACATGCACAGATTAATTTCGCTGGGCCAACTCTGATCAGACCTCTGCTTCAGTGTTTGATGCTGTGTAGGATATCACATTACCTAGAGGTTCAAACACCAGAGATTCAGTGTCCTTAGAGTGGAGTTAGAAGCTTCACTTTGAAACCCGCTCTTGTGAGGAGGAAAGCAATGAAGATGAAATATGGACCGGGAGAAGTAGCAAGCAAGTGAAGGAACCAGGGATTTTTGAAGAGGTTAGAGATGAGAGAAATATTTTTTAAGGAACGTGTCAGGAAGACGGAAGTGACGAAGATGCAAGCTGGGGGTATTTGTGTTTGGAGCACCAGCTGGAGGTAGAGAGGGGACTTGGTTCTCTCCAGAAGTGCCAGCTGGTGCACCTGTTCCAGCTCAGAACTGGTTGGCTCGCCCACTTACTAATTTATGTCGAGTAAACTTGTGTTTTGGCAGACATGTGCACATAAACATGGAATAGTAAGCTTCAAGTCAAGATAGTCAAAACCACTGTGTGCCTGAATAAATGTCACCAAGTAAGATAATAGAAAGTACTTATCACTGAACATCAAGACAACTCAACAAAGCCAGCAATTTGTTAAAAATTAGTTATTAGTCTGGGCTCCAAGACAATCATAACAGAAATTTGTTTTCCTATGCTCCTCCACAAAAACTGATACATGTGGAAAGTGATTTTAATGATTTGACAGTTATAATTATATGCCTTGCTAGTCTCCAGTAATAACAGGTTGTCTCAAATGTTTTGCTGTCGTATTGGCTTTCATTGTATATAATGTTGATTATGAAAGATTACTGAGTTATTGACAACAAAGATGCCAATCAATGTTAATTCTCATTGTTTGAGTTTCTGACTTTCTTTTAACTGGGCCTATCTATTTTAGCTTTAGTACTGTTTTCTGCCTCTCTTCATCACAAGCCTGAGTTAGTTAACCTAGGTAGGAGTGTGTTCCTGTGTAGGAGTGTGTTTGTGTGTGTGCACATTTGTTTATAGATTTCATACGCATGCATTGGTGTGTGTGTAGGGGTTTTACATATGTGTGTGCCAATGTAGGAGTCAATTGCGATGTCTGATTAACATGCATAGCATCTGCAGCAGCTCCCCTGTACATTCCACTATCTCCTAATCAGATTGTGCTGTACGAGCTGAACATACATTAACAGTACTTATTTACAGCCCTGTCTTATTATGAACATATCCACAGTCATTCTGAGGTCTGTCCGCCCACAGAGGTACTGTGGGCGTACTGTGGAGGCTTTGTTAATTTTAAGGTTATTTTAAGCGCCTTTCCAATTTTATTTCACAATAAAATGTAACCTTAGGCTGTATGTTTAAATCTACATATTCTTTTTTTTTAAATTGATGTGCCCAAAGCATAATTTTGTCCTACAAATTTGAGATTCTATTCTTAAATTACAGCATAGCCTATTTTGGTCAGGAGTAGTTTCACCATGGGGACCCCATGTGATTTATTTTTCTGTGAGGTGTCTCTTCTGTGCACACCTGCCATGTCTGTAATCTATAAAGTATGAATCAGCATGAATCAGCATCTTGCTATAATTCCTTATTTTCTCTGCACTTTTTTTTCCTCTTCAAGAGCTGTTGAGTCTGCAGTGGAAATAATTAATGAGAGCTTTAATAGCATTTTGGGTGCAAATTCAGGGGGCTTATCGAGCCACTCAGCATGGAGAAGGAGCAAGCTTAAATTTATAAAAGCATACTCTTGAAAGATAATTAGATGGATGAGATGGAAGAGGCATCATTTCAGAAGGAACATTTTATCTTAAAACACACACTAACTTCTTGGGACTACTATGGTATATATCATTTTAACTGTAGCTAGAAATGATCCTTTCCCATCCAAATAGGCCTTATGAAACACAGGCAAGGAGAGGATCAATAAAAGTCAAAATGCCTGACTGCTAGGTAGCAGAAATCTTCCAAAACAACCTTAGAGTGATAACAACCCTTAATACAGTATATCAGCCTATCAAGTTCAAATGGCTAATGTTTTAAAATATGTTACTAACACATCCAACAAAAACAGAGGAACATAAGTTTCCCAGAACTACTCAGCAACTGCTAAATGTAAGCTCAATATTCACTGGTCAATGTTTTATTTCTGGTTTAGTCTTGTGATAAATATCAGGGTCTCCTCCAATTTCTAGATGTTCAACTTTTTTTATCAGCAACTTATTTATTTTGGCGCTCTGTCGTTCCACATTGTGCAGGTAGTGCACAATCAGCTTGTTTTTGTCAAAGTAGAAAACCAAAACACAGAGCTGAAAGTGGATGAATGCTACATGGAGCTGCAGATAGAAGCATGGACGCGGGAAGTAGGGGTGCTGCAGCCCTAAAATCAGGCATTATAAAAACCGTCAGTTAATAAACTTGACTTTCTTTTTTACTGGGATTTATATGTGCAGTGCATTAGTATTTGTGGTAGGAAATAGGTTTGACTTTGTTTTTTAGCCATTCTTTATCATTAATATGTGTTAGTCTGTAATACAGAAACAACCTAATTTCCAACCAAGGCAAGGCAAGGCAGGTCGGATCTATCACACGCGAACACCTTGAGATGTTTTGGGGAGTTTAGTGTGTCCCACTGAATCAAAGTAACCAAAGACGTCAGGGCACATGGTCAGACAGACCCAGCGAGTTCAATCTAGCCAGCTGCAGCTAGAGTACATAAGGTAACTGCAATTACTGCCACTGTACAGTGACACATATAGGCCAAACAGGACGTGTGATTTGGTCATATATCTAGATTATAAAATATATCTGGTAACAAGAGCTTACTCTAATTTTTTGAGGTTTGGTATTAATTAAATAATGTTTAAACATACTGTGAAACAGAGACACAAAACAAAAAGTGATGATTTGCATGAAGCCTGATGTAACTGTATAATTCTCAGGTTTATCAGTGAAGTGTATGAACTACACTGCAGACTTGAGTCTCTGTTAACAGCTGTTACTCTGTTAATAGCAAACAGAGTAACAGCTGTCTCATATGAACAGGTCCATCGCTGGTTGAATTGGCATCGGTAGATCCACGTATCCTCTTGTATGAAATGTGCATCCAAGTGCTGTCTCACTGCCTCTTCCTCTCCTTGCATTTTTCATGTATTAGTTCAGTGTTCCTGTAGTTGCTGTGGCTGCTTCGACATGTTGGTGTTCATGTTGCCTGTGAGCTTGTGAAACAAATTATATATATAATATATATATATATATATATATATATATATATATATATAAAAAAAAAACTTCGTCCTTCACCTCGCGGGTGGTCTCATCCTTTGAGCTTGGGTCCTCTACCAGAGGCCTGGGAGCTTGAGGGTTCTGCGCAGTATCTTTGCTGTTCCTAGTACTGCACTTTTCTGGACAGAAATGTCTGGTGTTCTTCCAGGGATCTGCTGTAGCCAGTCCTCCAGTTTGGGGGTCACTGCCCCGAGTGCTCCAATGACCACGGGCACCACTGTTGCCTTCACCTTCCACGCCTTAAATATATATATAATTTTAAACGCCTATTTCTCTCCAGTATGTCCAATAACTTCTTTTTAATTGGGATTGATAACAGATTCCAGTCCTGTGTTTTTTGTTTTTTTAACATTTGGACTACAGATTGTACCTTTAAGAAAAAGGTTTATTGAGCAAGTGGAATTAAACAACATGTGGGCATATGTTTGGGAATTGAGAATGGTCTCTACAGTGTTTGACAGAGGCATGACAATCCTTGAAAACACATTAATGCTAGCCAGGGTGGTAAAAGAAACCCATATACCACCAATACAACAGAGACGTCCCCGTAGCTTTGACACTAATAAGAAGAAGAAAGTCATTTTCGGGTTGGTCCCGTGAGAAAGGCAAAAGTCATTTTGACCTGTTTACAGCTTCAGGGATCACGTTCAGCATCAGAGCCTTGGAGTGTTCTTGGGGAGTAATTATTCTTCAAACATCCTCTAAGAGGGGGGAGATGACAAGCCAGAAGGTGTTTTGCGAGCCATTCAGAGGAGGATTCTCTGAGAAAAATGTCCTTAATTTTGTTGTCAAAATTCTGAGTTCAGGGAGAAGCCAAGATGTGACAGGCTTCAGTGACCTGGACTTCAGTGTACATGCTTATGTTATTGTTTCTTAAAGGTTTCTTGTACAAGAGTACATACTGTATATTTTCATAGTTTTTCACTTTTTCTTTTCCTGACTTCCTTTTCTCCCTTTGTCATCATTTTCTTATTTTCTTGCTCTCCACCCTCCTGAGATAGTACAGTGCAATGAAAGCATTTAATCTTCATGGTCTGTTGTTGCCCTGCATGGCATAAACAAAATAGTTTTTGTCATCTTTCACACTGTATTTACGCTTCCATAATCAATCGCCTTGTGCCATGAGAGAAAAGCTGAAGCCTTAAGCTTAGAGATGAATTTTATTCAGCAGTGCAAGTACGACTGGCATTTCTCATGAGCATTTGGATCACATTGCACTTCAGGGCAAAGTTGCAAATTGCACATCAGGTTGGATTATATGGTGTGCATAGCTAATGTTTAGCTACTGTAGCACACACGTAGCTGCTTCGGCATTTATTTATTTTTGGCTCCCAAGGCAATGCATAAGCCTAGAGGGAGTTGACACTAATTCTGAAGTGTTTTCTGTTTAAATTAAAGACCATGGACACGACTTCCATGTTAAAACAGTGGCATGCAGCATGATAAGTGGTTAATGTTATGGTGTAAAGGGTTATCTGCACATAGTCCACCAATGTACAGCTAAATCAAGTGCTCCTCACATCAAGTACAGCAAGGACTGGAACTTGATGATTGATTTGCAGCCTTTAATAGTGCACTAGTGAACACTAGTGATGACTTTGATGAAGACATGCCAAATGGTCATGCCAAATGGTCAGTGTTTTATTTGTACTACCTTACTCATGTTTACTCTCAGCTGATAGAATGTCATTTTGCCTTAATTTTTCACTCAAATAATGCACATATTTATCTTAGCTTAATTAGTATGGTCATTGTAACTGGTATGCATTCAGCATGCCTCAGCACCAGTGTCACAAGGACACATTTCTCTCCATCCATCGTGTTAATTAAGGTCATTTTCATTTAATTATTATTTATTCTTATTCTCATGTTCTGTCTCATGTTCTATTTGTTCAGCTTTGCATGTCATCACATTCCCACTGAAGGGGTTTAACTGAAACTGACATTTAAGTTACTCCACTGTCCCTCTGCAGAATAGAGGAGTAGGGAGATGATGTTTTTTGTCACTCAGTGATTTTCACGCAGCTTTCTGATTTCAAAACAAACCTCAAATAGTTTCTAAATATCTAAGTTTGAGAGTTAAAACCCTCTTTATTCACTTTGTGATTCTACGCACCATAACTACCCTTAAACGTTGTTTTTCTTAGTTGTTTGAGGGTTGGATAAAAAATACATTGTCCGTCGTGTGTAATACATATACTACTTTATGTTAACTGCTTTCTGATGGCATGTTGTGTATTAGTCAGAATTTACCTACTTCCTTGTATTATGAGCACAAATATGAGAAGCTTTAGAAGATGAAATAATGTATGTCCTTTTTTATGTGAAATTATGTCTTTGTTTAGCATCCATAAGAAATGATGATGTTATGCAGAGAGGAACATGTATGTGATTGAGAAAATGAAAAGAACACAATTAGAGTCACAGAATGACAAGAGGATGTCATAAAATAACCTTTCATGCATACATAAATATGCATCATTTACATTGTGGACAATGGAGATGTCTCTCATCATCAGTTTCTGAAATGTGCAACAGTACTATTTTTAAAAACTACTTGAAATTAGCAAGGCCAGAAGTCGTCTTTTATCAAGCGAACAATGAATAATGTTTGCTCTTGTTTCTATTGAGAAATGTGCCATAGATGCTTTTGGTTAGATTATGTGACCTTCCCAAACACTGGTCAATAGGGATGCAATCACTATGACTAACTGCAGCTTTAACACGCATTCTATTGTAGAAATCACTTTGTAGAACCATTTTTAGACATATGTGATCTAGACCAAAAATGAATACCAAGGTAATTTATGCTCCCTGTAAACACCATGTAATGGATACAATCACAGCCAGGATAAAACTTGTAACCTGGATACTAGTGTGCATGTAAACATACTCTGCCATGTGTGCAGGTGCGTCTACAACTCCAGTTACATAGTACATATGACCAATGATATACTGAACTATCTAATGATCTACGATCTATCTAATGATCTATCTAAAATCTGACAAAGCATTAATGTGGTCATTTTAGCAGTTTCTGTACCTATTTCAGGCTACTTTGAAAGGTACAGGTACAGTAGGAACATGACAGTACAAACAGAACTGACATTAAAAATGCAAGGCATGGACAAACAGAGATAAATGGAGAATACTGCTGCCACTAATAAACGGTCAAGGGCTATGCGAGCCGATATTTTAGAAGAAGCTGCTGCCCTGACCTTGGCTCTAACAATAAACCATCTACAAGTACATTGTGGTCCATTTCTCTATGAATTTACTGCATATTATGCATTTACTGCATATGTACTCACCCATTCATTTCAATTGACTGATTGTTTGACTGGCTGATTGACTGATTTATTCATGAAAGGTCAGTCAACAACACCAGAAAATACATAATACAATCTCACTGCAAATGTATGTGAGATTTGGCATTCCAACTTACATTCTTACAGTCTTATTGCACGCTATGATCAATTGTCTGGTTCAACAATTTTACTTTGTTATCTACTCAAAGAGTCTAAACATACCATCTAGGCTACAATAATTGGGGTGAGGGCAGAATGAAGCTATCATAAAACATTATAATAGGCTAATACATAATATCAGGTAACCTTAGACATATTTAAGGTTAAAAGAAAACAGTTTAAAATATTCTTTGAAATATTGTCCTTAGGGAAGCAAGGGCCTACACTAATGAAACTGTGCGTCCCAAATTACCAAAAATGTCCACGTTAACTCAAAACTTCACTTTTTTTATATTGTTAATTAAACATAACATATTAGTTAATACATTTTGATTCTACATGGCAAAGTCATTTATCGGTTCTCTGTGTCTTTTAGCCTTAGGAGTCGTTGATGAAGTCCAGATAATGTGATGTTGGCAAGTGAAGTTTTCAGTTTACCAACTGGCAATCGACATTTCTTTGTTCAACCTTGTGAGTCCTGCAACATAGTGTGATTTGGTCCCCCTCCGATCCTGGGATGTGGAGATATTAGATTAATTTGGCTCCAAGCTGGCCTGTGGTAAATCGAAATGTTGTCGTTCAACTTTCCATTAGTGACCTCCTGGGTCATGTGAAGACAGGGTGTCTGGGGGAAGTCCATCTGTGAGTCTTAAGAGAGCCTGGTTCATAACACTTCAGGGAAGGGTAATTATTTTATCAATAAAAGATACAAAATATTAATCAGCATACACATTGATCACGCTACAGGAGAGACTGGCCCGTCATCATATGTTAACATAATATTATTTTAGCAATGTTCAGTGGGACACCATTACTCATTACAAATAGCAATCGAGCAGTTGGTGTGATCCATGCAACTGTTTATGTTCCTAGAAATATGATGCCCTGGTAAAATATTTGCCTGGTTCAGCAAAGTATTGGTGTATTTCCACCACTGTCATTTTCTAGGAATGCCTTTATTGCCTGAGATTTTGTTTTGATCTTTGAATTCTTGTGAATGTATTTAAAATGTTGGCTGAACACTCCAATAAGAAGCTAAGAAACAAGTTGTTGGCATGGACCAACAAATACACTTAACATTTTATCAAAGACCAAGGTACCAAAAGTGATGGGTATTATATACGTTTGTAGAATGATGCAATTTTTTTATGACAAACTCAACATGTTATTTTGTTGCGTTGTTTTTTTCCCTTTAATTTTTAAGGTACCACATACTAGCAGCTCAGTGGGTTCACGTGTGATTTGGGATTTACTTTGATCGCTGTATCTTCAGTGCTGTGTGTCAACATTTGCATGCTGGACACAGCTGGTCTTAGTGGACTGAAGAGGCATTTTGGTCATCCCATCGATGGGGGGGGGGTTTGCATGCTGCTAGCTTAAAAGGGAGCAGGATCACAGTTCAGCAAGGGTAAGCATAGGAGCATTTAAGAATAAATCCTGTGAGAAGAGCATTAAGTGGTTGAAGAACAATTCAATGTAGGGTCTGTCCGCATAGATGGATTACCACATGGGGAAAGTGGGAATGCCCAGGGCCCTGGAGCCAATGGGGGCCCTTAGCCTTAAGATTTATTATTAACCTTTTTTTATGTGTAAAGTATTTTTGTCTTGCTGGACTAAGGACAAGGATGACACAGAGACAGCTGAACATGCTGTCACTCATGGCCATTGAATTGGAACTCGTCTGGGAGTTGGACTTTGACAACTTGAGCAATCCCTTCTCTTCAAAGAAGGCCAGAAGAAAGCAGGTGGATTAGGTAGGATATTTTTCACTGTTTTGTGTCATCGTAGCTGTGGCTCTATACTACATTTGATGTTAATTTATGTATTATTTCATGGTTTGTTGTTGGTGGTTTTATTTAAATTAAGGTGTGTGTTTTGACTCCTAAAGATGTACTGTACTGTACATGGCATTTATAGAATGAAACAGATCTAAAATGGCAGTTATTTAGCATTTCAAAGTAACAAATATAATTTCAAAGTAATACATGCTGGGTGGCTGTGGGTTGCCCTGTGCTATTGTGTGACCAAACTGTGTGCTTGGGGAGGACATGTGCAGTGCGCATGTACTATTTGCATGTGTAGTGGTGGGTTTGTGTCCAGGGTCCATGGTCATGATAATATGTCCAAGCCTGTATGTGCTGCAGACTGAAAAACGAACAGCCCACCTCCAGTGGAGGCTGGTACATGGTATAATAGCCGCAAATAGACAGTAGCACAACTGGATCCAGGTCATGGGGAGGATGGCCTTTTATGTTCACAAGATGAGCATGTTTATTTTTTAGCTGTTTTAGGTACAGCCTGTTTGCACTTTTGAAGACATGTGCTGGTCAATTTCCTATCTAAGTTGACAATTTTGCAGGTCCTGCAGGTGATGGCAGCAGCTCACCTTAGGTGAAAATTCTGTGGACTGTGTGGAGCTTTTCAGCTTTAAATGGACTTTGGGAGGAGTGTTTCATATAGTGGAAAATCTAGTTTTGGGCTTCTAATCGGTAATGGATGTTTCTGCCTTTGAGTTGTTAAATAAAGGGATTCTTAGATTTAACACTGCCCTGCTTTAGTATTCCTTATTTACATTCCTGACACTGCTAAGTAGTCTGGATATCCAGAAATCTTCCAATTGCCATCACATTTTCCTACATTTGGGATTGAATTTCATTTATCATATGATAAAATGTAATAACAATAACAATATTCACACATAAAACTCCATAGGAAAGTTCACCAAACCAGGAAGAATTTATTTCCTTGTGTAAGAACACTGTAATATCCAGTAGACTTTATTGCAGGTCATTTCAAGTGTCAAATTGACTTGACTGATATTTATTTACACGTGACACCAAAAAACGTCCCCCAACCAAATGAGTTTAATATGTCACATAAATCTAAATTTGATTTCTAAATGGAGAAGGGGATACCAATCTGATGACTGTGGAACTGTCCCCTATCAATTCATTTTATCATTCCTAACAATCTATGATGTAAAAGTCTTGTCTATCTAAATTCTTATAAAGAGCCAAAACTCCCTCTCTCACACACACCTAGACATACACAAACACAGATCATTTAACCTGACCAAAAGTCTAGTGATAAGACTTTTTATCCAATAAAGGGCTACACAGCAACTTTATCTCGGTCTGCTGTGTTTCCTCACTGATGCTCATGGAAGGTTTTTTTCTTGACAGCTGTAATGAGATTAGAAGGAACCCGGAACCAGGGGAGACATGTAACGCCTTTAAATGAGATGGAATGAAACTCTGCTAAACTATTCATCAGCTGAGACTGTGCTAAGTGCAAGACTGTGAACAGGCACACATACACACACACATGCACAAACACACAAAAAATCTAAGTGCCCTGTTCTTCCCTACGTCCCTTGACTCAGCACGACATCCTTCCAAATTAAGGCAGTCGTGTCGGAGTGTTGTAGTTCTGAGTTACCGGAAAACACTAGATTGTGCATTACTTTGACTTTCTGAGATGAGTGATGCCCTGTGGAGGTTTATCCTACTGGCTAGATGGAAGACAGAAGCTGTAATCTATGCACATATCTCAGCTTCTGTCTCTTCTTCTCTGCTGCTTTCTTTTCAACATTAGAGTATGTACTGTACAATTTCATATCGAACAAAAAGGTTCTCTCAAAAATTGTACAATATAGTGTTTTACTGAATGAGGGCTGCATTACCAAGAGTGTTTGGTAAGAATAAAGTCTGTCACTGTCTGAATGATCTCCTGTGGAGGCAAAAATAGTTGATGGTGATTGGCTTGCATGCATGGAAGGGATTTTAGGATTTAAATTTTTAGTTCATTTTTATAGTTTTTGTGGACATGCTAGACAAATGCAAATGATTTTGGTTTTATGCTCGTCAGAAGGGCAAGCATCTACATGAGCTGATGCTGCCAAGATTGTGTATGATTTTTATAAGGTCATGCTCTATTGTGGTAGCAAGAGTGGCATGCACTGACACTTTTCATGGCATTGACAAAAAACTAAATGGAGAACTTCCACGGTTTTGGATAGGCAGGGCACTGGGGAGAGAGAAGGCTAGACAGAAATGATAGCAGCTATGGTTTTTGATCTATCAACTCACTGTCACTGTTGTACTATTCCTCCCTACAGACCAGGCACTGACTCTTGAAGTATCTGATTCTTTCTTGGGGGGGTTTCCAGCCGAGGAACATTGCTAAACTTGTGTCTTAAACTGAGATGGAGATGATTATAGTTCACGCTTTTATTTCATCTACTGTTGCTTCCTTTTCACCTGTTTTAGCAAGACATCCCTAGAACATTTACAAGTGGTCCAACATGCTGCATGTTAAGCTTTTGACCAGGTCCCCTAAAAGGTCTCATGTGACATCGATCTTGATCTCTTTATACTCACTAATTCACATACACTAATCATCTATGTAAAATCACTAATTTGCAACAGCAAATATTTTTAGAGAAATGTAATACCACCTGAATTTAGTTTTTTTATTAACATAATGATAAAACAATTTGAATGAATGTATCTGCCAAGTTGCAAAATGTCCATGGCATTCACTGACGTATTTCATGTGTTCTTCCTACAATATCCACTCGAATAGAAAGTAAATCATGATTAGCATTTTCATGGTTATGTTTAGGCACTCACAGCACTTGGTTTAGGTTAGGGAAAGTTTGTCGATCTTGGTTAAATTGGTTAAATATTGAAAAAGTCTAAAGTGACTTGAAGCACACAGGGTGTGTTTAATTTTAGAAGATTTAACCAAAACCACAATCTTTCTCCTTAACCAAAGAGTTTTTGTTGCCTTAATTTAACCACACACAGGAATGTGGAGACTTTCCCCCCAAGACTAGATAGCGTCAGTCATTTCAGCAAGTGCCTCAAAACGACATAAGTTTACTTTCAAGCGACAAAGTCCTCTAGCAGCTGTAGTAATTATGAGCGGAACAAAGAAGTAAGACAGTTGACAGTATTATAGAGCGACAAACTCTGCGTAGGAAAGAGGTCATTGTGGATGGATGGGTCAACAAAACATCAGACTTAGGAGACAGCTGTTCGTTTCACTTTTCTGAACCAGCAGTCAATGTTGTTGTTTTTTTAAAGCATGACCACAATCGCTCCATAACCTTAATCATGTGGTTATTATTGTAACGAGGATGACAAAGGTCCCCTAACCTAATCAAACCTTAACCATGGCATTGTCAAATCATTAAAAAAAAAAATATTCAGAAATAGTGATTTCCCGAAAGGGGAGTCAGATCAGAAAAGGCTTCAATGTGTCGTTCTACATTTCATTTGGAGGACTTGTTGGACTGTGAAACCCCAGTCTCCCGTGCCAAAGTCCTGAGATTTGTACCCCCCATCCATCCCAGGACTCCTTCCCTTTGACTTCCGTGCAATACAAGAATGAAAAGAAAAAGAAAAGAAAGCAATGCGTTTCCTTCAAAATGTATTTGGCAAAACAAATGGGTAGTATAAACGTTTTCTAAGAGACAGGGTTACTTTTAGAACTCTGCTTGGTCACGCAACTGCCTACATTAGAAAACTACTGCAACCCTACATCACCAGTAGGTTTTTTAGATCTGTGAACACTGTGGACACTTCCACACAGCTCAACAGCCACCTGTTTAGGCTTGCCTATGCTTTCTTTATTTTTATCTGTAGTTTTTTCCACTCTCATATTGTGTTTGTATTTTATGTCTTACTATTATAATTTATTCTTAAGTGCTTCTTTTTTTTATGAAGCATGTCTAATCTAGAAAGATAGATGCTTTCCATGTACAATCTCTGTACACTGTTTTCAATGTTACAATTTGTACATTTAACTGAAAATTGCCCACAGTATGCATCGCTATTCTCCAGCTGCAAACAAGCAATTTTATGTAGCAGCAAGCACTGGCATTCTCCACATTTGGGCAACTGTGAGTAAGAAGCTAATGACTGAAAGGGTCAATGAGACCGGGAAAAAGACAGATGGAGTGACTGAGTGAGAGAATGGCTCATGGCAGATGGAATGACTGAGAGTGGGAGAATGATGACGATCAAGGCAGGGATTTGTGAGAGGAATAAAATGATTGCTGTGGGACGCTGTGTGTGTGTGTGTGTGTGAGTGTGTGTGTATGTATGTGTCAGAGGTGGGGGTGGGTTGCCCTAGCAATGTCTAATTGTCTTTGTGTTAAATAGCAATTCCATTGGTCTGCCAGTGGCCCCATTAGGATGACCTTCAGTTGGTAATGGAAGGGGAATGGGAAAAATGTTGCCCATGATGGGGGCACAAGGGAGCTAAAAGTGTGTGTGTGTGTGTGTGTGTGTGTGTGTGAGAGAGAGAGAGAGAGAGAGAGAGAGAGAGAGAGAGAGAGGAGGGACATGGTGAGGAAAATGAAGAAAGAAGGGATAGAAAAAAAGGTTGATGGAGTGAGATGGAAAGTCAAGAGAAAGGAGAAAAATCCTGCAACTGTTAATAGTTTGACACTTAGAGTAGTGGGTAACTGAGGAAAGGGGATGGCTTTTCAATGATGGGACGGATAGAGGAAGAGGAGAAGGAGGCTGAAGGACCTGATGCCTGACATCACAGGATGACAATCAGTGCCCTGGGAAAAGGCAAGTCTGACCTGCCTTCTCTCTATGACACACACATGCACACGTTAGTACTTATACGTCTCAGGATTCTCATTGACATAATACACTTCCTAAAGTAGCTCCTCAACTTATCCTTGACTATCATTATCAAACCTTTTTTTTGCACACCAAGACTAGATTTTTCGTGTTTTTTGTATTCTAAAAACCTCATTACACATGGCATTTGATGACAAAAACAAAAATACAGAATATCAGCAGTCCTATCCTTTAACCTTACAATCAAGTGTTTCTTGATTGAGTGTTCCTTTGAGGAAGTGAGGATATCACTTTACAAAAATGTCCCCACTTACATGGTGTAAAATTCTAATTGGTCCTCACAAAGAGGTACGCAAGCACACACACTCAAATAACCTATCCATCAAGTAAAGACATATCGCTCCCCCCACCCAAATTTACTCAGACTCACATAGCCACTGTATACTACAATATATAGAGCAGTATTATACACTCACACTCTCAGACATGCATGAACTTGTACCTTTTTAACACACACGCGTCCACATACACAAGTACACAGATTTGTCCCTACAATGTGATGAATACTGTACATAAATTTGAACACACACATTAATATATGCATAATACATATATAGCTTACACATACACACACACCTAATGTGTATGTCTCTACATCCCTTTTAACGAAACACAAGTGCATTTTAGCCACCTGACGGCCTGTCCACCATAGTAAGGTGTCCTATTTCTGAAGGGCATTTAAAGTCAACTCATTTTCTGTTTCCAATCAGAGGAGATGTATTGCGCTCATCAGCCTTGATGCATGGGTATGGATAATATAGCAACACTGAGCATCTGAGGAACCAGGAACCAATTAAATCTAGGTAACTGCCGCATAGACAAAAGCATGAGCACACACACCCACGCACACATCTTCTCAGAGATAGAAACATAGCATTATTTTTGGAGTAAATGGGATGGCATTGTCCTTGACAAAGACTTACATTTCTTAAACAGAAATCAATCACGTTAAGAGACAATTAGTGGCCTAGGAAAACACCCACTTTTCTTTTTGTGACTCTCTCCCTCCTTCTCCCTGTGCTCCTCTGTCACTGCCTTTCTATCCATGGAATATTTTAGAGGGAAAAAAACACACTGAAAGTCATACTACAAAGTCAAAGATCTTTACAGAGAACAGTGTCACCTACTGGCTTACCCTGAATTAATTGAAAACAGTGTGGGGTGAGTAGACTGATGCAGGGCCAAGTTTCCAAAATGCTAACTAACTTTTAGGGACAGAATTCAGAGTGGAAAAGTTAACCTGTTGGTTCTCAAGGGCAGTTTTTAAAAAGCTTGAAGCACTTCTGTCTCCTTGATTGTGCTGTTCCCCAACCTTTGATTTGGTTTGATAAAACCTAAAGGTCTAGCATTGTTGTAGGGGCAAAAATGAGGGCCCAAATAGAGCCAAACAGCAAACTGTTAAATATCAAAACACAAGTTCATCATCATCAATATTAAATTAGATCCTTTAAAGCTAGATTTTGACTGGAACACCCTATAAGACAGGTCCTCAGGATCAGGAAATAGTGGAGGTGTCGTATTAAAGCCCTTAACATTTTAGTTTACCAGATTACCACAGACCAACACACAATAACAACACACACGACCTGGAGCTATTGGGAAACGTGAGGGTATAATGGGGCCCTGGGGCAGTTGCTTGCTTTGCCTGGTTGGTAATCCAGCCCTGTAAATCTTAGCTCAATAGCTTTAAAGAACTACAATATTTCACAAAAAGTCACCGTTTTCAGGATTATTAAGAATTCCTGCAGTCACAAGGCTCCCTGTCACCTAATAAGTATTTATTTGTTTGGATGTAGGCTTTCTGAGCTGGACAAAAGGAAAAGGAAAATATAACTCATCAACACATCAGAAATTACTCTTCACCACTGCTGCAATAGTAAAACACATTTGAATGTTTCCTTTTGTTAATTCATTGGGTTATTCAAGCTCTGGCAAGAGAAGCCTCTGGGATCTAATCTTTTTGTTGCCATGGTCTTTGTTTTCAGGAGTAGACCACCATATTGGTTTTAGTATCTCTGTCACGTTTCTGTTTTTTTTAGCTACCCACCTTCCTTTCCTTATCACGCACCTCTTCAGGAGCATATGCAGTCTGAACATCCACAGCTGCCTGCATGACGAGGCAGATAAGGGAAGATACTTTTTCAGAGTTGCAAAGCATGATATTAAATTGCCCGTTTCAGTGGTTTGCTTTTTTTTTGAAGAGAACCTGGTAGTGTGATATGTGTCTAAGTGTGTGTGTGTGTGAGGTATCATCTCTTAATGATTTTTGTATTTGTGTCCACCATGTGCCCAATAAGTATACACATAAAATTTTGTGTGACACAGTATGCTACACAATGTGTGTGTCAGTTTTCCCACAGTTTTTTGTTGTGTACACAACACAGCACATGCACACACACACACACACATATGTATGTATGTGGTATAAAGGTTTTATCAAGTAACAAGAGCCGTGCATCATTGAGCACTAGGGGCAGGCAGCTTGTCCCCTGTGCAGCCGACTGGAAGGCTGGGATCCCAAAGGTCAGCTGCGCTCTGCATAAACAGACATGAACCACTGGCCTGGATGTTTTCAGTAGCTCGAGAGGCAGCTCACGGCCAGATAACCACAAATCAGAAACAGTTCCAGTCAGAACCTTTAAGCCTTTGAGCACCATCTGGTTCTGGGAGGAGCAAATCCCACCAGGTTAGGACGGACGGGAGGATAAACAAGAGAAGGGGATATGAAGGATCACAAAGAGTAGTTGGATGAAGAGAGAAAAAGAGGACTACAGAAATGAGGAACAAAATAGAAAAATTGCTGTTTTAGTGTGCATGTAGGCATTTTACTATGAACATTTTCACAGTGGTTTAGGCTTGACGTTTTTAAACATGAAAAGTTTTTACACATTTGTATTAGATCACAAATTATATTAAGTAGGTAGAAATTTTGAGACCAGAAAGATATTAATCTGTGACACTGTGTTTGAGTGTTTCTGTGTCCAAGACTGAAGAAGTATTTATTTTTTTAAATGTATTAAAAATGCTTCTATACAGGATGTATTATTGGGTGAAATTTTTTATGTTTTATTACCAGCCACAATACTGAGAAGTCGTCTGCCTCAAAAATGCCTCCAAAAGAAGTGGTGAACATTCTACCAGAGCACATTACACTGTCAAAGAAAGTACAGGAAAATGCCTGGGTCGGTAAACCAGCAGCAACGCCTTTCTAACTACCAGCACCTGGCCAGCAGCGTAAAGACTGACCCAGCCAGCAGCAAAAGTACTGGCAGGGACGATAAAGATTTCACCAGCGAATGGAGCCAACAGCACCAACAAGTCAACTAGCAAAGGGACCCATCATCACATTCTTCTGATGACACTGCCATACTCTCACTACTCAATCACAATAACTCTGATACAGCCAATCAAAACTCTATTTGTCACTTCACACAATAGTGCACTGATAACTAACTACAGCTGAACGTGGACCAAACAAAATAACTGGTCATTAGCACATCAAACACACCCCACACTGGACTGAACCCCTCCTCCATCCACCACGGCAAGACAGTTGAACAGGTGAGCAGCTTCAAATATCTTTGAGTCATCACAGACAATAAACTCCCCCCGACTTCCTGCTGTTGCTTTACAAAAGCATAATTTAACCCACCCTGCTGTACTGTTCCCTTACATGACCTCGATCATTTTTGCTGACCTCGATATTGCCCGTTGTGTTTGTTTACATAAGAATGTCACCAACATTTTAGCCAACATAATGTCAGAATGAAACAGCAGCTTTTTCCCTACCATTGTAAGACTTTTTCACCTGCGTTTTTTCACAGCGCCTAAGCCGAATGAACAGAAAAAACTATGCTGAGACACGTTTTTCTGTCATTTCTGGTCGCGCTGCTTCTGTCCTCTCATCGTCTGCTCTCTGTGTGGAGTTTTACTGTGGGAGGGACTCCTCAACATACACACGGTGTTGCCAACTTGTCTACTTTCTTGCTAGATTTAGTGACTTTTCAGACCCTCTTAGCGACTTTATTTCTAAAAAGCGACTAGCGACAAATTTAGTGACCTATTCAGACCATCATAAAGATGGAAAATATATTAAAATGTATTATATTGTAATTCATTCCCATGCATGCTGCTTTGATCATTACATCTCTGCAATACTTGAATAACTGTGCAATATCCGTGCAATAATTAGTTTTTTGTCCTATTTATTATTCATACCTCCATTACTGCTGCTGTAATACTACTTATTACTTATATTATTACATTGCATTTATACCGTATTATCATCATCAACCGGAAAACCCACTTGGTACTTCACACTTATTTTATTTTATACTTATACCCACTTGGTACTTAATTATTTTCTGGCCTGTTTTTTATAGTTTTTTATAGTGTATTGTATTATATATTTTTTTGCTAGTACTTTCTCCTGTGTGCACTGACGTAAAGACGAGCTGCTGTAACAAAGAGTTTCCCTTCGGGGATCAATAAAGTATTTCTGATTCTGATTCTGATTCTGAGAGTAATTGCAGTCCTCTGTTCTTCTGCCAACAGCACCGGGGTCTCGCCCCTCCCTCTCCTCTTGTGCCATGTGCAGACAGTCAGTAGGTGCAACGTGTGCGCTAGGCAGGTTTGAGTTTCTCTCTCACTCTTTCTCTCCGAGTTTTCCTATAGCTTGTAAATACTTAAATAGTTTGTTTCATCTTCTCCCTCTCTTTGTAGTTTTTTAAAAACTTTTTTTATTTTAAATGTACAATGTTCCTGTAGAGAGTTTGTGATTATTTGGCTAATAATTTCTCTATCTACCTTATCTCTCCCTTGCTGCAACCAACAACCCCTATTCTTTATGCAAATGAATGCAATGGATTGCGATGCAAATGACTTCCCTTAAAATGACAATAATACTGTTTAAGTAGTTATTGTGATATGCCTACTGTGTGGTAGCTTGCTGCCATCGGTGTGTGAGTGTGTGTGTGAGTTGGTAAATGAGCAGCAAAAAACTTGTAAAGCGCTTTGGATAAAAGCGCTATATAGCCATTTATTTGTATTTGTTGCTGTGTGTGTATATCTGTGTGTTTCTGTATGTGTTGTATTGGCTATGAAAACAAATCTCCCTCTGGGACAATAAATCTAAATCTAAATTTTGAGTATACCAAAGCTACATTTGAACAAATGTAGCAAATATTTTGAAAAAAAAATCATAACTCAAGGTCCGCTTACTCGTTTAGTTCTGAACTTTTAAGTGCATCTCATAGTCTTGGCATCCGCGATGTGGTTACTGTACTACAAAGTTGTTGTTTTTTTGTCAAACTACTGTTTCCAAGGTCAAGGAAACACATGTTCACGCTCAATCCACAATAAAGTTTCCTTTCTCTGATGACTAACTGTCATGACTGACAGTGACATTATCAGTCATTCTAGTGTCTTGCTCCATGTAGATACTAGATGAAAACTGAATAATCATTAACATATCTGTATTTAGAGAGCAAAGTCATAATAGAGTAACGGTGTGTTCAAGTCAATGACAACTTTGCTAAAGTGTCAGTTATTTCATATTGGGTAGTTCTCGCCTCAAACAAATTCTCCTGTTCCAGTCTGAACAGTCATCTGTATTCACTTACTGCCTCATTTGGGAGATCAATTAGGCCTACACCATGTTGATTATTAGTGCACACTCACCTATCCAGTTGGTGCTAAATGAAGTGCAAAGATCATTTACTGTATTTCAGAAGACACTACCTGACAGAGGTCAGGCACCACATTGAAAGAAGACTGATAATTGGACATCAATTATACACCATTATATTGATGAACCTGGCCACAATGGCTTTATATAAAATCCCTCACAAAACAGCTGCATAATTGACAATGTTTGCTGTCATTGACTCTTTGCCTTCTGTTCTATTACTGCTACTACTGCCAACACCACACACACACACACACACATGCACATACACAGAGGAGTTGCCTGGCATCCCTCAGTAAGCCTAATGATGTCCACTGAGCCACAGGAGGAGCACGAGGAGAAATGAAGGACTTTGAAGAAACTCACCAATGCTTACTGTGTTCTGAGGATTACTCAGTTATCCACTACAGTGATATTCAGAAACAACACAGCATAAAATTCTAAAGGCTTTTATATTTTCAAGTCAGTGTTATGGGAAGTCCTCCTGTGTTGTGTCCCACAAAGTTTCACTCGACTCAGTTGTGCAGAATCTTTTTGATACAAAGTTGTTGATAGAGATATATATCCAAGAGTTTTGCATAGCTCCACTTAAATTAGCATTATTTGTGATTCAAATCTGGTATTTTAAGTGGTAGAAACAAATGTCCAAGTGGAGAATTGTTAGAGAATTGTAATCATATGTCAGATATACAATTATACGTGACATTTTGCTGACTTTTCTAGATTCAAAACTTGATTGCAGCCTAGCTCCTCCTGCTTCCGCTTTCATGGTTACAGATGTGGGATACATTGACTTTCTTCAAAATCACCCTGCCTCTTTTCCTCATCTTTGGCCTAACAAGTGTTCCTTGTGACTTTGAGGAGTTTGTTTCATTCCCTTCCTCACACTGGTAGTATCAATGATCTATGGTAGATGATTGTTTTGTTGACACTGTGTGTCCCGGCCAATAATTTTAATGCGTCTCCAGGGACCTATTACGCTGTTATAATTACCATTGGAAAGACTAAGGGAACTGTTTGTGCCAATGCTAGACATTCATTATGCCTCCTCATGCCTGTGGGCTGCACAGCTCCACTGCTTGATAAAGTGTACACTGAAAATAAAGGGATTTTACCTCTTAATAAAGATAAGACAATACTTTAGTGCAGACAGGTCTGTTAGCTCATCCATGCTACCCCTTGCTTGTACTAATCATATTTCTCACTGTGCAGTAATATCCTTTACAACCTCTTAAAATTATGAAAAGTTATAGGAACTTTTTTTACACCTTCACCTTTTGTCTTAAACCTTCTGACATTCAGGTGCAGTTTTTTATAACATTGGAGAAGATGGTATTTTGGCACATAGATGTGAGTAGAATTGGGCCTACTTGGGGAAAAAAAATGTTCCAAATTAAAAATTGTCTGTTTTTACTTTTTTAGGCAACTATAAGAAATCAGGGATAGATGTTCGATCTATATTTTGAGTACTAAAAAGTAAATAACACAAAAATCTTAGTTAAAAGTTATAATCCTTAAGATTTTCATTATAGCAAACCATTTTTAAAAATTCTATATGGCCACAGACAATGGCAATGAAGAGCTGCAGGCGACAGGCTCTTACTGCAGTTTGTGCAGATCAGCACACTTCCAACTCTTCAAGATAAACCCCATGATGTCCTGTTGTACGGAAAACCCCTTGCTGTGTGTGCAGCATGAGATCTGATCACGGTCGTGGCATGGCTCAACATGGGCAGATTAGATTAGATTTGCTTTAGCGCCAGATTTATCAGAAATTGTTTTTGCATCACAAGGCAAAGGCTGCTATACATGACAATACAACGCATATATGACAAAACAAACAAATTCAACCAGACAAAAAAAAAACATTTTTTTCAAACAAACGCAACATTTTAATTCAAAGAATGTGACACAGTAAATCCTCCCTTCGTTTGGCTGCACTGTGAACAGGTACACGAGTTGTTCAAAGGAATTCTGGGACCTGTATTATTCAAACACACTTACAGTTTTACCAGCAGTAACAACAGGTTTGACACCAAATCAACCAGAACTTAAATCTTAAGGATTATAACTCCTTTCTTAATAGGAAAGGGATACAAATCAACAACTATCAACAGCTTTTGGGTGTATAGAGACATGCCCCTAAAAGAATAAGAGGTTTTCTGTGAGATAGATCAGCCTTAAGAATGTATTCTTCACAATGCACAAGCATGTTTCATTCACAAGCTTTGAAGCAAACTGATGGTAGCTAACACATTAACCCAGCCAACTTTAGCCTGGAAACCAGGCTCATTCATTCATTTGCTACCGCAAACTGCAAACTTGTTTGCTTTTTTTCCAGCCAGGCTAAGGCAACGTGGCTTGCTAGCAAATTTGCCAGTTGACATAGCTGACTGCCCAGTAACATTAACTTTAGCAAATGTATATGCTTAGTTAACATTAGGACTTACAGTTAGCGCCTTTAAGTGTCTCTTCAGGTTGGTTGTATTCTTCCCACATAGTAGCCACAAGGAATCTCCTTCTCCTCTTTTCTCCTGCGCTCTTCTGCACCTGTGAAGGGCACGTCCACGCGCGGTGGCTCTTTTGATGCCATCTACTCCGCAATGTTGTAGTAAACACAATCTGAATTTAAATGCAGCATACAATTTGGAAAAACGACTGACTATTGCAGTGGTTTTATAGGGTTACATAATAATAATAATAATAATAATGTAGAATAATAATCTAAGGTGTTCTTCCTGCTTGTTTGTTTCGGACTGGCGTGCATCCAAACAATTACGCATACAAAAATATTTATTGTATCAATTCCAAGTAACGACAAAACCTATAATGACCACTTTTGCTAAACAAGAGGCCTACACTGCGGTCGAAAACCCAGGACACGTCGCTCAGTCCTGAAACCTCTCCTTCACTCAATGCATAGAGTAAGTCTAATGCCTGTTTTGCATTCATAACAGACAGACTAGACACGCAATTGGGGGAAAATGTCATGTATTTTTTGAATGTCTGGTAGCCCACCACTGACATTTTAGTCCCATCTTGTCTCGTGAACGAAAACAAAACATACATTTCGTCATAGCTTTTATTATCAAAGATCTATTTTTCGCTCGTCAACGTCTCGTTTTAGTCATGGAAAAAAGGTAGTTGCCTGTATTGTATGCTTGGTATATTTGGTTTTGTGTGTGTGTGTGTGTGTGTGTGTGTGTGTGTGTGTGTGTGTGTAAATATATGGATGTGTTCATTTCTGTGGAGTCTGTGTGCTCTTGTGTGACTGTGCTCTGCAGACAGACAAAACTGGAGAGAGGGGGAAATAATTTTCGCTTTTGTGCTTTTTAGCATTCAGCAGCATGTCCTTGGTTCACGCTCTCAAATATTTGCACGAGCAGGCCTGTGTCTGCGATCGTCTCAGTGTGTGTTTATCAAATGCTGTGTGCTCAGCCACTTGCAGCGATCTGCACTACCAGTCAGTAAGCAGCCATTCTCGCTGCACCCTCCATTTGACTATCGAGGTCAGCCGTCCTCGTAACCTGCAGACGCTGTCCATGAGGCAAATGGAACCTGACATTGGTAAGTAGTCCTCCCCACACTCTATGCAGGTGGCGTTGCAATCAGCTGTCCTGAACTTTAAATGGGGCTGACTGTTTCAGCACTTTAAAAACAAACAGGGGAACAGAATTCCAATTGCTTTTTGTACCGAGATATGGTAAGGGGTAACCACCCTGCTTTCTTTGATTACCATCCTGCTCTTTTTTATTTCTCCTTTGAATGTGTTCAGATAAAGTTGACAGGATATTAACATGAATTACTCTACAAATCCTTTACACTGTACTGTAAAGAGACACCTTTTCATCTTTGGGATGCTGGCAAGAAGAGCAGTGCAAATCTTATTTTCTGAACTGCCGAGGGACAAGTGAAAGCAATTCATTTGTGTCAGACAGGAGGCAGTGATACTTTGAGCCACTTGCCACTGACTTCAGAGAAAGCTCACTGTATTCTCTGCCCACAGTGAGGCTCAAATTAGATTGATTGTGGCACAGTCAATGTCATGCCTAGTTTCCTTTTCCAGACACAGCAGTTTTCACTCTGTGGCCAAGTCAGAACCATTTCTGTTTACCTGATGAAAGTGCCAACACATTTTTAGGTCTATTTTTTTTAAATGGTTGTTGGTTGTGTTGTATGAGGGGTGAGACTATATCATGTAACATCAAAACAACACCACAAAATGAATCAAAAACTAAACCTATCATATAGACTTGACATCATAGTCTCCCCTCTCTTCTGCTCCCTTCTGTTATCACCTGTTTGCTTTTCTGGGACTCTATCTTGACTGATCTCCCAAGCACTCTACTTGTTTATGCTAACCAATCATGTGTAAGTTATTGCCCACCCACACTGCAGCTTGAAGCTGTCCAGGAGGTGCCAGGTGTGCCAAACACCATTTCACTTGCCAATAAGAAAATCAGCTGGCATGATGGAGCTTGTGAAGGGTGTACCCTTCGCCTCTAAAAAAAAGCATGCATGTTTCAAATAATTTTAGGAACAATGAGAGCATAAAAAATATTATTTATCATGTATTAAAATCATTTGGATGGCTGTAATTAGCTTTTGTTTGTTCTGGATTTTGAGACAAGATGGATGGATTAAGAAGCCTGCTGATTTTTTTAATATTTGCTTTTAGTTAGGAGGTTCACCTTTGATCAAAGCATTCAGCTGATATTATTTCTCACACACAGTGAGAATCATTAAGAGTTGGAGCTCTATGAAATGGCGAGACAGTTGTTACTTACGCTTTTCCTTTTTAGGAAATGCTGCACATTCCACTGCAGTTAGCCTAATTATCACATTATGCTGTGATTACCTACTCACCTGGAAAGGTAATTGCTTGGGTTTTTCCCAAATGCACAGGCTCCAATTAACAATGGTTACTCATTCACTGGCTTTCTTGCTTTTTTGTTTGTAGGGAAGCAGACAAAGAAAAGGGACACACAGCTGGAATACAAATACCCTGTGTATTTTCTGCCAGTTTCAAGGCATTGCAATAAAGTATTTATTCTTCACTTGTAAAGGATGTGTTCAAGCACATATTAATTCATTGGCACGGGAAGGAGGACAGAATGAAATACAGTGGAAATATAATTTTACCCTTTTAAATACTCTCTGGTAAAAAATTATTTTAACAGTTTCATATGTGGTTTTCTACCTAAGTATCTGATGTGACTGCATGCCTTCACCCCAGCTAAACATTTAGAGGAAGAACATTTAGAAGAGAACATTAACTGGCCATAGCTAATAATGGCACAGAAAAAATAGCTTATTTCTTTCACTTTAAATAGTCCAACTTAATAATAGGCTATATGGAAAGAAGGGACACAGTGTTCAGTAATGAAAGGGATGCTGCATGTATCTACATCCCCTGGCGCATCCCCTGTTTGATTTGCTCTGGCAGATGAGTCTGGTCCTCCTTCTGTTCAGACAGATTTCCAGCTGACCTGGCTTGGGTCAGGCCAATCACAACCGTCCATCACATCCAGGTACTTTGCCCTTGCGTCATGCCACCGCACCTTTTTGGGTGAAAGCAGCCCCTCTAAGCAGCCAAATTTCGCTCTCATTTCAGGTAGTTTTGTTTTTTCACTGTATTTACTGTGGTATTTTATTTCTCTTGTTGTGAAGCACTTTGTACTTTGTTTTGATAAGTGCTCTATAAATATAGTTTCATTATTATTATTTTTCCTTAAATGTTACTCAAATCACAATTTGGAACATGAAGCTGGAGAACTCTCATCAAACTGTAAAGTGTTAAGGTAAATTCGGCATGTACATAATCCACCAACTAAATCGTATTTCTAAGAAAATCCATGATAAACATTATGTTTTGTTCAGCAGGACTGCCTAACAGTACATCAAACTTCCATTGTGATTTTTAAGTTTATTTCTGATGTGCTTATTACCAAAATTACACCATGTAAAATTAAATTTGGGACAGAAAAGAAAAACAGTCGCTTGTTACGGTAAAGTCGGAATGAAACCTGGTTAACATTAACAATTAGGTATGAAGATTATTCGACAGCAGTTCATTAACATTGCCATTAGCTAGCTAACATTAAGTTGCTGCAGTTGCACTGTGGGCTTTGGGTACAGGCAGGTGAAGCTGTTTTACTTGGTACCTATGTTTCAACAAACCAGGGGAAAAGCCAGCTTCTCGTCTAGAGAAAATACTGATAGGTGCTGATTCTGAGGACAGACAGATGAGACAAACTGGATGGACAGCTACAGTATCTAAACATGACGCATTGTTAATGTTGAAAACACCACAAAGTAAGTAGCAATCAGCCTGTACAAGCCTGTATGTTTGTTGCTGGTTGTATGTTTAAATATACTGTGATATTATTTCCATGCAAGTTTCAGATTTAACTGAACAGAAAATGTGATACTACATCTGTCAGTTTGTCGTTCTACACATTAGTGCAGGAGCTAACAAAAACCTGGAATAAAATTCTTGTGAATGCTGGATTAATAAAGGCTACTAGTGATTATTGAGACAAACCACAACAATAGTGCCTCTGAACATTGGAATTTGTGTAATTCACAGCTGCATATCTAAGTTGAGTCTGAAATGCATTCAAATTAGAAAACTGACTTAATGAAGTATTCCAGATTTTGTATGTTCTCTAATTTTATACACTTACATACTAAATTATCATTTGTTCCATAATGTTAGAGTTTAGACTTCATATTTATGATCAGAATTCTGATTAACAGTGTGATCCAGCTGATGGCCTCATTTGATATAATTATTATTATTTATTTATATAATTATTATCTGTGTTAGAGCTGATATAGCTAAGAAAGCTGATCAGGTTGGTTTTCAATCCAGGCTGCTTTATTTAGTACAAGATTTGCAACTTAACGTCATAAATTACAAAAAGATAAATACCTACAGAATACAACCAAGATACTTTTTTACTTTTGTTATGTCAAGGATCCCATAATTTCAGGTTCTTGTGAAACTCCAGAGGCAACAGTCTTGCCCACTGAACAATATTTGGTTTGCATGAGCCCATTATGACCCAGCCACTCTTCACACAGGAGTAAACTGCAAACCTTTTTTATAAACTCTAGGGTCTAGGGGAAGTGTTTAATACTCAAAGGTGGTGCAGCGCTTTAAAAAGTTTACAGTTACCTTTGGTTTTAGTCTATAAATTACTTGCAGATGACAGTCAACCCACAGTTGTATGAGGATGCACAGAAACCTGGGAGTTGTGTTGTTTTCAAAGCACTGCCAGTGAGATGTTCTGCAGCTCATTTTCACAGCGCTCTACCTCACAATACATCATTATCAGCTATGACAGTAAAGTGACACAGTAAGGCAGAGGTATAAAGCTATAGCAATAGCTCACATCTACATTTACAGCTGACAAAGTTAAAAAAAAAATAAAGACATTTGAAACATTTGTATATAAAGATACATACCCATATGTGATGCGTAACAAATGCTGTTCCATGGGCTTTTTTCATTTCCATTTTCCATCCGTAAGAATTGCTGATGTGAAGAACTACATGTAGACAGCCATTGATGTAGCTGCTGTGAGCAGCTGGTCTCTGCCAAGAAAGCAGACACATGCATACACATAAAAGCACACAAAAACATGTGCACATAAAAACAAATACACACGCACACACACCCTACACTCTCCCTACACTCTCTCACATCTATTACAGCATTTCCTGCTCAAGGGCTCTCACTTCATTTCAACACACAGCCGCACAACACAACTTTTCAACTCGCGCAGAAAGTCCAAGGACATGACTAATACCTGACTCACTCTGGAGCTCTGGCCAAGAGTAACAAGCACTTTATACAGTGATGTGCACATTTCATGCACTCTGCAGTATCAGAATGAATACTGCATAGCTATGACTTGGGACATGTCTCAATCTATCGCAACGCACATAGACACAAACACACAGACACATACAGACAGACATATTGACATTCACACCTACATACAATATGGAGTCTCCAATTTACCCAACCTTGGATTGTGGGAAGAAACCAGAGGAAAATCAGAGGAAACCCACACAGACACAAATATTATGTAATAATGGTCTTATAATTTAAAGTATAGTATAAAAAAATAAAAGTAAAGTTTTTATCTCAAAAGTCATTCTTAGATCCAATCAGAAATCGACATATACTCAAGGGGATCAATTAAGTTCCACCTTTTTACTTGAGTGCTCTGTGATATGGCTACATTATCAAAGAAGATCACTAAATAGTTAATAGTATACCTCTGAGATATTAAAGAAATCAAAATAAATCACTTGAGCTTATACTGCATATCGCACATGAGATGTCAGAAAACCACAAGGTTTTCACAGCTCACAAGAGCTCACAAGAGCTAGGGTTATTTGTCTAACCACCACCAACACTAACCAAAAAAACAACAACAAATAGCTGCTCGGTCATAACCATGCACATTTAATTTCAAATGTGTTTGATATTATACATATTGACTTGAGACCAATAGCAATAAAACAGGACTCAACTCAGACTCAACTTGTTGAAATTTGTCAAGCAGGGAGACAGGGAACACAAGGGAATAGGACCAGGACTAGGAGGCAGTGCAGGTGCAGATCAATGAGTTAATAAAGAAAAGGGCTTAGTCAGGCCGGCAGTAGTCGAGATCAGAAAGGCAGTCCAACAGAGGCAAAAAGTCCAAGGGGGTAAGCAATAATCCAAAATCCAAAACTTTCAAAAGCGAGGTCCAAAAGAAACAGAGTAAATCCAACAAACTGAGAAACAAAGGCCAGGACACTTGACAAGTAGACAATGACGAGCTGACCAAGAACAAAGGAAGCACACAGACTTAAATACAGTCAGGTGAGGGGAGACAACGAAACACAGATGAAACTGATCAGGGTGGAGCAAACAATCAAAACCGGCGGGAAAGCAAAAAAGACAGGAAGTAAAACTACCAGACACATGAGAGGAAAAGGGCATTTCAAAATAAAACAGGAAATAACTACACTACAAGCCTCAAACCATAACAAAACTACTCTAAATATAATTTGGTTAACTATACATTACTTGGTTACTAGGAACCAAAAGGACAGATAAAGATGTCTAATTGTATGTGCTTAAATGCAGTAAATTGATCCAGTTGCAAGAAGTGATTGAAACATTCATGAATTTAGTGCTAGTCATAAAAGTTTCTGTCTGAAAGGAACAAAAAACCCAGCTGTAAGAGTAAAAGTGTTGTTTTATTCTTAAAATGTATGAATTTGGCCATTGTGCATGAAGCACAGGGCATTATGACTTTGGATTATACACTTCACGATACCCTGTATCAAAGAAAAGCCTGGGTGGCACTGAAACAGTGGAGAAATTAAATGGATGACAGCACTGAATAACTCAGTTACAGTAGTTTACTTAAACAATGTTTTGGGTCTCAGGGGTTCTATTATCAGGTCCCTCTTGTGATATATGGATGTTTTGTTTTGTGGTGTATGCACAAATATACACAACAGTTCATGGCAATGTTATGCTCCTTTAGCAACCTTATTGCTGTTTGCCACCATGGCTCTCTACAGTGATTTCAAGAGACACCTTTATGGTTCCCGAATCAGTATGAGGAAGTAATTCAGTGGAATCAGAGTGCAACCTTGAATGGTCTCCAATACAGAAGACTGGAAGTAAGGTAATTTAATCCCTGAACTCTATTTTCTTCTCACATGTCCAAAATGATTCCACTTCATCCCTGAAGTGTATGGCACATGTTCTCCCATTACATTTATTATAACCTTACACCCTTATTAGTGCATGTGAATGCTATTGGTAAAGTAGCTACTACTGCCTTCTCCAACAACTACTTTTCTCTCTCTCTCAAGCAAACACACACACACACACACACACACACACACAAACCAACACTAATACTCTTCATACCTTCCTACCTCTAAAGGTAATTAAATCTTAAACCATGCACATCACTGAACTGAGCTTTTATTGCAACAGACAGGACACTGCTGGAATTAATTGTTCCTTGCAAGCACACAGTAGAAAGAGTGAGAAGAGAAAAAAGATAGTGGGGGTGAAAAGACAGGGAAAACCGTAGGATTCCCAAACAGCACATTGGTTATTAATCATTATTAATTAATGAATATTATTGTGGTGGAAATGTATGGATATGAAGGAATGTTTAATTTATGCATTGACATGGAATTTAACCTGTGAGGCCTCTTGAGTCCTTCACACTTGGCATGTTTTATGTTGCGAGGCTCTGGTGCTAAGAGGTAAAGATAAAATGGACCTTGGAGAGGTTCCAGACTCCCCTGATAATGTTGAATGAGAAACGACATTGACCAAGGGTTTCACACATTGTTTTGCCTCCTTCCTGGTGGCGTGATTATATGTGATTCTATATGATGTGGGACATACAGCTGAGTGAATGTAATGATACTTTGAGTTTTTGGTATGAACTGTCTGTGTCCATACAAGCTGTACCAATATCTTCTCTGACATCAGATTTGTGTTGTAATAAACTTATACATTTACAAGTAAGGAGAACTGAGGCTTCAGTTATCAAGCTCCTCTCCTGTCGAATCAGATCCCAGTTTGGGTTTGGGAGGCAGACACCATCTCCACATTTAAGAGCAGGACTTAAGACTTTCCTCTTTGATAAAGCTTATAGTTAGGGCTGGCTTGGGTCAGTCCTGAACCATCCCTTAGTTATGCTGTTATAGGTCTAGACTGCTGGGAGACTTCCCATGATACACCTCTTTCCTCTCTCCTCCTTTCCTTTTCCATCTATATGCATTTTTATCCCATTACTGCATGTTACTAACTCGGCATTTTTCTTGCCGCTGTCACCAAGTGCTTGCTCATGGAGGGATTTGTTGGGTCTCTGTAAATAACATTATAAAGAGTACAATCTAGACCTGCTCTATAGGAAAAGTGCAATGAGGTAATTTCTGTTATGAATTGGCATTATATAAATAAAATCAAAGTGAAGAATGACCAGAAGTACAAGTTTTTCCACATCAATTATTTTGATGATTTTTGTAAAATCCAAAATATAATGACAAAGGCCCAATCACAAGTTATCACAAATTGTGTCCACCAGTCAAAACATAAAGGTTCTCAATTTAATAATAATAATAATAATAATAATAATAATAATAAAACTTTATTTACAGAGCACTTATCAAAACAAAGTGCAAAGTGCTTCACAGAGAGATAAATAAAATACCACAGTGAATGATAAAATATAAAATAAATAAAATACATAAAAACAATAAAATAAACAGATAGCTCAGTTAGGAGCAGGATTTTCTTTCCGATAAAATGTGTTTTGAGAAGAGACTTAAAAGAAGACACTGACTCAGACAACTTAAATTCTTGTTCCAGGGGGAAGTTGTTCCAGAGCCTCGGGGCCCTGGTGGCAAAAGCTCTGCCCCCCTTAGTTTTCATCCTGGACTCAGGAACAGATAGAAGACCCCTGCCCGAAGATCTCAAATTACATAAAGGTTCATAAGGGATTAAAAGGTCTAAAATATAATCTGGAGCCAGGCCATGAAGAGCATAACAATGAAAAGAAATCCCATGTCTGCGGATGACATCCCCCAAGGGGAGCATATATAAGTAGAACAGCATTGGTCCAAGAATTGAACCTTGAGGCACACCATAGTTGATATGGGAAAGGGATGACATGTAGTTATTAATGGTGACACAGAATTTCCTATTGGACAAATATGAAGATAACCAGTCTAGTGCAGTGCCAGATACGCCCACCCAGTGCCTCAGTCTAATCTAATCTAAAAGAATGCCATGATCAATTGTGTCAAAGACAGCACTTGTCCAGCAGCACAAGAATTGAGCACATGCCTGTGTATGCATTCATTAAAAGGTCATTAGTGACTTTGAGAAGGGCTGTCTCAGTGCTGTGGTGCTGACGAAAGCCAGATTGTAACTTTTCAAAGGTATTATTGTTTTCCACAGCAGCAAGAAGCTGCTTAGATACAAGTTTTTCGAGAATCTTCTAAATAAAAGGCCATTTGGAGATTGGATGATAGTTGTCCAGGAGGGTGGGATCAAGCCCAGGTTTTTTTAGGATTGGCTGGACACAAGCAGTTTTAAAGAAATCTGGGACGCAGCCAGTAGACAGTTAAAAACAATTAGCAAATGGGGCGCAATACAATCCATAACTTCCAATAAAAACCTAGTTGGGATTTTGTCCAGAGGGCTGGAGGATATTCTCATAAGAGACATGATGTCTATTAGTTCAGGCAGAGTAACAGCAGAAAAATTGCTCAAAGAATCCCTGAGCGGGTGATCCACATCTAAAAAGGCAGAGTTGGGGGTGATACCAGATCGTATTAACTCCTCCTTTCCAGCAAAGTGCAAAAGAAACTTTTCACAATCAGCATCACAATCAACAGGGGCACAAGCAGAGGCTGGGTTTTTGCATCCTTTACCATCCTATTATAAAGGAATAATAACTCTTTTATGGCCACAAAGTGGACCTGGAGACCAGATTTCTTCCATCTGCCTTCTGCTCTTCTGCATTTCCTTTTACAGCTTTGAATACTGTCATTTAACCATGGCTGTTTTCTAGTCCTTGAGTTGTATCTATTTTTCAGAAGAGCTATGTGATCTAAGGTTGAAGAACACAGGTAGTTAAAAGAATCAACCAAATCGTTGGTGTTGGAGGAGCCAGGAAACACATTGCCAGGAGAATTGAACAGTGTACAGAATTTTGAGGCACTATGCATGACACAAAAAGTCATCATTATTTAGAAGTTTGTGGCTCCAAAGTTTGGCGTAGAGTAACACAGCTGAAGTTGTGTTTACACAGATCAGGTGATGCAGTGCAATTTCACCACTTGTTTTGGCATAAAAATGCACTTGTTTTTTTCCACTCCACTCACACTAAGGCTGAGTCTGTTCTAGCTTAATTTTTTTTTTCTCCGATGTCAGAAAGAGTGTTCTGACAGTTGGCAAAAGCCTCTGAACTGTTTGTGGGAGGGAAGAACATAAAGTACAAAATGGCAGAGGAGGTTGAGTACTTTGATAGGTGGGGATACTCCTTTTTCTCATGTAAGAATAATTGTAAAATCTAAGGTGTGTCCCTGTTAGAATCTGAAACCTGAAAGCCTCAAACCTGTGGCAAAAGAAGATCATATACAGTAGGTAATGCTGAGAATGCTTTAAATAGTCTAGATCAAATTTTGACCAGGTGCAGGTAACACCGGGAGAAATGAGACTACTCATCCATATACTACTCATCCACTATTACAAGCTTCAATCTCTTGGTTTCTATGGTATCTTTTACCAACCAAATAGTGATGCATCATTCTTGCTATTTCAAGCTGTGTCCCTCATTAGCACATGCATTATTTAACATATTTGCACTATTTAACATATTTGACATTTTTTGGACAGCGTGGCCACCTGACACTCTAGTCAGTGCTAGCAATTTCAAAATGGAAGACTTCTTCATGTATGAGTGCTGTACTGCAAACCCTAAACTGCATCTTTACTTACCGATCTGAGGAACTGAGTGTTACAGCACAATATGTCCTCACAGTAAATCACACTTAAACTCGGTGAAAACACTACTAGCCAGCTATCTACATTTATAAGCTGCTAGTGTATTAAAACCAATTGTGTGTTTCAGTTATGGTGGACTAAACATAGGTAATCACATAGAAAGCTCATTGAAACTGTTCCACCTCTGATGTGAGTCATAACCCATGACAACCCATGAGACATTTGATGGCTCCAAACTGGTGGCCATAATTGTAATTTAGTGTTCTTTTTAAATTGGTTTGTATTGAACAGCATCCATTTTAATTAGCTGCCTTGTACATTACATGTAAGTTTCCTTTTATTTCCATACCTGTCTGCAGGTTTATCCTTTATGTACTTTGCTTACTAATGAAAAACTCTGCTTGTCGGCTAGCAGTCCGTATTGAAGACATTAAGACATAGCACACTGATAAGGGCCATGTGTGTACATATAAAGCTATACACTCTGATTGAGGAGATAGAAAGACGTTTTTCAATATAGAAAGCCTAATTAACTTTTCCACTCAAACAGAACAAACACAAATAGATACTAACATATGTTGCCACAAACGCTTTCTAAAGATTTATCAGACACTGCCTGAGTTGAAACCAGCTTATTCAGCAGTTTGACAGCCTGTTTCTCTGTGCTTTTTTTGACTGTGTCATCTGACTAAAACCCCAGTTTTTTTTAATACAATAGAATCTTTATCTTTATCTTTGTGAACAATGCCATGCACAACTCAAAAATATAAAAGTCCTTTCAATCTTTACTCCACTACTACAAATTATAGTTTTGTGTTGGACACCTCCAAAGTTCCCAAGGTGAATTGTGTCTTTGCTTTTGGAGCTGTTTAATCAGCTACCTCAGGATATTTGATTTGCTCTGAAACCTCTAGTTCAACAAGATACAAAGTGTAGTACACGTCACGTTGAGACCGTTTAGGACAATGTATGATAACCCTTATCCCTGAAGTATTTTGGTTTAGTGTCTGTCTGTGTCTATTTGTTAACCTAAATAAACTGAAACCAACTCTGAGCTCAGTACACAATTGCCAAACCAAATGACGGACTGGAGCGGACCTGAGTGAAGCTGGGCTACCCATGCAGTTGAGAGGGTGACATTGCAGGGAATGAGTGAAGCGACGACGGAAAGCTAGCCGAGCTCACCTGCATCCTTTTCTTGAATGGCAACCAAGGCATTCAGATTCCTTTGCTTTCCTAAGTCCATTAAAAATATAATCACAATGACCAAGTCACATTATGCCCCACGTTTTCTTTCGCAGTTGAGCGATCAGAGAACGTATGATGGCAACAAGTAATACATTTAAATCTGTCCTCACCTATTTGCAGGCATGTGCGTATTTATAGCAGCTACCATTTTCAATCTATTTTGGAACTGCTTCTTGTTTTTGCAGTTGATGTGCAATTGGTTTTGGCATTTGTTTGTATGTGTTTTTGTAGATTGGGTGTTTAGATGGATGTTCATATATGAAAGCAATCGTGAAAAAAACATTGCATTCCTGAATGAAACATTACTGCATGGTATCCATTTGGAATCAAAATTACTTAGGGAGCTGTGTATCGCAGCAGTGCCACTGAACACTGCATAATGAAATGAAGATTGTGTTCGGAATGAGAATTGAAGATGCATCCCAGAGTTCCTGATACGCTCCATGCTAATCAGAACAACAAATTGCCAATATTAATTTATTGATGCACTTGTTTTTTGAGGAAAGAATTAGGTTAGTGTGGTCTTAAAGATAGTGTTACAAAGTCCCTTTGGAAACAAGAATCTGCAGGTTTCATATTTAACAAGCAGAGACTAAGCAAGATACCAGAATGAACCCAAAGAAGTTACTTGGGGCTCTGTAATCAGAGGCTCACTCAATCCAAGCTGCAGCTAATTTCACATCATCACGAGGAAATCAGTGGACCCCTGCTGCTGGCTCGCTCATTGCTCTGGACAAATGTCAGCCTGAAATGTCATGCGTATGAATAAATGTATTGCAGTCTCCATGTGCACAACACAGCATTATATCAGCTTTGCTAATACAAGGACAAAAAACAAGACAAGACTAACCAGACAGACAACAGATCTGTAAGTGGCTCACATAAAGTAAGCAACTATAGCTGGTGAAAGTAAAGTGTCCTTTGTGTCGTGTTAAAAGCAGCATTACGATGATGAATCAGAATGTATATATTTTGCACAAGGCTTTTAAAATAATCACTGTAACATAATAAAACCATGGAAACCGATTATGAGTGCTAAGTCCAGAGTGCATCTTGGTTGTGGGTGAAATAACAATGGTCAGCTTTCTTTCCACCCCCTTTCTCCAATTATCTAGCTCTCTTTCACATCCCTTACAATTTCAATGACTGAATAAAAAGCTCTAAGGTAGAAAGGTTTTCAATCAGGGCCAAAGAAGTTTTGTTTAAAGTTTTAATCCATAAGATTTTCATCAAACCCCATTTTTTATACTACTTAGTATCAAAAGAATCCTTCATTGTTTCATTGTGAATCATCATTTGTTGGCTTATAAAAGTGCCCCCATCAAGACCAGTATACAAATAATGTAGCTTTCAAAAAGGTCAGGAAATGCACTATAAATAGCGTCACAGAAATTGAGAATCTTACTGATGAGGTACACAATGTGCTGTGACCTTTTTCCGCATTTGTGTTCTTGTGGAATTTAAATGTTCATACTGTCCAGAGACTTCCAGGTGCAAAGAAAGCTAGATTACATTTGATGAGAGAAAATATTACATAAAACCCTTTTACAGTGAGAGTCAATAATTTAGCTAGCAAAAATGTTGTGCTGTCACCTCTGACTGACATAGATGACCGAGCTACATGACAGTCCCTCTAATGTAACATGATGCAAAATAGGACTCAAGAAAGAAAGAAAGAAAGAGTGCATATCTCCCCTAGAGTCCTTGAAATAATGTTTTCAAATCTTGGGTGCATAGTAAAAAGTAAAGATGTTCCGGCCTGTTATCTCATCTGAGATGTACATATTGTGTCTTTCTCACACACACACACACACACACATACACCCACACATGACTCAATAGGTTTAAACAGAAATGTGTACAGTTGAGATAATAAATCCATTAATGTGTGGCTTGGTTCTTATCGCTAAACTTAGATAGAATACAATGCAAACTATGTTTTTTCTACTTTTTTGTTAGAGACAGGAGAGTGGGACTTGCGCAGGAACAATTCTGTCTAACTCTGGAGTGTTCCCATTTTTGTCAGTGTTACCCTTTTGGTTTATTGTTTCATTTGTTAATGTTTAGTTGAGAAGTAGTATAATCCATCATGTGCAGAGTATAGTAAGTTAAGTTACTTAAGAGTATACATTAAGTTAGTTGGCCCTATCCTTAACTAACAGAGCAAGTTTAACAGTTGAGTTTAACCTCAGTATAGCAGCATCAAAACACTGCTGTTGTACTCTTGAGTAGGTGACATAAATAGCCCATGCGCAATCACATAAAAGGTACAGATGGCTGATACTGTGTGTGTCATACCTTTGTGGGCTGGGGGCCTGGATGTCAACACAGTCTTGCTTGTTCTCCCTTGAGCCACTGAAAGCTTTGTATTGAATCTCAGATGGAGGCCAACAAGTCATGTCGAGAGAATGGGGGATCAAGGAGGGCTTCTTTATCCCATCACTTCAGGGCAGTCGTGCCTAGCCAAATTTGCATTACTCCAATAGAACCTAGTCCGTGGTGGTAGCAACGCCCTTAGCAAGGTTATTCATCTTCCTCACAATGAGGAACATGAGACATAATGTGCAGCGGTTGTGCCTCAGGAGGTGGAGCGGGTTGTCCATTAATTGCAAGGTTGGTGGTTCATTCCCGAGCTCCCAAGTGCCCTTGAGCAAGACGCTGAACCCCAAATTGGTCCCAATGGCGTGTGAATAGGTAAACAAGAGGCACACTGTAAAGTGCTTTGTCCGCTAAGGTAGAAAAGCAGCATATAAGTGCAGTCCATGTATCATTTACATAATTTAATTAGTTGACATCTATGTCCTGCCTGTTGCTTTAGATGGAAGGGATACAGATGTTGTTAACTGCTATTGCTGAGAGGGATGGCATATCCTGTTTAAATGTTGGTGGGGTAAATGTTGGTATTTCCTATTATTAGACTAGCCCGCAGATCCAGAGAGGAAAAGGGCAGTGTGCATATCGCAAGTGAAGGGATGCTGTGGCATATTAAAATTTGTCTTCTGTTAATTTGAGTCAAGATACGTTGGGGGATTGAGCCTGCTTGGGCTCCGTCCATGTTGCCTCAATGAATTCTCAAATCTGATCAGCAGGTGGCAGCTGGATTGGCACCAAAATTATATAACCACCATTTTCACTAAGTGTCCATTTATAGTCTGTGCCCAATGAGAGCATGAATGCATTTTCCTGCCACAACAAAATCTAAACTACTATAGGGACCTAATGTTTGGAAGCTAATTAATTAATCACAAAGGAAAGGACATGGGAATGGCGATGTACTGTTCAACAATGTGTAACATATAATCCCTTTTAGTTTAGTTTTAAATTACGTACTAACCACAACAACTCAACAGCTACTACTATTACTATGACTGCTTCCCCTTTTACTCCTGCTGCTGCTGTAAAAAAAAACAATAGAACAACAAAAAATACATTGAAATAGATGACATAACCTTCTACTTGCACTATAGAGCCTTTTCAAACTGGACCCCGGTCATGAAAGAAACAGGAAAGGCAAGAAGATGAACAAATTACAACATCCAGGCTCTCCAGGTGGACAACAAATTTAGTAGCATCAGTAAAAAAGACATCAGGCCAAGGAGCCTTTAATTCCCACCTCTACCAAGGGAAGTGACATGGAACTGATGCAGTCCTCCTACAAGTGATCAGTAATCAACATGGACTGCAACCTGGAATACCTCAGCAAAATAAGGACCAGGAGCATTCATTATACATTAAACTCTTTCTGTCTCTGTGTGAGTAACTCTGTGTGAGTCACTCTGTGAATAAGGCAGAAATGAATGCCACTGTGCTTTAGAAGGTACATAAACAGCACACAGGAGCAGTTTTTTTCCACAAATCAGAGAAAGGTTTACATGGTAAGACTGGGAACTAGGCTGTATATGTCATGACATGACATGACATACCTCAACACATAATAAACACAAAAAGCTGCTTTCACCAGCAACATCCTGCCAACAACTTTGCCTGCCTGAATGACAAAGACTTTGTTTGCAGCTTACTGAGAGCTCCGAGGGATCGCCAAGCTCAGTGCCATCAGCTCACCTGCATGATGGACCCCTGCCTGAGCTGCACAATACTGCCTTCAAACCACACACCCATTCTGCCATGACCCTTCACTGCATGCTACCATATAGGTACTGTCCATATATCACATGTTAATGGAGCTTTCCATGGTTTTATTAGGAAAAGTTATAATTATCACCTCTGCAGATAGTAGCATCCCTAAACCATCATAAAGTTGGTTCAGTTATTGATCATTTTAATCAGGTCATGACTAAACAAGCCGACATATGAAAATTATCTCTTTCTTTAATTATTGACATGGTTATCCTTGTCATATTACACATTTGACAAGTAGCCACAATTCCATGTCCCTGCTTGTGTATAATATGTACATAATTAAGAAACATTCCCTGCCTCTGTGGACTACTGGTTAATGCAACTGTCAGAAAGCTTGCCAGGTGAAGTTCCATTCCATCTTTCCATATTTTAACTCTTATGAGGTGTGTTTATTCTGCCAGTATTTTCATGAACCACTATAAAAATTGTCATAGTTGTAACAATGTCATAATGAGCATAATGTGCAACACTGTTTATAGGACGGTTTATAATTGTACAGTATGTTCATCTCTTTCTTGTTTTATGCACTTCAAATGGGAGAGAGCCAAGAGTTGGTGTCATTAAAAAAAAAAAAATGTGCTAAATGTAGATTAAGTGTGAGGGCGTGCTTATATCAGTATATGTGATTTGTATAGTATATGTATACATTCAGTGTATACAGTATTACTCTATCTATCTGTCTGTCAGACTTGTTCATTCTTGTGTCTACATTATTGCTTAGTGATGACAGCAAGCTTCAGGCCATGCAACACTGAAATCAGTGTTTTTATTATTTAATGCCCTATTAACACTTAATAATCATCAAAAGTTCTGGGCTGCAAGGTGAAAAATTGTGTTGCTGCAGAAATACCTGTCGCTCCATACTGCCTCCCTGCTGGTCTTACTTGTCATCTCGTGTCCAGGTTTCCAAGCCATTGCCTCACAGCACCTGTGTGGCTCTCACTTGGTCGAGGCCCTTTACATACATGGTCTGTGGAGACCATGTGGAGGTTTTCTCTACATTCCCAGGAGCGACGGTGACCCTCTGATGCTTAAGACTACCAACAGCGCAAAACAGTATCACAGAGGCGCACTATATTATATATACAGACCCAATGATGTAGAGGTATTTAGGCCAGACAATAGGTGGGTCTTCCTTCTGAAGAGCTTTTTACATCTCACTGCAGCTTAAATTCTCTCTAAACCCTGTATTAACCATGAACTAAGCGACAGTTCAGACTAGCATGTTTGAGAGGGGTTTATCCCATGACCCTGGCCTCATTTCAATCCCTCCACGCTTTGTGTGCCAACTTTTAACCAGCATGATGACTTTTGCCCTCAACTGTCTGTCCCATCTGGTTACCTCCCTCCAAAAGCAGGCAGAGCAGCATCAGAGGAGGCGAGAACGAGGTCGCCAAGTTTGCCTTCAAGGACCAGATAGAGATGATGGTGAAGGGAGGCACTGTGGAGCAGTGCTATCATAGGCTCTGCAGCATCTTTGATCTAGAGAACTACTGCTACTGAATAGCCAGCTCAGATACCAGCGCTTAGCCCTGTCTTTGTTTGCCTAGCCTTGCTTAGCATAGCTTAGCTTCTTGGCTAACTGACCTTGCAAACTCCTCCCCTACTCCCACAATCTGTAAAGCCAACAGTTTGAAGTGAAATGAAGTAAAATAAATTTTCCTAGAAAAGAATTGCATTATTTAGCAGTTCTTTGAAGGAGAGTTGGTTATTTTAATTAATTATCTGTATTGTCCACCTCACAATTAGTCAAGTCACATAAATAATAACAAACAACTGTGTTGCCAGCCAAAGGGCAGTGGTTTCTTGTGGTGCTGTTCCCTCTCTAAGTGCAATCAGCTTTCTACTTGTGAGCTGAAGGTCTGGCCCTCACTGACCAGTTTGAAGCTGAGTGGTCTAAGCCTGAGCAGGAAAGGTCAATACAAGATGAGTCTTGAAGCAAGAGGAGACATTAGCTCTGCCTTGACCAGTGGCAGTCGGTCAATAGAGGGCGCACATGTTGCGCCCCACCAGCCACAATTCAGTGGCTCAGGCTCAATCAATTAATATAAAATATTTTAAATGAGCAAATTAATTAGTTTTTACTTTTTAAGCATATTAATACTACTTCAAATAGATATACAGTATTGAATTGAATTCTATTTTGTATTTTCTTTCCTAATGGGCATCGTCCCAGCCGTGCAAAACACACTAATTCAACACTAGCTTCCTCCTGGTCCTGCCTCTATCTAATTAAAGTAAATGGGTGTAAAAATGGTGCATAAGACAGTAGCCAGTCAAGACCTTCTTGTCAATAACTGTAGCTTATCGTTAGAGAAACGTAGACTTTTAGCTACTTTTAGCTAAGAAATAATATTTGTGTTCCATACATTGCGATTGTTTTAGCTTCAACTTTGAACGATGTTCTTCACATCTGGTCACTCCACGGGTCCAGTCCAGCAGATGGCGACAACGCGACAAAAAAGGAGCAGTCGAAAAACAGTAATGAAGGTACATTGAGCATTTATGTTGAATTTAAATGTTAAAATTTAAATGAATTATCTTTCTGCTCGGTGAGAAAAGAGACATAAGTACATAGCCAAGCTGAGCTGTTGGATGTAGTGTGTTTGCGTTTCTTATTCAATTGCAAAGTAAATGTAGCAGCCTTCTAAAGTTAGAGTCAGGCCTGGAATTCCGTAATTTTAGGGGCAAGGCCACTTGGCAATTTTTTTGAGGGCACAAAGGTCACATGCCAGGGCATCAATCATCATTTGATTCACTTAAATAGACAAATCCATTTCTAAAAGCATTAATGCCTTTTTAATAAACAGTGTATAACTTGATTTGCATTGGCTCTTCATTAATAGTTTTTCAAATGATTACCTTTATTATTACGTTGTCTTCGGGGTCACTGGGTCACTGTGCTGAGCATCTTTGCTGTCACCAAAGAAGGTTGGTAATGTGCATGTGCAACTCTCAACAAAGGATGGGTGCAGTCTGATGAGGTATATGATATGAGTATATATGGTGATGATTTATGACATATATGTGTGAGACAGACATATTCACTGTATGTGTTGATTACGTTACTGTTACAATCAAATACATGTACTAACATTCTGTCGCCAGGGCGGACTTGACAGGAGAGGTCAGAGAGGCAGGGCAGGGAAAGAAACAAACAGGCAGAGAGTGGGGCACCAAGGCCACAGTGACTGACGGGCATATGATTTTCAGGAGGGCATCAAGGCCAGACAGAGGGGCCGCCGGTGAAATTTCTGCCCTGGTTGGAGTCCAAGCTGAGTGCACAACAACAAGTTAGACAACAACATTTCTAGTGTGTAAGCAGAAGCCCTCAGTGCCTGTAGCCCCATGCAGGTAAATATTCACCAGCCACCACTAGTCTTGATTTTGTTCTGTATGTCTAAAGTCGTGGTGTTTTGTTAGAATCAGTAATTTTAGCTGCTCTTATATCTTTAGGAAGTATATTGTGGGATGAGGAGGCAACTAAGTTTGGAGTACCATATATCCTATGGTACATTAAGATATGGTCCCTTATTTAGAGTTCCTTGCACGTTGTTTGGGTTCCAGCAACACATTGTGCTTGGCAAAAAAATGACTGTGATTCTGAATGGATATGGTATGTTTAAATTGTTTTGAAAGATGGTCAGTCAGTAGTTCGGCAGTAACATGCTGGCAGTAACATGCTGGCACTTTCTCTTTGATTTAAGTGCGGTTTGATGGTCACAGTTCAGAATAGTAAACTCTCTCCTGTGGGTTTTGGAACTTCCCACGAAATATATAATATTAAGTTCAAGGCTTGTATCATACAGTTGTAAGTAGTCTTACTCAGAACAGAAACAAATGGAACAAGTACATGATTGTGTGTGTGTGTGTGTGTGTGTGTGTGTGTGTGTGTGTTGTTTGAGTGTTTTCTGTCACATTTAGCAGAGATCAGCACTCCCCCCTGCTGGCTGCTCTGCAGAGCTGCTGGAATTAAAATGTGTCCTTTGAAGCCTCACAAACATTATAGAAGCAGAAATAAAGATTTATACAGAAAAATATAAAAATTAAAGTCATCTGAACACCCACTGTTTAGTCAGTTTGTTTATTAAGCAATCTAAAATTTAAACTCAATTGTGTAGTTGTAAATATCTATAAATAGTTGTGAAATATTATTTCCCATGATGCTCCAGTATTTTCCTATTGAACATCCTACTAACTACATCCTACTGGCTATGTGCAGAGGTTCTGTGGTAGATAAAGAGAAAGTAACCTTTCGTAGATAGAGTAATTACACAGTTTCATATGACTATTGCAAAGGTCAGTGCCATGGTAATAATCATAAAGCAAATGCATTAAGGATTGCAATGGCATCCTGTCCTCTACTGAAGACTTATGGAGGGAGAGAGAGACACAGAGAGAGTCTCTTAGTATTCCACTTGAGACACTGTGCCTCCATATTGCAATTTCCTGTTTGAGTCTTATCTAGAGCAACCTGGAACTGCACTCCAGTGAAGCCTCACGCAGCTCCCTCTGCTCACCTGCTGCTATTCCATCTCTGTTTCTATTTCTCTCTCGCTCTTTCACTCCACCATTCTCACTTTCACCCTCCCTCCCTCCTTGCCTGCAATGTCATGATTAGTATGCTAAGAACCAGTAAAGCTTCACCTGGACATCAGTCACTCAGACAATCAATCAGCTGTCTCACTGTCAGTCAGTCGGCTTATCAGTCCCCCAGCTCACACTCTTGTTGAATTACTCATTCAATTGCTCGGTTGATCGCTCAGCCACTTACTCACTCAGTAAGTCATCTTTTTTTGTTTGTTTTTACTCTCACGTGCCTCTCTCTGTTGTACACCATGAGAGACATACAGAAATTGACATATTAGAGGGCCTATTTACTCTTTTTTTTATCCTCCCCCATTGAAGAACTGGCTTCAGCTCATTTTAGCCCTCACTGAAAAGCCAAAAGTGTTTGTTCGAGCAACTGCTGAGCACTCTCTAGGGCAGGAACAACCTCAAGTTACGGTGTTATATTTTATTTTATATATATATATATTTCAGCAGAATGACAAGGTGGAAGGCATTAACTTCTTCTGATAGTAGTACTCCTGGCTTGTGCTTTGTACATCTGGGAAGAAACAATATAATTCCCACAACACTTCCAGCCAGATTTTACAAAATAATGATTTACTGTGTTGGCTAAAAATTAACATTCTCCAGGCTCACTGGGTGTTATTCTTATGTCTGTTGTTATGAACTCATGTTTGACAGTTGCTTTAGAGCCGTAAGATTCATGATCCTCAAATTGTCACCACAACAACAATGCTAGAATAAAATTCTGGCTCTTAAACTGTCTGACATTTACCTACTTTTATGGGCAGTTTAAGGTGACCTCAGTAATATCAAACATCAGATACATGTCTTTAATTGTCGCAGAGAGAGTTAGGAATAGAGAGAGAGATACACAGTGGCAGGTAGAGCAGAAGACTGATCCCCTGTTTCTCCCATGATTACATTCTGTTCAGGCCCTGTTGCAGGGAGAAGGAGGAAGATCAAGCTTCGGCCACAGAATATGAATTTTGTATCTGCAATGCAGCCAAGAGGTACCCTCATGTAACAACCTGCCTGCCTTGACACTGGACAGTAAAGATCTGTCTTTGTGCACCAGCTGTTTTTTTATGAAATAGAACTCTAAACTTGGTTTACATTAAATGTCAGTGTTATCATATATTTTATTTCTGCTGTTGATACACTTCACTGCACTTTATTAGATTTAATTTCTTCTTCAATGACCAAGGAAATGACACATTAAACAGAAAAAAGAGAAGAAAAACAGCTGAAAACAGAAACCTAAAGGATTGACATGAAGCCGGCAATGCATTGGGCTGTACAGTACATGGTCCAGTTGTAGCTTGTAGTAATGAAATTTTAATGGAGTTGTGCATGTTTCAGTCACCATGGGCTCCAATGAATGAATTAAAGTCCACACAGCAGCAGTGTGATGGATGAGTGGATTAATGCTGACAGGTGCTTTTATTGCATAATCATCAGAAAGCTTTCACAAAGTCATATAATGCAGGGACCTTTGCAGGGATAATTTATTTAAGTGGAAGATTATTTAAATAAAGTTTATTACACCAGAAAAACAGAGAGAAAGAAAAAAGATTCTGTATACATGATATGCATTACTTGAAAATGAACTTAAGCAAGATTTATACCTTCCAAAAAGTATTTTATTGAAAGAAATGTATGGTTTAAGTTTTCATAATATGCTTCTCTATGGTGTAAACACACCATAGTATGTTAAATGTGTCATCTGTGCACTTATGACATTTTTCAAATAAAAAAATTACCTTTATTTTGATTCACAGTGACCTTTTTACGATAAATTCAACTGACCTTAAAATACAAATTAGATGCTAACGGGAGGTGCCAACTGATGGGAAAAAAATGCAATAGCAGTATACAACCACAACAACCTATCAAACTGGTTAAAATCAGCCCTAAGGCCACAACAAGCCCTTGCCAAGCCTTATATTCTTTGTCACTTTTTTTGCCTAGACCTGGCTCAAGAATTAAGCGCTCTCTCAATATAATGACACTTCACTACAGCCCCACGGCATGTAAACATCCCATTACATTATGGCTGCTTTCTATTGATTGCAGTGCAGTGTTGTCTCAGTTTATTCTCAGTGCTTTCGTCTTTTCCACTACAGCTGGCCCAGGTGGTCAACAGTTTGTCTCATCTATGTTTCAGCGTGGTGTGGTCTGTGTTTTCTGCACTTACTCTGGGAAATCCACAGACCACATTGTGAACTATTCTCATTGGAACTACTTTCTCCTGAAGAAAAAGTCCTTATAAAAACATCTGTGTATTATCCTGAGCAGAGGTTCCCAACCTGGGGTTTGATGTGAATTCAAGGGTCAATCAGGGGTCAAATAAGGGTAAAATCAATACAGCATTTGTTTTATTTTTCTGACTTGCATTTTCTGTTCTGACTGTAATCTTTAAAGTTTTACGGTTCTAGGCCTAAAAAATGATTCAAATGAAACTGTCTGAGGAGGGAAAATCACTCTCTGACTTAACTGCTCACAACTTTCAAAAATGCACCATGCGATGAAGGGTCGCAAGTGGACATTCCTTTGAATTAAGGAGTCACAAACAAAAAAGTGATCTAGAGCAATGGAGACCCTTTTTCTGGAGAGATGTTTTTGATTTATTTTTTATGTAATTTTTCAATGCTGGGACAGCATGGTGCACTGGTGATAAGTAACTAAGTACATTTACTGTACATTTATTTAACAATTACTGTACTTAAGTACAATTTTGAGGGACTTTACTTGAGTATTTCCATTTTGTGCTACTTTATACATCTAATCCACTACATTTCAGAGCGAAATATTGTACTTTTTACTCCACTATATTTATTTTAAAGCTTTAGTTACTAGTTAGTTTGCAGATTAAAATTATTAATACAAATATAAACAACAAATACATTATGATATATTATTAAAGATCAAACTGTATAAAGTAGTTGAAATTTTCCCCACTTTCACCAGCTTTAACATCAAAGTGATGCATACAGTAAAGCATCAATAATTATAATCCAATAATATAATAAACATTATTCTGAAATGGGTCATGATTCTGCTTAATGAGTACTTTTACTTTTGGTACTGTAAGTATATTTTGATGCCAATACCTTTTATTTACGAAAGATTTTGAATTCTTTACTTGTTCTTGTAACAGAGTATTTCTACACTGTGGTATTGCTATTTCTACTTATGTAAAAGAGTACTTTCACGGCTGTGCTGGGATCACCACAAACAATTCTATTCACTTCCATTGTACTGCTTGCGGCAACGTGGCATTGAAAAACAGCTTGAAGATTAGTGTGTGGGGGAAACCTGGCAAACCCAGAGAGCTTAGGGTCATACAATACTAATACAATACTAACAAAAACACATGAAAAACAAAATACACACTCACAGGCACACTTGATACCAGGAAATAGGCCTTGAGAGAATGTAAACAGAGGCTGCTTCACAATACAAAGAAATTTCATTATGTTGTGTTTGTATATCATTATGTCTGAAAATGCTCACCCATGTGTGTTCAACATGAGCAGAAACTAGCAAAAAATGTATGTCTCGTTGATAATGATCAACGATGATAATGAAAAAAGAGTTTGTGTGAGGTGGAGGGGCTGGTTCAACATGTACCTACATCTCAGACAATTTCTGTAATCTGCATAACAATGTTATTATAATCTCACTGTTTCTCTCCTCCATAGTTCCCCTCTTGAGTAACAATCGCAGCAGCACCAAATCTGCCTCTGATTGTTTTGGCAAAGCACTGGCTATTTAATCAGGTGAAGTGAGTGACGACCACATTGAAGACCCCCCCCCCCAGCATTAATCAAAAGGTAATTGGATTGAAAATTAGGGAGACATTGTCTTTGAATTCCATTAGCTTGGAGTGGATTTCTCATCACTCTCTGGCAGTGAGCACTCCTTTCTTTTTTTACATACCTCATGCTCTCTCTCACTCCCCCTGAGGCATTTATGAGAATATAGAAAAGGTGGAGAGAGAAGAGACAGATAAGGCAAAAGAGAGTACAAGACAGAAATGGAGAGAAGGAGAGGGGAAGAGAGTAAAGAGGAGGAGTTTGGTAAATTTGATTCAGTTAATTTTGTATAAAGGGGGCTGGTGTTCTTAAAGGGTAAATTGATCCAGTCATTGTGATGAATAGGCTCAATTAATCCACCCAGTGTGGGACAGGGGTGGATACATGTGTTAGGAGACACCCCCTTGTTGGCTAATTTCTCAGACATCATTTTGCATCTCTTCAAGTGAAGGAATCACTTATTGTAACTTTCTCCCTACCCTTTCTTTCTCCCCTTCACTTCTTTCCACATCTTCCACACTAAGAGTTCTAAAACAAACATGGACACCATTGATTTGTGAAAACTTGTTCTTTGATTATTTCTTACACTATTACTATTGTGAAAGATTCAATACTGAGGTTGAAATGGGACTTCATTGGAAACATCTGAACACTGTTCACACACTGGATATCTCTATCTGATAAGAGATAGCTCCACAAGTTATAGCTCCACAATGAAATGTGTGGAGCTATAAAATTATATTTTATTTTTAGTGACTTCTGTTACAAGATATAACTTAATGTGTACTTTGTTGCTAACATCATCTCCAAGTTTGTTTAGCAGAGTCAAGATGTAACGCATACACAAAATAGTATAAAACAGAAAAAGTGTGCTTGATTAAACAATCTCAACTCAAGGTCCAATTACTAGCTTTTTCTGAACATTTTAACCTCTTCATTGGCAGATGGAGTTTGCTCAGTTGCCATGGAGATGGATCTGTTCACATATCAGCTCACTAGCTCTTATAATTTTATCCATAGCACTTTTAGGACTTATTGACTGAGGTCTAATCAATCAGAATAAGTGAAAATACCTGTCTCTGTCTGTGTGTGTGTGTGTCTGTGTGTGCGCGCAAGGCCTTTAAGAAAAGCCCTAATCAGGCAGATTAAGTGAAAACCCTACACACTCATGGTGTGTAGGGCATTTCATCTCAACACATTGTAGTTTTCAGCAAAGTTCCAAATGTACTTTCACATATTAATGTCACTCATTGTGCAAGCATGCTTTTATTTTACCATAAGTAAAAGGGGGGACATGTTTTCAATAAAAATTATACAGCGAAGTGCGAATAAGAATACTGCACATCATAAATTTAAAAATGTTTACTGGAATTTTTCAAACCATGTTCAGTAAGTTCCAAACGATCATCAATTTATCATAATAAATTGAGCTATGGCAGGTGTTAGTGGGACTCGGAAATAGGATATTTAGCTGAGTTGTGGGAGTTGTCATTAGGCTTGTGTATGTGTGCACAATTTCACAATGACTGAGATGTATTGCTGCCTTCAAATGGAACTTGTTAGCTTGTGGTAGACATGAGAGGTTGTGTACACTATATGCTTGGCATTCAAATGCTAAGTCTTGAGATCACCACTGCTAGACAACAGCAACATGGACACCAAAAGAATCCTCGTCGTTCTCTTGTCATTCTTCACTTACTTTGTATTGCAACTCCATGCAGAGGAACAAGAAATGAGATTTACAAAGAATTACAATATAATAACTTACTATCCACCGAAAAATTAACTTCTATGGCCTCCGCCATTACTGAAAACGTCAGCAACCACGTCACAACTCGTGAACTAGGAGCTTTCAGAAAATCTCCACTCCTGAGGTTGTGAATATTTCAAGAGGCGGGCGTTCATTTGGACTCTTCACACAGAAACTTGTACTTGTACTTTACACAGTAAACACAACCTCATTTGAAGGCAGCATATGACAATGAATGAACAATGAACAATCTTTACATGGAGGTTCATAAATCTGTCCCAGATTGCATTTTTCTGCTTTTGTGCATACACAGGCTTTTAAGTCATGAATCTATAAAGTTTTATGCATTTGGTCCCAGTAGTCTAGCCAAGGCTTTCAATACTGTGAGCACTTAGTAAATTGCACAAGAGTAATTTACACTGCACTAATAAGATATTCTGCACATCTCCCCATTCTGAGAAACCCCTTTATATCTCTTTTCTCATATTTCTCATTTGACTCAAGCTTCAGTGTATTACTTTTTCATCACTTTAAATTGGATATCCCAGAATAATAGTGGCCCTGTCTATTATTAATACACTGAATCCATCATGGCAGGAAGAATCAGGGTTTGGGAACCCCATGAAAGATTTCGAGGGCTTGGAAAACTTAAAATTGCTCTGCATGCACACCCTCTGCCTACCTGTTTGAATATATGTCTAATAAGAAATTGAATGGGGAGCATTATACAAAACCTCCAGCTGCAGATCTCTTTTCAGTGACTCATCTACCTTACAAGTGACACAGATCACAGTGGAAAGACAGGCCCAATGTGTAGTCATCTATTCTATTTTACTTTCTTATATTTTCTGAGGGATTAAGTCTTGACAACATTTTACTGTGTAATATATATATAATAGTGTTTTCAAAAGTAAATCCATCAAATTGACTTAACTTTGTTGTTAGAAAATACTTTGATACCAAAACACTGGTGTCTTTTATAATAGCAACTTCATACTGTATTTGCTTTAGGGGTTTACACAGTATGTGTTCTATGTTAAACCAGATTCTTAACTAACTAGTAACTACAAATGTAAATATAGTGGAGCAAAAAGTACAGCAGAGGTTCAAAGTTCATTCATGACCTCGAAAACAGCACTTGAGAAAACAATCTAACCCCAGGGTCTGTAGCTGTCCTGGAGCTTTCGATCAGATCACATGATCTTTATCAGCAGATGGAGTTTGTGTGTTTTGTTTGTGTTCCATGACAACTGGGCAAACTTAATTTGCTGATGAAGATCATGTGATCTGATCAAAAGCTCCAGGACAGCAGCAAAGAATATCAAACACTATGACTGAAAAATTAAAACAGATGACATTGCTGTCCTACTGTATCTTGATTCACAAAGATGGGGCCCCATACTGTATCTTCCCAGGAACATCATATTAATTAATACAGAGGTTAACAATGATGTCATCATATGTCAAAGATGGATTATTTATGAGACTAGCATTGCAGCCAGCAAGAAGAGCTCCATTGCCAAGGAAACAGAATATAATATGTGCATCAATCAAATACCCCACACTGCAACCATCACAGACACACGCAAACACATGCACAGCCAACATAAATATGTATATATTTCATAACATGTAAAGATTTGGGGCTAAAGGGTGCTTCAATGTTGAGTTTGACCTTTAAACAAGTTTGTGGGAGCTCTCACAGCTTGACCTTTCGTTTCCTTCAGCCGATGGTGCATCCACCATTACAGAGAAGGGCCTCATTACCAGCTAATTCTATGAAGGTATTATTGGAGCAAAACAACTGAGCACCTGTGACAGTGGAATCTGTAGTTGCAGAAAATAGTCACACATGTGTATCAGTAAATTTGAAGTCACAGAGAAAAATGCTTTAGGAGTTGCAAACTTGTAGACATTTTTTTCTTTCCCACAAATACAACACAACAGTTATACTTTCTAAAATTCTTCATTGCAGGTGCACAAATCATATGCTAGGAATCACAAATTAAGAAACACGTACACTCACATTTTTGCTACAGTTGCTGCAGTGAATATGGTGCAAAACACACCCGTATCAAAAATGGTCAAAAAAGTCATGGACAAAATTTGCACATCTGCAAATCAGTATGTGAATTCATGCAATGAGAGTTGCACACCTGTAGAATATTTTCTCAAAAATATTTTTTTCTTGGTTATTTTTCTAGCACAAGCACAAGTCAATAACTACAACTGCTTGAATCTGCTGCTACGAGTCTCAAATGATGTTTTTTCACTCAAGTTCTGTGCGCTCTCACTTTTGCACCACTTATCTCAGTGAAATGTGGAGCAAAACTGATTTGTGTACCTGTAGAGCCAGGGGCGGGCACTGTTGAGAGATCACAACCCTTTTGGCTAATCAAAGGAGCTCGTTTGGGCACCTGTGCATCTATTGCTTTTCCAACCCAGTTTAGATGAACCACGCCAACTTCCGTATTACTTGGAAAATAGCGACGGGAGGCACTGAATTTGATGACTTCACTGTTTATCAGAGTGTTGAGTAATGGGAAATGTTTCTGAAGGACTATGAGTTAACAGTTTGAGTCAAGCATAGAGGCTACCCAAAATGTAGCAGAAAGTTAAAACAAACATAACCTACCGCAAACAAATGCTCAGCCACTCGGCAGGACCAACGTAGGGCCTACTGCCTGTAGTTAGCGGTAATTCTTGTGATGCAAGGCCCGACATTTGACAGCAGATTTTCAAAATGTCCTAATCCTAAAATAAGCCTTGAACCAACCATCATCTTTCTGAGGGTCTCATGTACCCACGCGGATCGCTGTTTCCCTTTGTCCAGCGTAGCTTGCTATTTGGGAACAGCCTCTCACCCCTAATCAGAGCCAGAGCAAGTGCCCTCTATCTGTCCATTTTTTATGCAGATGTTTATTCACTAGGTCTAACCAACTATCTTCTAGCCAAAATAAAAGGTACAGATCGGTGAGTGCAGTGCTGTGCACCTTGTGTTTTGCAACTTGCAAAACGTGCTCTGTCTGATCGGACTTTTTGCAGTGGTATAATAATTTCACACAACTTCGCCCTTTCGCCCCAACTAATAGTGGACTGTCATTATTTGCAGGACATATCAGGAAAACATGAAAGTTTGAACCCGACCACACAGCTGATTCCACAAGCAGGAGTGTCTTCATGTGAGCATGTGTGTTTGTGATCTGCTGGATGTGTCTCTATTTATGCATAATGCTCTGTTCATGTGTTCGTAGTTTGTTAATGTATAAATGTGCAGGCATGCTGAAGTGCTTTTCAAGGGTTTCTTAGCTTTGGCTGTACATTAGAGTAGTTCTTTGTTGGAGGTTGATGATGTTTGTCTTCATTAGCTTTACTTTGTTGCTTTTTGGCACTACCCAGCCAGACTTGAATGTCTTGTTACCATTTATTGTGGAGCAGAAAACAGTACAACACTGGCTTAATAATTCCTTTCTAAATGGCCTGAGGTTGTACCAATTTTCACAGGAAAACGTCAGAGCTGCAATTGTATGCTTGATGTGTTGGAAATCAACAAACAAAGCTTTCAGAGCTGTGGGATTGTGGGTAATGCACAGAGAGGCTGCCACATTCTCTAACAATTTCTTTGCATAACACATTTGAGGAAAGTAATTTATCAAAAGATAGCTGGCAGGAAGTATTGTGTTATAGTATTTGGGTAATAACCCCTTTGTCAATAAAGGAGGGAATCAGTGCATTATACACATTTAAGAAGTTAATAGCTGACATGGGTGCTGGCATATTTCATAAACAGGGAAAAAGAACAAACAGCACAGCATATGACTGGTTTGGTTATCAGATTTTTATTCAAATTACAGCTGAATGTGTAAGGTTTTTCACTACGGACACAGCAGTTTACCTGCAGTCTAAAAAGAAAAGCGGTTAAGTTACCTAAAAACAACAATGTTCAAATAATCTATAAATTAAATACTCCAATATCTCTAGGGAAACGAGCTGTTGTTGACCTTATAACTACCAGCAAGCTAAACCTACGTTGGTGGCTAGCATAGCTGTGTAACTTCAATATTACAACAAACATTTAGTGTTAATGTTAGCTGCTTAGAAACATAAGTAACCTAACCAACTAAGCAGCTAAGTACTCACTCATTATGACGCAGCCAACGTTGTGCTCTGGAGACATCATTGGCATTTTTGATCATTTTACCTTAGAAGTGTAAGGTTGACAACACCAGAGGTGCCACACTGAACGGACAGCTAGCGAACCGTGAGGAGATATTTGCTGAATTTGACACAAAGACGTGTAATGGGTTAGAATCGCATCCCCTACCTTTAATGTTGATCTTTCATTGGTGATACTTTGTTTCTTCCTGGCATGAGAGACATAATAACTCAGCTAGACAGCTAGTCTATACTTCTGTGAATCCAGTATTTCCCATCACATCCTAAAGGCCATGATCCAGGGAAACCAGCAGAGCATTGTCATTGGAAAAAAGGTAGCGATGCAATTCTGATAATGTCAGTGTCACAAGAAACCCTGATTATAACTCTTTGACTCCTAATCCATTACATCATAAGCATGATAAGCATTGCATATCAGTTTATCAAACATTTCTTTGAATATTATCTAATTCTAGCACTATATGGAAGCTGCTCTGGTGCCTCAGATTTTTCTTTTGTGTTAACCTACAGAAGGTAACTAACACAGTTTAAAGAGACAAATATTAACAAAGTTAATTGTACTTGTATTAAACCCAACTCTAAATCCAGGATTTGGAGAAACAATAAAGCTTCTGTTTGCAGTAAGCATGAGTGACATTCTATTTGTCCTGCGTGTCTTTTCATCTGCATGATTTGTTGCATTAACAATGATGTTTTTTCTTATTATTTTTTATGTTTTTTTCTGTTTCATCACCAGTTATACAAGGCCCTGTGGGGAACTGACGACCTAGAAACTGAGATTCTGTCAGTTGGATTCAAAGCAATTTTCAGCTGGGTTTTAGTGGTCTCAGTCTACTTTCTGGTGTAATGCAGTCCAGGTGCAAGTGTAACATATTGTCACTGTGCGTATGGGTGTACTTGTACTAATGGCATTACTCAAATCTGTTCAGAGAACCACACTGTAAGGACTCACTCACTCCATTTGAGGACAAAAAGCTGGTCCCCACAAAGTTAAGCATTTATTTTAGGATTAAGACTTATGTTTTTTTTTTTTGTTGTTGTTGTTCAAAAGGTAGAAATAAGCTTCGGTAAAGTTCAGAGAAAGGTTTGAGCGGTTGACTTTAGGGTAAGCTTTGAGGGAATGAGTGAATCAATTTAATGTTCCCACAAATGTCAAAAATGTGTGTGAATGCAATTGTGAAGGTGATACTTGATATAAACTGCAAACAAAAGATGAAAAACCAACACTTGCAAAATAAAATAATGGGTTTGGTCACTTATTACAGTTCCATGTAACTTCAGAGAGATTTTTTTATGTCTGTCAGCTAAAACTATTAAATGTCATCTCTAACAGGATAAAACGTGCAGTAATTTTCCATCTTGTAACATACCTTGTTTTCCACTATTAAAATTTCATCTGGCACAATGTGCTTTTAAATGAAAGAAGCTCTTGCGTTGTTTGGCTTCCCAGTATGAATCCAAAGGGAGGACCCTCAAGGGAACCATGGGTGCTGATAAACCCCTGAGAGGACACAGCTGCAAATGCTTGTGCGAATTAAAGATGGCAAGCTTTTCAGTTCCACTGCCTTGAAATGAGATACTCAGTAGACTCAGTTACTCAAGAAGATAAACCTCTGTATATTACTCTATGGTAAATACAACACCCTGGGATCCTTATTCTTCTGTAACATTGGAAGCATAAAAAGATTAAGTACAGCCAGCTCTCTGGAGAGGCTTCACTTGCATCACAAGAGACGTTGTCAACACTCAACATCACGATTCCTAACAACATTAGTACGTAAGCAAGGAAACTTAATTATATAGCAGTACTCATAATAATAGCCAAACAAAATTACATCAAAAATGTCTTTCTCACCCAGAATAGCATGTTGACATATATGGACGACTGAGCATGCGCCATAACACTAACTGGTGTTTTATGTTCTGGCAACATGGTGCAGTGTTTGTTTATGACATTGTGAATAGCACTTTACCAGTGTGATGTGTCACAGTAAGGAGCTGTGCACACAAATAAATGTTTTTTTATGACATTTATTACTCCAGAATTCAAATGAGTCAGTCTGTAAAATCACCATTCTTCACTGCTGTCTCTTCAAAGATCTAAACATAATAGCTGCCACTGGTTCATTTGTCTTTCATGAACAGACCAGCACTTACAAATCCAGTAAATGTTGCTGGAAGTTGACCATATCCCAGTGGATATCCCAGTTTCTCAAGAAGAGCATGTTAGTCCCTTCTTGTGTGCCTCATTAGAGATAATTGCATACACTTATGCAAATCATAGAAATGTGCTGTTTCGCTAGAGGTTTGACACATCTCACCCACTCATTCTTTTCAAATGTATCTCCCTCTGTAATCTTTAGGCCTACCAAACATTAGCTATAAGACTCTGACTTTAAACATTTAAAAAGAAAGCTGTTTTCACTTCAACATCACCATTATAACCAGTGGATTTTTTTCTGGTGATACAAAATAGACCTTATGGAAAGTCCAGAAACATCAGTGATATTTATAAAGTTGTTTCATAGTTTTTGTTTTGCTTTGGGTTTTTTTTTCCCCCAGACATAATACATCAAGGAAAAGAAATGTTACAGAGGCCCTAGATTATGCCTACGTTTCAACCAAAGACTACACTTGCTTATTTCACTACTGACAACTTGAAACCATCTCACAAAATGCCTCTACTTCCTGTCCCTGATGTACAGTACACAATATGCAGTCTCTGTATTGAAGGACACTCAAGATTAGCTACTATCTCAGCATAATTATTTTAGTGCATACCAGCAATTAGTGTAAAGAAATTAAATAAAAGCAGAATTTATTTTCAAGATTAGCCAATCAGTTTTCATATTAGGTATTTCTGTTCTTCTCATCTGCTCTGTTACACACTAACATAGCCTATATTTAGAGTGCTTAATTAAACTCAGGTGCACTTCATTACTGCCTCTCTTTGTCTGTTCAGCCAAACTCTCTCACACCTTCACTGCCATACACAGTACTTGCACCAGAGACATAATCAGAACAGAGGGTGATCTGGTGTCTGAAAAGGTAAAAATGGAAGTTAAATGGAACAGTTAAGACCCTGTTACACTAGAAAATGACACAGCAGAATTCATCCACCCATCTTTGCTAAGAATGTGTTTCTAAAAGCTTGGTGATCACTCGCAGGGCTAGTTGGCAAACTGCTGTAGCTGACGAGCTAATGGTTAACACGCTATCCTGCGGCTGTGGCTTAGTGGTAGAGTGGGTCGTCCACCCCCAGCTCACACGTTGAAGTGTCCTTGGGCAAGACACTGAACCCCCAATTGCTCCCGAGGGCTGTGCCTTCGGTGTGTGAGTGTGTGTGATTAGTTACTTTGGACTGATGAGTAGTTAGCATGCCATCAGTGTATGACTGTGTGTGAATGGGATGAATGTGATATGTAGTGTGTGAAGTGCTTTGAGTGGTCGGAAGACTAGAAAGGCGCTATACAAGTACAGTCCATTTAACATATTCAAGAGATGTATTTGTACCATCGGCTCTTATTTTAACTGTCTGAAACTCATGCCTCTTTTGTGAAGCAGTTTATACTCCAGCTTCCTGTTAAGGTCAACATTCCAAGATGGCTTGCTATTGGTCAAAGGTGCAAACTTGTGTGTCAAAGTTCGCCAAAGTTGAATTTGTCATGAACGATTTGCTTGGATTTACTTTGCCTCTACAAATACTGAGGATCATGGCAATTCCATTGAAAATATTTGATTTTGCCACACAGTTTTGCTGTGCTGGCATGACTGGGCTTTCAGTGGAATGCATTGAGATAATATTGATTTTAGATTAACATTTCTTCTGGTTTTTAAAAATGCACTTTATACACTTATGTGTTTGACATATATTGAAGCTGAATTTTCACCCATCTTGCTACACCAAAGTCTAACAAATCAAGATTGGTTATCCCCATTCTAATCTCCTTGACTCTCACTTTGACTCTGTAGTCAAATAAAGCATCATATCAGTTCTAGTTTGAAAAAAGAGCAGCAACAGCAAGCAAAATATATCTATCTTTTCCTTTCACCTTTACTTTTCAGTGCATCTGCCTCAAACAAGTCAAGTTTGCAAGTTTGATGAGTGGGCTTTATGAGAAATTGATAACATTCAGCAATGACATATGACATTTTCAACTCCTGAACTAATGTCTGACACTAGAAAGGTTTCTACAAACAGTGGCAAAGGCTGTCAAACACATTCACAGTCTAGTTTTATTTCTGACATTGCATCACTGTAGCTTCCTCTTCCCTCAGGATACAGTGTCTGGTGTGTTGCTTAATTTAGATGTAGAGATGGGTGTAAGGATCTAGCGAAGGACAGGAAAGGTGAGAAGAATAACAGTTGTTTTTCTAAAGTCAGAGTAAAGTATGGCGAACAAGCTCACACAGGCACATTATCACCTTATAAATGTGTTAGCAAACAGCTGTCTATTTACACATTCAACATTAGCATTCATTTGAGTTTCAGTTCATTCATTCATTGACTCATAGATTCCTTGGGACAGTGACTTGGTAAGGCTGAGGAAGCGTTAACAGGTTTAACAATACAATAAATTACAATATTATAACAATTACTATTAATTAGGTCAGCGTCACATGTGGGTCATTCTGTGATTAAGACTGATTTGATGAAGTACAAATGAATACGATATTCCCCTTATCTGTGTGTGTGTGTCACAGTAATCAGTAGCAACCTAAACCAGAGCTGGATGGGTACAGAACAGACTTTAAAGCCTTGGGTGTGCCTTCACAATGTGTCTGTTTATTCCATATACGGCAGCTGCACTAGAGCCTGTGGCAAAACTGTGCTCCAATGTGTTATATGTCCTGTAAACATATTTTACTTGCAATGACAACCATTCCTACACACCACCGACCCTACAATATCATCCCTTCCTGGAGTGACACACATCATATGGGGCTGTTTCATATATGCTATTCATGAGGCTTTTTACAATATGTCTCTTTCTGTGAAAATGAGATGAGCAAGCTGGTCCATGTGTTAATGAGTGTGAAAACTATCACTCCTCCATATCTACTGCAATGCCTAATATCCAAATGCACATCTAAATATAACCTGCTAGCAATTTCAGATTAGCGGAAGAACTCCAAAACAAGCTGCGTTATAAAGTTGTTATGGCCAACGTGTAAGCAAACAATTGCCTAGTTACACATCTAGCAAGCACGGAGCAAAATTAGCATCCATTTGGAGTTTTGTTTCTATCCCCCTGATGAATTTAAGTCCAGTACCCAATGTCCTTTTACATGTAGCTCTGTTTTGGTCTCCACCAACTGTGGGTCTCTAGTTTGCTAGATTTAACATTCTTCAACAGCTAGTCACTAACTTTGTCTGCTACTGTTTGGTGCTAGGCAGGTAGCGTAAAGGTGAGTTTATCGGAGGCATATAGCTGCCTGCTGCTGCTAGAAACAGGTTGTTGAGACCAGTGAGACTGAAACAGTAAATCTGTAAGGGTCAAACTAGAGGTGTATGTGTATGATCTGTTTAGTTTACCGGTGCCAAGTTAAAAGGAGTTAGTTAGCATGCAAAGACTGTCTGTGTGGAGCATAACATTAACAAACATCAACTTAGCATGTGGCTACCAAAAGGCCTAACAGTGAAAACACATCACAACAATAAAACTCAATGAACACATCAGTACATGTACATCATTAAAACTAAACAGTTCTGTGCTTAGCCAAGTGCACTGGTAAGCTATGTGAAGCTATATAATGCCCAGTTAAGTTACATTTCCAGTCCAAGGAGGGAAAATGGGTTGCCTTGATGGTGCTGCTGTGTTAGCTGGTGGTCAGTCTGTTGTAGATGAGTCAAGCTAGAAAGAATTGTGTTACGAGGGAAAGTCTTTTACTGTGCAGTGTCCGTTTATGCAGATGGGTGGAACCCGGTTTGTTGTCTGTCGTCCTCCTTACAGTTAGCTTCGCGTTAACTTCCTTAGTTGCTTTTAGAGTTTAGCTGGCAGGCTCTGTGTAATAGCCGTTGGCGCTAAACTTGGTTGCAGAGATCTAGAAGGCTCTCGTGTTGCTGCTGTACAATCAAAGAGTTCGGTTCTGCAGCGTTTCTGCTCCGAGCAGATTACACGGCAGTGGTAACCAGAAAACTGTCTGCTGCGTGCTAGAGGCAAAGCCAGGAGAAAGAGACAGAACAAATCATCGCTGACCTTTTTATTGACCTGGTGACTTCCGGGTCACAAGTCAGACTGGCCAATGCTGTGTTCAATGGCTCTCAGGATTGTGGGACAAAAGTCTCCTAACAAAAGTTCAGTTAACAATTAATTAATGAATTCATCTGTGGAGTCCCAACAAATGCACTTACTGCATGCATTTACTGTACTCCTGTTGAGTAACGTAGTGTTCTGTCAAGCATGTAACACTGGGGAACACGAGGGAATAGGGCCCAAACACAGACACAGTTGCAGTTTCAATGATTTATTAAGAACAAAAGGGTTACACTGGTAGTCAGGCAGGTAGTGGTCAAACTCAGGAAGGCAGTCCAACAGAGGCAAAAAGTCCAAGGAGGGGATGCAATTATCCAAAATACTCAAAAGCGATGTACAAAAGAGCAAAAGCAAGCAGACTTAAATACACTCACTAAATGCACAGGATGTGGGATGAATGGTTACTTCGAAACCCACAATCAAGGCTTACAGCGAAGCAACTAGTAGCTCAGTGTTCCAACATCCACAAGCGGCAACTGCTATCACAACTTGAGATTGACGAGGTACAACACAAATGCTACGGCAAGGGGAGCCAGGACTACAGGTCAGAGGGGAGCAACCCCGACACCAACTACAACGGCTAAGTGAAGTACCATCAGAAAGTCTCCTAGAAGATGTGAATGCAGCATTGACAGCGATCCCTACCACAACCATCACTGAAACCAATGAGCTGATATACGCCTCAGCAGCAGTGATCCTAGAGATGCTTGGCTACAAGAGCAACCATGGGAGCCATGAGAGACAATACCCACCATGGAAACGAAGGTTGGAGGCAAAAATCAAGGAGGCCCGGAGAGAAGTGAGCCAACTGACAGAGGCTGAGAGAGGTGCAATGAGAAAGCAAGTACCCAAGAAGTACAACCAGATGCCCATACCTGAAGCACTCGAAACTGCCAAACAAAGGCTCCAAAAGTATATGGGAAAGGGAGGCATCAGAGACAACAGCGATGCACAGTGGCTGGCGGCCCTGAGAAAGGACCACAGCAACCTCCCTGAACAGAATCCAGTCACCATCACAGCGGCAGACATCCAAGAAAGAGTCTCAGGTATGAAGAACTGGAAAGCACCGGGCCCTGACAGGATCCACACCTACTGGCTAAAGAAGCTCACTGCACTCCATGAGCGCCTAGCAGCACAAATGAACCAGCTGCTAAGAGATGGGACGCACCCTGAATGGCTTACCGAAGGGCGCACAATCCTGATCCTGAAGGATCCCGCAAAGGGTACAGTCCCATCCAACTATCGGCCAATAACCTGTCTCTCCACAACATGGAAGCTCATGTCAGGCATCATCGCGGCTAAGATAAGTGGACACATGGATCAATACCTGAGCAAAGCACAGAAGGGCATTGGCAGAGGAACCAGAGGAGCCAAACACCAACTCCTGGTTGACAGAACAGTCACCCAAGACTGCAGAGCCCGACACACCAACCTGTGCACTGCCTGGATTGATTACAAGAAAGCATATGACTCAATGCCGCACACATGGATCACTGAATGCTTAGAGATGTACAACATCAACAGGACTCTAAGACACTTCATTGCAAACTCAATGAGGCTGTGGAAAACCACCCTTGAGGCCAATGGCAAGCCACTTGCACAAGTATCCATCAAATGTGGCATATACCAAGGAGATGCTCTGTCCCCACTGCTGTTCTGCATAGGTCTGAACCCCTCAGCCAAATAATCAACAAGACTGGCTATGGATACCGACTCAGGAACAGGGCCACCATCAGTCACCTCCTCTACATGGATGACATCAAGCTATACGCTAAGAGCGGCGGGACATCGACTCACTGATCCACACCACCAGGATCTACAGCTCTGACATTGGGATGTCATTCGGGCTTGAGAAGTGCAGTTGAATGGTGACAAAGAGAGGGAAGGTAGTCCACACAGAAGGGGTCTCACTCCCAGAAGGAACAATAGCAGACATTGAGGATGGTTACAAGTACCTTGGAATACCACAGGCAAATGGCAACCTCGAAGAGGCAACAAGGAAGACGGCAACGGCCAAATACCTCCAACGAGTAAGGCAAGTCCTAAGAAGTCAGCTCAATGGCAAGAACAAGGCCCAGGCAATAAACAGCTACGCCCTGCCAGTGATCAGATACCCTGCGGAAATAATAAGGTGGCCAAAGGAAGAGATACAGACCACAGGCGTTAAGACGCGAAAGCTTCTCACCATGCATGGAGGGTTCCATCCCAAATCCAGCACCCTGAGACTGTACGCTAGCCATAAGGAAGGCGGCCGTGGACTAGTGAGTGTGAGAGCCACTATCCAGGATGAAACATCCAAGATCCACAAGTACATCCAAGATAAGGCCCCAACAGATGACATGCTCAGGGAATGTCTCAGGCAATGGGGAACAGAGGAAGACGTGCTGGAGGAAGGACCATCATGGGAGGACAAACCTCTACATGGGATGTACCACCGGAACATAACTGAAGTGGCTGATATCAAGAAGTCCTACCAATGGCTAGAGCGGGCTGGATTGAAGGACAGCACAGAGGCACTCATCATGGCTGCACAGGAGCAGGCCCTGAGCACCAGAGCAATAGAGGCCCAGATCTACCACTCCAGACAAGACCCAAGGTGTAGGCTGTGCAAAGAGGCCCCTGAGACAATCCAGCACATAACTGCAGGGTGTAAGATGCTGGCAGGAAAAGCATACATGGAGCGCCATAACCAAGTAGCTGGCATAGTGTACAGGAACATCTGCACTGAGTATGGACTGGAAACCCCGAGGTCAAAGTGGAAAACACCTCCAAAGGTGGTAGAGAATGACCGAGCCAAGATCCTGTGGGACTTCCAGATCCAGACTGACAGAATGGTAATGGCGAACCAGCCTGACATCGTGGTGGTGGACAAACAGCAGAGGAAAGCCGTTGTGGTTGACGTGGCAATACCAAGTGATGGCAACATCAGGAAAAAGGAACATGAGAAACTAGAGAAGTACCAAGGGCTCAGAGAAGAGCTGGAGAAGGCCTGGAAGGTGAAGGCAACAGTGGTGCCCGTGGTCATCGGAGCACTCGGGGCAGTGACCCCCAAACTGGAGGAGTGGCTACAGCAGATCCCTGGAAGAACACCAGACATCTCGGTCCAGAAGAGTGCAGTACTGGGAACAGCAAAGATACTGCGCAGAACCCTCAAGCTCCCAGGCCTCTGGTAGAGGACCCGAGCTCGAAGGACGAGACCACCCGCGGAGGGTGAAGGACAAAGTTTTTTATACAACCTGCTTTTAAATATTCATCTTCAGTGGGAACAAGTGGGCTTGGTGGGCTTGGGGCTGAGTGCCACAGACAGGTTAGGAAAATCAGAAAGTATTGAGAGATGGACTAACACATTGTTGGTATTGGTCTTTTCATGGGATTTGTTGACAGTAAGAAAAATATAGATCAATGTGACAGTTAAATCTTCTGTAATACAAAACTTTACGTAAGATTTAAGTTCTGCATATTAATAAAATTTAAGTTTAAAGTATGAGATAACATGGTATCTTTTATGACTTTTTGTTATGCATATGTTTGCTCATTTCAGTATTGCACCTTTTAGCTACATTCCATCTATATGATATCTGTGCTCTGTGGTGGGATGTTTACTTCAACACTTTCACTGCTGAATTAATACTACATGTTTCCACCAAGAGCAATAACTTGTCACAAACAAAAGATCACATTGCACAGAGTACAAATACAGATATACTGTAGATCAAAACAACATTGTCTATTGGTCTCCATTCTTTTTGTCTCATATACCAACAGGGAATGAAAAGTGAAGAAGAATGAAAAGTGCAATGAGATAACTTCTGTTATGAATTGGTGCTATATATATAAAATTGAATTGAACTGAATGTTTTATTCAAGACTTCCACAGAATGGTTGCTCAGTCTTTTTTTGTTAAGTTATATTTTTTCCAAGATTCTCAGACATGCTGATTTTAGAATTTCATAATTTCTGCTGGAGGCAGAAGCATCTAGGGATTCCTGGATTGGATTTATTTGAGTTATTTTTTTTCCTGGTCAAGAATGGGCCAAAAACATTTATCAAAAGTAATTATAACACTTGCTAGACAGACCTTTGGTTTATTCACAGCTCAGTGGGGTGCAGAAGTGCTGAATATTACATTGTGGTTAGCACCTCCAAGGACAAAACTATAACATGAGGAAGGGATCTGCTTATGTTCATTCATGTTTTGAATGGTCTGTGCTATTCTTGATTTGTGGGTGTTAAGATTACGAGCCTTTTTCTAGAATGGAGTACGGTGACTTTTAGACCTAAGCAAAATGTGTTATATTTAGCACTGATATACAGAGGTCAAGCCCCAGCACACGTGGTTGTGGAGCTAGGCTGCTCTGTGTGGCCATCTCCTCTATATGCATAAGACTACTACCTAGCTTGATGCATTTCACAGCACCGACAATGTTACTCTGTTTGTGTTTTGTATTGTTGTCCTTTGGATAAGCCAAGCGTTGTCTCAGCTTGTTGCCAGGTTTGAAAAACAAAGGAATATTGTGCTTGGAAAAAAGTAGTAGGCATATGAGATGATAAAATAGTTCTCTGGTGGAACAAGTGTCTGACCACATGCTTTGTTCTAGGGCATGTGACAGTTGGTCATTTTCCCCACACAGGCTTTTTCCTATGCTGGACTAGGCTTCACACCGTTGATGCTCCTGTCACACAGCCACTTTATCTTGTTCCAACACTTGAAAGTAGTCCTAGAAAAATGTTGAGCTGTAATGCTTCACTGTAAAAAGCATATTTAAGTAGTAGGTGAAGTCACGTAATGTTTTGAATGAGTCTCATTCAGCTTTCTGCTTAAGTGCTGGCAGTCTACTTTTGTGGATTATATCAACTTGGAATTACACTTCCGTAAATCTGTAAATCATTATTGAAGCGAAAGAGCATCAATTAGGTTATTCTTAGTATCGTGCATCTGACGTCATGACGTCCCAATTTTTTCCAGATTTTTCCACCTGCATTTTTCTTGTTACATTAAATTGGAAAGAAGGGTAAGTCTCATACAAGACAGAATTACAATTGTGATATAAAATGTAGCATTATATAATGTAACATGTTAAATATAATATGGTCCACCTGAATAGGTTAAATTTTGTTGTTTAAGTATTTACTAAACTGACAACCAAACCACCTATCGCTAAATCGTGCTAGCCTTATGTTAGCATGACATTTTCGATGCATTTTGCTGGTTTTGTCAAAAAATAAATGTGTTGTTATAGCTTTATGTTCAATCCACTGCTGTGTAAAACTTCAAGTAACGCTAACAGTGATACTTTAGCTGGGCAGTAGCTATTAAAATTGCTAATAGTGCCCTACTGCTGTGCCAGTTAGCATTTTGTTAGGGAGATTGGCTCATAGCCAGTTGGCAACGTTAATGTTAGTTCGCCAGACAGGTAGGTCAGTCGTTTGTGGGCGGGACTGTCATGGTTTAATACAGTAACGGTAAGTTGTGTATTCATGATGTGTACTCGTATAGCTGCTTATTAGTACTTTACCGCAGCACTACTGAGCTGCATAAGGCTTAGCTTGCTAGCAAGCCAGTTACAATGTCCGTGCCCGCAGTTCTGTTCAGACCACTTTGGCCGTCTGTGTACACAGGACAGGAGTGTTGGTTCACACGTTTGTTGGTCTGCGCGGTCATACTTTTTGGACTAACGCCAGAACCTCACGGTCACGTTGATGTTGAATGTGTAATTTTTTTTTAATTGTGGTGTGTTCAGAAAACTGAATTTATTGCCAAGAGAGGAGGAGAGAGAGGGCATGCTGCTCTCGTGCACAGATGGAGGTGCATATGGCTGCCGACAGTGATAACAACATATTGCGCCTCCCAGCCATTGTGGTAGGGATGCCTTCGTGTTTACGCTGGAAATAATGGAGGCCGCAGTGATAAATGCTCACTGTGTGAAAGAACCACATTTATAACTCGTTCAGTGGCTAACGTTAAGGTAAGTGTTAACCCCACTCAATATTGCTGTGCCTATGTGCTAATAAGCAGCTGTGTTAGTTTGTGTCAATTGCTGCTGCAGACTCCCATGTTCTCAATCCGTCTTTAAACAGTTACCAAATGGCATAATGAGCTGTGACAGCCACCTGTAATACTGCTGTACCGCACAACAACTCAAGCTTAACACATAAAATGAAAATTAAGATTGTGCTGACTTGTTAACTTTAATTTTTTTTAAACTTAATTCAATTGTGTTACCAATTGAAGTAATTCAATTAAGTTGGTCCATTTATTTATTTTTCAGTGTATGCATTGTCAGTATAATCAGAGGCCAAAGAAGACAACTGAAACTATTTTCTTGACTAGCAGTAAAAACAGAGCAAGTTTTCAGGTAATGCCATCAGTGATCTGGGTAAATAATTAATGCTGGAAAATAGGTTTTGGAACAGCAGTATGGTTTACAGCGAGAGAGATGATTGCATGTGAGAGGTCACAACACAACATGCCTCACAGCACAGCAATCAGCATGGGGACAGTGTCGCCGACTCTGCAATGATGGTCAGTAATGTTATGTAAATATGGAGGGAAACCATTAGGTTCACAGATGGGAGGGAAGTCAGCCGATTTCAGCTGTCTAATGAGTGTGAGTGAGTGTGCACATGCGAAGCATGCGTTAACAACTGAAGCTGATGTCAAGTCAAATCAAGTTTATTTATATAGCTTATTTCATATGACAGGCATGCTTCCAAATAAAAAGCAAAAATTAAAAAAATAGGTAAAGATCATACAACAAAAACATAAGATAAGAACATTTAAGAGATAAGAACATATATAAAATGTACATATAAAAACATCTAAGATAAGATAAAAAACATATGAGATAAGAGGTATTACAATAAAAAAGCGAGTAAGATAAGAAGGTATTATTATTAAACCACACTCTGTAAACCTAACTAAAATATTTGAATGCAGATTGTTTTAGTCTGCTTTTAAAAGAAGACACTGTTGTCGTAGACATGTCATGTGGTAGAGAATTCCAGAGAGTAGTCTAGCCTACTGGAAATAAATGCATGAACCAGCTTTCAGAATCTGACTGTGACAGGAAGCATCTAACTTTAGATACATTTCTAAGATGATAAAAGGCAGTCTTGGAGATATTAAATTTGTGCTTCTGGAAGTTAAGATCAGCATCCAAAACCACACCCAAGTTTTTGGCATGCTCACAAGGTGTACTGTTCTCGTTGTGTGGCAACACAATTTAACAGCAAGCCAAACTCAAAAATGTATATGTTCTTCTTACCTGTAGTGCTATCGGTAGAAATAAAATAGTTCCTACATGAAACTGCTCACAAAAATATCTGTGGATTATCTTGAGCTCAACTGTAGACCAAGACAAGCAAATATGAATGCTGTGTGAGCAGCCATGAGTATTTGGAATGAGTACAGAAGGGAAGTGAGATGGGAAAGCAGTGTGATGTTAAGACAATTCTGGTTGTGGCATTTTGGATGAGATAGATGTGGTTGGAAGAAGTCTTCTAGGTAGCTGGCCAGGAAGGAGATACAGTGGTTCAGAAAGGAGAAGCTTACTGAAAAAAGAGGGAGTTTTTTTTTGTCTGTATTCAGAAGAGTCACTCAAGAATACTGTGTGGGATGTTCTGTTTTACTGTAAAATTCTTGGTTGTATAGCTGAAATCAATAGGCTAATACTCACCTTGTGTTTTGTCATTCTAAAGGGCAGGCCAATAATTGGACTCGTGGAGACTGAGTAAAATGTAGAGAAAAAGGCAGGGTAAGAGAGCGTATGATGGAGGGAGACAGTCAATGAGGCTACTTTATACTTTGGTTCATTTTCTGTTAACGGAGATGGATCATCACTAGGTCAAACCTCAATTTGTTAGATGGCAATAGTGAGCCCCAATCAATCCACTAAAATGTTGTGAGTGGTTTCATTTTAGAAACAATGGATCGGGGGAGGGGAGGAGAAGGATAGGGGGAGTGCAGTGATGGAGATTAACATTAAAATGGACTAATGGACTGTCTGTCTAAGCACTCACCATGGACAAACTCTGTAATCAGCCCATAGAAGCTGCTCGGGTTAGCAGGGAGGCAGCAGGCTGCTATGGGGTTGCACATAGAATTTATTAGTGTGACTTGGCAAAACGCCTCATTTCCCAAAGCTTCCCAGTACTGTGATCTGCATTTTAATTGTTTATGCATTTACATCCTGATCTGCAACAGCACAGCTCTCTGATTGAAACATTATGACCTTGATGATGCCCGTTATTCCTCTTTTTCTTCTTTTCCCTCATCCTTTGTCACTGCTCTCCATCACATATCTTTTTTCTATTCACTCTCTGTGCTTACCGTCTCATTCTCTGTTTTTCTTCTGCTTTCAGCTTACCCAGCCTTACTTCACTACTCACTCCATCACTGTTTGAGCCTGATGAACACACTGGTGTGACAGTGTGTGATTGACAAACGGAGAGGTCATGTACAGTGTAAGCATAAGGTACAAAACTCAAGAACTATATAGGGCTAATATTTCAAGGCTACCTGAGACTGGCAACAGTGGCTTGTGCAATTATACTATACTACATATATTACACCTCCAACCTTGCTGAGTTTAATTCTGTACTTTTTTAGTAAAAATGTGCCAATGGTTTCAGCTTCATTTGATTGAGAAAAAGAAATTTGAATGCATTTGAAATGTGTGAAAATCTGATACTACTGCTTTGTAGCTAATGTTTCTCATTCTTTGGGAAAGCATAACTGAAAGTTGAAAGTGGTATTCTTACATATTTAAATATATGATAAGCTGCTTTTTAAACATGAAAATGCAAATTGCAGAGTTAAGTACCTGGCTTTAAAACTTTTTCTTTCTACTTTTCTTTTTCATTATATGCTTTCATCATATGCTTACATATTTGAAGCAAAAAACTTCAATCAGTACCCTGCATATCTAAATTGAATATGATTTACACACCCTGGACACCCTGCAGTTGGAATAATTACACAATATTCACACTACAAAGTGGAGGAGAACATCTGTGTAATACGTATCATTTATGTAAAGGCATATGTATGCCTGATGGCAAGTGAATTGCATGACTCCAGCATTGCAAAATTGAAATGGCTTAGTTAAAATTATAGTATTTCAGAACAAAAAAGAATGTGAATGAATTTATGTGTTTTTGAAATTTTAAATATTAGATGGTGGAAACACAATCTTTGTGCAAAACTGATATTTGAAAGGACTTTTCTAAGGAAAACAGAGATACAACAGAGGAACATGTCACATTATCTCACATCATCATCCTATCTGGTCTAATCTCCCCATGTGTCACGTTGCCATGGGAATCATAGCCAAGCTCTCTGGGTCTCCTGTCAGGTAATGGAAACGTTTCTGGCACAAACACGATGTGAGTGTGTTCTGAATGCAAAACAACCCGTCTCAGTGTCCAGCCGTCAAACCAAGAGAGGTTCCAAAACAGTGGTTGGCAAGCATTCACGGACTGACAGAGCAAATCAGAACAGACCTCCTGAAGGAGATACAATAAGCTTTCATATAAGCTCTTACATTGTAGCCAGTTAGGCATGATTTGCACACAGCACAAGTGCATCTAAATCTGAAATTTTCTTAAGAGAAAACCATGTTTATTTAATTTTTTTCAATTTTATTTTTCTGTATTGTCCATCTGCTGTATATTCTCAGCTAAAAAGCTCACATGTCATGAGGTTGTCAATTATAAATGTTGACAGAGCTTGTGACAGATTGTCAATAATACAACAAATGCTAATTATGGTGATGTCAGTAGGAGAAAATGACTGCCTCACTTATCAATGGCTCTTAATTTGATACATTGATCATGAAAGGCTGTATCTCAAGCTGTATATTCACATAGTGCCATACTTTGTGTAATCTAGACATTCAGATGCCAGTTTCATTTTTGTAAAGACAAATGAGCCAATACTTTACCTTGACTGAAGTTGACTGAGTTGTTCCACTTTAATAAGAGTGACCTCAGAAAGTATATTCCTTATTGTAGAAAAGGTTTCAGTAGTAGTCATCTGGACACTGTTTTCAGAATCAAGACGTTTCGGCTCCCATCCGGAAGTCATTCTCAATTGAGAATGACTTCCGGATTCTCAATTGAGAATGACTTCCGGTTGGGAGCCGAAACGTCTTGATTCTGAAAACAGTGTCCAGATGACTACGACTGAAACCTTTTCTACGATAGAACACTCCTGGACGAATGAGGGACTACACCGTCCTATATTCCTTATTGGTTAGTGATGTTGTGTAATAATCAAGAAGCAGTATGCACCAGTTAGACACTACAAAAATACGGTTGTTGTGAAAGTCACAACGGAAAACTTTCAAGAAATACACATTTTTAACTACTGTACTGCTCCTTTGAGAGAGACTGCTTTGTCTTTTCTGACTTACCGTAGGTTTGCTCTGCACCAGGAAGTACAGAAACTATACTAGGTGTTGTTTTTCTCCTCATTAATGTTTCATTCTGTCACTAAAGAGCATATGTTTGAGTACAAAGTAATATTAGTTGATTTACTTACCTTAAATATTTAGCTTCAAGCTGCTAAATACTTTATAACCTGCAACAAACATAGATATGTTACGAAGCTAATGGCGTTCGCATGTCAATGGCATTTTAAATGTTATATTAGCATCATGCTAATCGCTAGCTAATGCTAATCGCGTGCTCAAGTTAAATGCTGAGCTGTTGTTGACACATAGTATTGAGTTGTAAATAGAATTTTTTTCCATGGTTTCTGATTATATTTGTGTTTGTAAAAAGAGTCAGAGACCATTAATAATGTACTCTTTATTTTTGTATATCAGTTTCACATCTCTTTTTTCAGTAAGCATCCAAAACTGAGAGACCTGTTTCCTGGGTGTTTATTTGAGGAGCCCGTTAGCTATCTGTCAAGCTAGAGGTCATGCATGAGCACACACACATACACACATTGTCCATTAGTGACCACTTTCTAGCACCCCGGGCCTTGAAGCTCTCTGTGGCCTGGTCTTAATCACTATCTCCTAGGGTGGAGACAGGTCCCTTTAATCTCAGTGGTAAGTCATGCTGACCTTTCATATCTCTGATGCAGACCTCTACATGACCTTTTCTGAGGAATGCAGGATGTGTCTCTCACGTGGCAGCCATTTCTGGCAAGTATGAGCAAGAGTAGGTCACACCAGGAGTACAACATGATGGAATTTGGCCTTCAAACTCTAGCGAGTAGAGATGCAACCATCGTAGAAGTGCCAGATTTTCCTATCATTCTGTACTGTGATGCCGAAAGAAATGTTAAAGAAACGTGCTTCTGACCTGCCAGAAAATGTATAAATTTGGGGTATCTTACTTACAGAGCAATATTTTTTTCTGATTAATTGATTAATTGTTCAGTCTGTGAAATGTCAAGGTAGCAGAGCCCAAAGTGATAAATGGCTTATTTTGTCCGATAAATGGCGCAAAACCCGAAGGTATTTAATTTTTCAATGAAAAAAAAACTGAGAAAAACAGCAAATTCCCACATTTCAGATGCTGATAAATTGCTTAAAAGATTAACTAATTGTCAAAATTGTTGTTCACACTCACTTTGCATTATAATTACTTCAAACCGCAGTGCAATAAGGAGTGCCCCAAATTAAATTAATTTTTTTCACCCTGCCCACTCCACTTTGACAAACTCAGTGCACTATTGAATAAAGATTACAAGCCTTGACTGCCTAAACCGTTACAAATTTTCATTGATTTTAATTTTCACTCATATAAGTGCTGGGCATACACACTGAAACACAGGAGACTCAGGAGTGTCACACCTTATTACCTTGAACAAGGCATGCATATGAATACAACACTGAAAGGAACCTCGCAAAGACCGAAATGTGGGGATCTGACAATGACAAGCAGCTAGTAATGGGCAAGAGACAATTCGTCTCATTCATGACCAATGATAGTGTTTACCTTTTCTCCACTGAGATGAACAATACAGCATATTTGGGAGGTTGTCGTTGATTGACTGAAAAGAAGCTGTTGTAGCGGTGAGCAATGATATGGAGACAAACGCAGCGGGAGAGATAGGTAGGTAGAGGTAGAGAAGAGGAAGATTAAGTCTGACACTCCTCCCTGCATACATGAATCATTGCATTTTTTTAGTGCTGTGTATTTGTAGGCCACAAACATGTTGAGATAGATGAACTGAAAATCTAGAGAGAGAACATTTTCAAGATGTAAATAGCTATGATAAATAGCGAGAGGAGTTCTATGCCTTTTACCTTTTACAACCCAGGCACATAGACTGACAGACAAATGGCTGCAGGAGTCAGAGAAAGAGCTGGGACATCTACACTCACAGGGTGCCAACTGAAAATGCCGGCATCTGCCAGCCAGCCTCATGTCCGCCTGTCTCCTTTACCCAGGGAGAGGTATTATTTATGAATGCCAGAGTTGTTTATGAACTGCAAAATAACACCCTGAGTGGGTCAAAATGAAACCAGCGCAGGAGACTGTGATGGGTACCATATTATTTTCATTACATTTCCTGAAGCCTGAGCTGTAGCTGGCAAAGAAAGTAAGTAAAATGTGAAGTAAGACTAACACTGTCAGTGATTCACATTAAACTGCTTCAACATGCTGTTCTTTGACTCTGGTCATAGTAATTATACGACTGCAGAATTGTGGTTATAGAGTTATGAGTTCTTACATGAATGCCAGTAAAATTATATTACTTTATTGATTTCTGGAAGACCATTCTCCCATAGTGGGGATGCCAGGCCAGGGTCCATTGCAGAATCATCTTGTAAAGCCACACTTCCATATTAAATGATCCATGTCTGTAGAAATTCTTGTCAGAAAATGTGCGATGATGAGATGCTGCCAAGCCAAAGGCAGAATACTGTCAGGCTGTGAGTTTGAAATAGGATTCTTTCAATTGCCCCTGGAAATGGAAGCTACGGTTGGTTTATTTTCCCAGATAAATGCACTCCTAAAATACAAAGAAATAAATGCTAGCTTGTATTTGCACTTATGATATCATGAATAATGTCTTTAATCCTTTCAATCTCACTGGCACTCCAGTTACATTTTATTTAAATGCTGTGACATTTGAAGACCTTCCGAGGAAAATAAAAGTTCTACGTTGAGTGCCTTCTGTAGTAACCAGAGTTACACTGGAAAGACAGTGAGTGATCTGTGTGCTCTGTTTTTATGGAGGTGATGATGTGATGGCCGTAGCGCCAGGATTTCCTTCGCTCCAGGGTTTGGCTGTCCTTATACTTGAACGGCACAGAAGTTGTGGAAGCAGTCAAGAGAGGCAAAAAAGAGCTTTGATACCTGAAAGTTGCTTGTCCTCTGAGCCAAAACTAAATTATGCTTGTGTGCAGTGAATAAACAATGCATATTGGCATTTCACCTTGATGAGTGTCTGAACCCCACCTCTTTGCCCACTCATGCAGCTCGCTTCATCATATGTTTGCCAAACGAGCTTCATTTCAGCAATGTAGTTTGTAATTGCCCTCATCACCACAACAGCTATGGCTTCAGCATCTCTGTCGAGGCTAATGTCAAAGAAACCAAGAAACCGCTTGCATATCACTCCATTTTTGTTAACGTAGCAATTGGCACTTGCATTAATGACTAGCTTGCACTAGCTCCACAAAGTTCCCCTTGTTGCCAGAACTGCTAGCCGACTCGTTATGACCCCGGTATGCCTGCTCCTGGCGTCTGAGATACAGAACAGCAACAATCAATCTCTTCAGAATTGCACGTTTCTTGGCTACCTGTTGGTTATGCCTTACACTTATTGCAACCACTTGATCCAGTGCCTCGTTTATCCTCACTCTTCCAAAACGTTTGAGTTTGAGTTCAGATGTAATGTGACTGTGGGACTTTGAATGCCTCTCTATGGCCCGTGAGAGGTTTGCCAGATCAACGAATCCTGCTCCATGGGTTGTTCAAGGAGCTGCTTGACCAATCAAACAGGAGGCAAGCAGAAAAGCCGGTTTATCTTTGCGCTTCCCGTTCTAGCGTAGTTCCCACCACAAGAAGACCTAGCTTTTCTCTTAGCTCTCCCCTGAGTCAGGTCCAGCTTTGGGGTAGGCCTACCATTCTGTTTGATCTTCAGTTGCAGCTCAAAAGCAAGCTTTGTAAAGTAATTTTTTTACGAGACATTCAAGGTCTGCATTTCTCATGCAGGGCTTTTTCAGTAAAGATGTTTTACTTAACCAAGCCAAACTTACTTGTCCGAAATGGAAAATGTAGGCCTATTAAAAAATAAATAAAATGAACAGGGATTTGAAACAAAGGGCTGTCTTTTTTTACCACTTCATGACTAATAAAATTTAATGACAAGTATCAACTTGTGAGGTTGCTTAGCTAGCTAGCTGTAATGTTATTTAGCTAACACATTTGATACTGACATGTAAGTGACGAAGTTTGAATAAACTCTTAATTCACAAAGCTAGATGTGAAACGAATCAGCCGTCATATGCTCTGAGACTGAATTTTATTTCATTTGGTTTATTATAAAATTTTAAAAGTAAATTATAGAAATTGATTATTTCTGAAACTGATTCCAGTGTGCTGTTTGCTTATTCCTTTTGCTAGAGGTAGTTGAGCATATAAGATATAAGTGATTGTTTTTCGAAGAAGATAATAGTGGTGTTACAGTTCATTAGAGGTGGATAAAGGAACACAAGACAATTAAAAGTGTATAGGGGTACATGAGAAACAGAACAACATTACCCTAAGTATTCATTATTTTAAATTAAGTTAATTGGATTAAAGAACTCAGGGCCCCTCCCTGACCAAAATAGGGATAGTTGGGCTACACAAGCGTTAATGTTGAGCCCTGTCATGATTTACATAATTATAAAAGCAAAGTTACTCTGTATATTTCAGCGGAGTTCAAACATGTAATACAAGTAATTAAAACATAGAAATAACTTAAAACTTTACGCCATCTTTACCAAAGTTATGAGGTCCAAATGGTGCCCCACTCAGGAAAGGGCAATTCTATCTATTCAGCTACACACACATAGATACACACTTGCACACGCAAATGAGCATCTCATTCAGAATGGACTATTTTCACAGTGCAGCAAAGCTTCTATTACTGCTAGAGCAAGCATCTTGATTATTCAGTCTATTACAGTGGCACAATGTGGTACCTCTCGCCAATGCTCCTAATGGGCCACTTATTATCATGCAGTATTCTAACACCAGTTCAACTGGCCTGCAAAGATGATTGCTGTGCTTTGTTGCACAGAATAACAATAAAATCTGCCTTTTTTTTCTTTCGCTGTTGTTTTTCCTTTGATAAATGGGCAGTTATGAAACAGGACACAATGCAGAGGTCGACAGTAACACTTGTTCACTTTCCAGTGAATTTTTCTGTTAGACAAGGGAACTCTGCCTCTCATTTGCCCAAAATGTCAAGTAAATTTTCTATTAAATTTAAAGTAAAATTTTAGATCTTAGATCTTTGACACTTTACCAGCAACTCTTTTCATTTATGTCCATGCTTGGTATTTGCTTGTATTTCATATTTGATTATCTGACAGCATAGCTTGTGATGCAATGCTTTTTAGCTGCCAGTTCCGGAGTTATGTCAGAGCTTAACACAGAGCTGCTTGAGGCAGGTCTTGCACTGCATGGGTCTGTCGTCGCACAATTAAATGATGAGAGAGATCACTTGTCACAGGTTATGCATATATAATTATTGTCATATTTCTTTGCAGACAGGGCTGGCCTGGCAAAATTCATTACTGCAGTGTTCCCAAACTGTAAATTGCAGCCTTTACTGAATACACTCGAAAGCCTTGGTGTGAACTATGTAGACGATTTGGGTTTTGTAGATGACCTTGAAGGTGTCCTGAGGAGGTTGACTAAAGGAAGCTTCTTGCTTGTAAAACACTGTTAAGCGGGCAGTATGCTTCTTCAAAAGTGCTTGTCGGATGGTGAATAGCTTCAGAAACCACCTCCCCGCCACACCTTTCTGACATCTGAAACAGACATTCCGACATTCACACCCACTTCACACCATAATAGGCTAGTTGTGCGGAGCTGAGAAAGGAGCCAGGATTTGAACATTTCTCTCTAGCTCTCTTTTTTTCATTCTTTCTGTCGCTTTTCACTCATGCTTCTCACAACTGAATGCAACACTATGAATGCCTTCCAGAGACTGAAATGTGTGCCATTATACCCATATATAAACAATATCATATATACATATATATATATATATATATTCAAACTTGAAGGAATTTTTAAGATACTGTATGTATTTTTTTTATTAATTAATCACTTTTCATTGCCACGTGTGAACAGGTTGTAACTACATTTAAAAAATGAAATAATCCCCCAACTTTCTCGGTTGTCTTTCACAACCTGTGGACTGATTTCGATGTAAGGACTCAGGTCGGTTTTTCAGTGCCTGAACCCCGCCTCTTTGCCCACTCATGCAGCTTGCTCCATCATATGTTTGCTTGCGGTTTGCAGGTTTCTTACATGCAGCATGGCTGTGTTGGAGCTGGCTGGCTAATTTGCTTGCTAACGTTATCGCTAGCAAAATACTATCTGAGTGGATATGTTATTTGGCTAGCTTGCCGAATTACTTCCCCAGCTAACATGATCCATGTTACTATCTTGTGTATTAGATGATGTAATGGTACAAAGCAAAGGTGTAAAATGATTGCTTTCTACTAGCCAATGCAAGGCAGGGCTAGCTAGCTAACTGTAACCTAAGGTAAGCTGGGGTTGGTCGGCTGGATGTTGCTTGACTGCGCGGTGTGGGTCTGGTGTTGGTTGTCTCGTGGTGTTGGCTGATCGGGTGATTTGCAAACGGCAAGCTAGTTAGTATCATGGAGTCAGTGGTCCAAATAAACTATAGGATATTACAGATAATAACGTTATTCTAAATATGATTGTAATTTATTTTTCAGCATTTGGTGTTCATTTCAACGTTTATTCTCGTGTATGTCACTTTGGCCGATGGCATACATATATACATATAGAACCTTTAAATTGTAGAAATTAAATGTCACATTTGATTGTAATCCTCCCCAGCCGTGACCAGATGTTTAGAAAGAGGTTATTCAGGCCATGCCAGGACTTCCCTCTCACGTCAGAAGTAGGTAAAATGATTGTATATTGTACTTGGCGTACATAAGATAAGTGGCATGAGATAGTGGCTTTAAAAATATTATAGATATTTGTTTCAGTTCAATAGGATTTTTTTGTTTTTGTTTGTGCCACATAGCTTTCAACCTCTCTATAGCATCAGTGTTACTGTCATAGTGAGCCACTATGCCCCCCTGATCCTTGTGTGCTTCAGTGTACCTGTCTCTCCTTGTGTTTCTTGGCTGTCCCCTGTCAATCCTTGTGTGTACATATGTGTGTGTGTGTGTGTGTGTGTGTGTGTGCCTGTGTTCTGGTCTGGCTTCCCGGTCTCCTGTCTGCTGCTGATCACCGGCACACCTGACTCCAATCATCGACAATCTACTCCGCTTATCTACCAGGCTCTTCCACACTACCGACGCCAGATCGTCCCCCGTACATGTGTACGCACCTCGTAACGGCTCCTACTCCACTTTAAGTTAAGTGAAGTTTCTTTCTTGTTTCTTGCCTCGGTGGTAACTCCGTGTGTTTTGTCACAGATTCTCGCTCTGCCGGTGATTGCAGCCTCAGTCTGTCCTTGGGACTCCCAGATCTCCGCGACCACACCAGTTACCACGCCACCCTCGCCATCCGGCTGATTTCGCCTCCGGAGCCTGCAGTCTACCCGGACCAAACTTCAGGCTCCAGGGGTCCACCGCCCAGTCGGTTCAGCCCATCTCACTGCACTTGCCAGTCCAGAACCAGCTCACCTCGTCTCTGTCCAGAGCGCCACCAGTCTCGTCTCCGACCCGGTCCGGTCGAATCCTCGGAGAGGCCACGCCGGATTCTTCGTACGCCAACAATTATCTGCACAATAAATACCATCCAACTAAACCCAATTCTGTTCCGTGAGTTTCTGCATTTGGGTCCAGAAAACAGTCCTACGACAGTTACTTCCTGAAGAAGTAGGATTTCAGTCCTGCAATAGAATTCAAAGACAAGTTATCAATGCCACTGAACCAATGGGAGTCCACAGTTTCTTTCAAAAGACACACATTATTCATCCCCATATGGTCCAGCAGTTGACCACAGGACCAGGGCTCTGTGGTTCAGCCCCCCTCAGTCTGGGCATATGGCCTCGTTGGCTCCACTGGGCTCATATGATACACTAGCCACTGTCACCATCCTGCTCACTGCCAGGTAACACCCACCCACTGACACACTATCACTGAGGTTTGTGGTAGCATGGAAACTGGTTGTTTTTGAGCAGTTTTGGCTCATGCAGTTTCTGTCATGTTTTCGTTTATTTGCCTCAGGTGTCAGCCCCGCAGCAGGTTGTGCAATCGGTGTGAAACACTGTATGACGAAGATGCACTGTATGAGGCACTGTATGACAGCAACATAAGCATCTGTGTTCTTTTCAGGTCAAGTCATTCTGCTTTTGAGTTAAAGAAATCAAACTTTCAATAACATACATACAATCCCCAAAGCTATCTTAAGCCACATTATTTGTTCAGTTGGTTACCAAGCCTGAACAAAATTCCTCTACTGGCTCCAGCTATTTGAAATCAGTTTCACACATGAAATATACTGTACTTGGCTTAGATGGACTTTATTATGTAACTGCTTTGTAGACTCCATGAGTCACTCAAGTACTAAAAATAGTCATTTTCCCTGTCTCCTCATCAATCCATTTATATAAAGAAATCAATAACAAAATCAGGTGTTTATGTTTCATCAGAGATTTATGTGGTAGAGCATCTGTTAAAAATAGCATAAACATACAAAAACAAAACATTAGACGTGCTTTTGATATTATTTTTATGCCATGAATGTATAATGGTGTTGTCCCTACTTTTCATGCTAATTTGAATATTGACACAGGAATTGCTGAGAGGTCAATACAGCCATGGACACATGCTGTTTGCCCAAGTTAAGACAAACATTGTATATCCAGAGAAGAAAGCTAAGGTAAAAGTAGCACAGCTGTCAATAAAATCAGCACATATTGTGAGATGAAGCTTCAAGCTGTTTTCCTTTTGTCAGTCATAGTTTCTAATTAGTTCACATTTAGAGGATGTCCTGACATGGTTTGGCTGAGCCCACGCTGTGCCTTTTGATTACAAACAGCCAGTGTTGATTGTGATGACAAAAAGAGACTTGACCCATCAGTGCCCTTATCTCAATCAAGCTTGCTCACACCTTGCCAGTAGATGTTTGTGGAGGTAATGAGGAAGCTTCACCAGAGGCAATTAATGAGTCTATAATAACAAGCACTGTCTCTGCCTCTGCTAAGGCTTCTAATGCTTCTAATTCAGTTAATTAGTGTAAACTTTAATGAGTAATACCCAATTAACTCCTGAGCATGATCAATAGAGCCAATGAATTATCAATATGATTGGCTTTCATCCTTTCAGTTTAGAGGTCGGGAAAGCTTAGAGAAGGATCAATGAGAGCACGTGTGAGGTTTGTGAATATAAGCTTGTGAGTTTTATGTTTTTAGAATCTAATACAGGAAATGCAGCTGTTTCTTTCAATGCATTTTGAAAGACTAATATGTGCCCTAATGTCTTTTTGAGTTTGGCAACAGCAATTACAAGACTACAAATCATTGTTTTGAACAAGAGCATAGTCTCTTTCCTGGATACTAACATTGTTTGCCACTTTAACTTAAGTTTAGAGGTATACATTTCCTTCAAAACAAAGTGAAAAACAAACACCATTGCTATCCAACCACATCATGACAGAGATTAAACAGCTGGAACAATTCTACTGAGGCAGATGAGTGAGTATATTGCATGATATTAATAAGTCTTTAAAGTAATGACTAAATGTTCTAAAAGGGATTATTTAGTTTGTACATGTTATTGATGTTTGACATCAGATTAGGAGATGAATGCCACTGTTCTTTGAAGTTCTTCTCCAGACAAGGTTTTAATTTCAGGGCTATCAAGAGAGTGATCAGAGAATCTTCAAAAAGTACACAAAATACTGTATGCACACACATGCAAACAGACACTGAAGCAAATATATCGGTTTCTCCATGTGTAATTATCTTCACTCAGTCTGTGCATATGTCCACTTTCAGAAAAGAAAGAGACAAATACTGATGTATATACAAATACAGAGATATTATTTCCACTGACTAAATTAAGATATAATTCTGATAGGACTGAAGAGCAATGAGGTTCAGCATGATGGGAAGATACACAAACATACACACCAATACAATGCATGTGTTCACCACCAGTGTTTTGCATGTTGTTCATTGAACACACTCATGTTTTTGGTAAATGCTGAAATGAATTTATTAATTTTGTAAGACAACATTTATGAAATCTTGAAGTGTTGTTACCGCTCGTTGATATCATGTTAGCAAAGTCACACCAGCAAGAATACATCCGTTTTAGTATCAAATACTCTTCCCATGTGCGCTAGTAAAATGGCTGCTAAAAGTTAGCAGTTTTCTATTTCAAAGAACAACAGCTGTAGTCAGCTTGAATTCATGTTGGTTATAATATAGTCCAGCGGAAAAAAGTTTTCAATGCTGAAAACTATGAAACAGACCTTCCTAAACTTCCCAAACCGCTCTTGCATCATAGTACCTTTCGACTGTCCATTCGTATGCTCAGTTTGTTCCAAACACTGCCACACAAATAGCTAAATACACTGCTTCTGTCACCTGCTAATGAGCAGTCATGCTCACAAGAGTGACTGCCTCAGAAGAAAGCAATAAAAGGAAGCATCATTTTTTTAATAGCGTAATTTTTTATCTTGATGTGAGGAAGGGCACAAGTGATTTCCAGTCAAAAGGCTAAAGTGCGAGTGAGGTCACAAGTCCTTGGAATTCAAGTGAAAGTCCATTTGCAGTTCCTCCGAGTTGCGACTCGAGTCTGACTGGTGTCAAAATCACATGGCCCCGATCCACAACTCTGGTGCACACACACACAAACGCACACACAGTCTCACGTAGTGTGTGTGTAGAATTTGGCAGAGATTAATTCTGGTCACGTCCTGTAGTGGCTGCAGTTCAAAGAGATGTAACTGGCTTTGCTTGCTGTGCATGTCTCACTTCGTGCTCCACCTGTTCCTTTGCCCTAACAGCACACACTATATTGGCACAGGATCCACATATACAAACATGCACTTACATGCACGCATGCACAGACAATGACACACATGCACAAGCAAACACTCACATATGCTCACATAGACAGTACATATGCACTGTATACACACACAAACACACTTCCAGTCTCTCACACACACACAAAAAGTTCCCCTTCCCAACCTCCAACAGCTGCGACAACAGGAGGTTGGAGGAGTAAAATAAATTAACAACATCTGCAAACTACAGATTAATGGGAGAAATCATCTGTAAATTAGGCATGGAGTTTATTCATCTGCTCTCCCATGCATTGAGGAGAGAGAGAGAAAGAGAGAGATACAAAGTCACAACATGTAAAAACGCAGCCAGCTCATCATCTGGAATATTTTGAGTGTGTTAATTTTGCAGAAGCATATTTAATGATTTTAATGTCTCATAAATTCTGATTTCCCATGAAGTGGAAATTTTCTCTCAGAGCTTTTTAAATTGACTTGGTTATATATGGATATTCTTACACTGTGAATAGATGTACGTTGTCAATATGCAAGAAAAGATGATTTTTTTTTATCTCATTCAAAGTATTCTGACTTAGAAAACATACAGTGGGTGCACAGTGTAATCCAATTTACTTGAGGATATGCTAAAAATTGAGAGCAACATATTGCTATTTAAATCTGTTAGAAGATTTTCAGGAGCTGTCAACCTCCAACATGAACTGCCCTGAGGATGTACATTCATTTCACAAATGTCCTTATTTAAATATCAGTCAGGCCAATGCTGTTGTTTTTCTAGTGAGGACAGTCTTTATCTACAAAGATTTTTGCAACTAGTGGAAATGCAGGGCAACTTATTTAAGGCTGCATCTGAACTAGTGCTACAGTGTGTAACTTTCATTATACACTACAGCACTCAGACTCTATTTCACTCACTGTTGCCCTCTTTATGCTTTAAGGGCAAAGAATGATAACCACACCTCCTGCCATTACACAGACATGACAAATGAGAAAGGAACTGGAGTAGCACTACTCTAAGGCAGAACTGAGAGATGTCACCTTCTCAAATATCAGTTCTGGTAGAAAAGTGTTCAAATGGTGATGTATCATGCTGTGTAATGCACCTTAAGTAGATAAAATATTTGAAATTACCCTAAATTACATCCATCCCCGAATCAGTGCTGAACCCTACAGTGCTCTAAGGAGAGCTCTTCCTCTCTGTTGTGTTATAACAAGACAAGCTTTTTGGCAGTATGTCAGGCCCAGTTTCACCTTTCTAGCTGTCCAGTGAGGCCTCAGTCAGGCAGGAAATTCCAGAATTTGTTCATCTGGGGATCCTGCTATGAAGTCAGGGGGAACATGTATGCCAAACCTCACTGAATGTGGGTCATGTTCAAAATAAAATATAGTACCACAAGCAGTAGATAGCATCCAAATGTTTTGTGTAAGAACAATAAAATCAATCAATCAAACTTAAGCCCCAAACATGGACCTCGCAAGTATGCAAACGCCTGGCCCAGCAGGCACAAATGCACCCCCCGGTGAACATACTCAACGATAAAGAGGTAATGAGAGTGTTTCTATGGCTACAGTATATAGTGTATGTTTTTTATTGCATTTCTGTCTGAAATGACGCAAATCTAACGAACCGATCAGTTAAGTCGATCATGCATAGCTCGAACCTTCTGCGTTCGCTTACTTGTGTGGACCACGTTTGTGCCGTGAGGGTAATTGATTGAGGTAGTGCGGTCAAGGTGGATTAATGCAGACAAAAAGAAATAGGTAGGTAGGTAGCGCTTTATTTATCCCCATGGGGAAATTTCAGTCTCATAGCAGCAGAGATATGTAAGGAAAGAAAAGGAATAATAAATAAGGAATAGATAAGAAATACAATAAATAAGAATAAAAATACTAAAAGTACTACTAAAAATATGTAAGATCTATGTGCAATGGTATGCATCAATAATACCTGGCAAAAGCCAGCTATCACAACCCAGCTCAAGGCTGGACAAAGTTTATTTTACATAACTAAAAGAGAAAAGTACTTAAGACAAACTAAATTTTAAAAAACAGCAGAGTGGAAGCCAGGGGAGAGTTAGTAAGTGGTTGACTGCCACAAGCTTATATAGTATAGTCACTCAGTCCAGTTGAGTTGAATCTCCCTGACAAACCAACTTGGCCCACCTGTGGTAGTTTAGGTGTATCACTTCCTGTTTTATTTTGGTAGTATTCTTCTTCCCTTGTGTGTCTTGTGTTTTTACTTCCTGTCTGTGTTTTCCCTCCAGTTTTGATTGTTGGTCCTCCCTTGATTGTTTGCACCTGTGTCTCGTTGTCTCACCTCCCCTTGGGTATTTAGTCTGGGTCTTTTCTTTGTTCTGGGTTGGATCATTGTTGTACACATGGTGTTGTTCCTTGCCGAGCCTTTGACTGTGAGTTTATCTTGGATTCTTTGTTCTCTGGTGATTCTTGGATTTTGTCTGCTCATTACCTGTCTGCTCACCTCTGCCTGTTCTTGCCTGCATTCCACCCAACAATAAACACGGTAGTCATCCGGCTACTTCACCCTGGGACCGCTTCCTTGTCATCTGCTTTTGGGTCCACATACCTCCATATAGCACCTCGCCCCACGACACCACCAGGCTCCTGCAGGGAGAGGCCAAGGGGTCCTGCCTAGAGAGGGTCGTCACATAGGCTACAAATAGTAGGTTTTGAGTTTATGCTAAAGGGAAAGAAGATGTATTAATTTAGTTAGGTTAATGTTCATTTGGAGGGAGATCAATGTAACAGTCACAAATACATATCATGTATTTTAAAAGATACAATTAAAAGCACAATAGCCCATTAGTGGCCATAAAACAATGCAACAAGTAGTTAAAATGACACCAAAGATTTTAGCACCCCAGCAGTCTCTGGGTCCACTACTGCAGCCAGGTGTCCCTCAGCACACCGGGACATAGTCTTGGATCCAAGACTGGTTCTGTTCAGAGAAATGCATGCATAACTAAAACACACATTTGTTTACAGTTTCCATGGTTCAATATTTACTGCATAAACATTATCATACATAATCATCTTCTATCACAGGGCAGGAATCAGAGCTAGGGAAAAAATGGCACTGATGCAATTTCACCTTGCACTAAAAGGGAACTACTCTCAACAACACTTCAACATTTTGTATTTCAGAGCACCATATTAATAAGACAGTGAAAAATGTTACCCATACAATAAGGTTTCTGGCATTTAAAGTAAACGACAATATGGACCAACTATTAATTCAAATACATATTGTCCAATGACTTCAAAACAAATGTAGCAATTCAGCTGCTCTACAGTGTGTTGAGGTTTAATTGAATGAAAGTGAACTAAACTCTGAGAGAAAGTTATAATAGGAGACAAAATAGGACAAATAGCAGTGTTGTTTCTCTTTTGATTAAAAGCTGGTGGGCAGATGTGGCCCTTAGTAAAGAAGGCCATCCTCCATGAAGAACCAATAATTGCTTCAATGTTGGAGGTCAAAAGAGTGAACCAAATAATGGAAGATAAAATTAGTTACTTCCAGGACAGAGAAAAGATTGGAATCTGTTTAAAACTTTTATTTCAGCACATATGAAAACAAAACTTTAATTAAGTACTGCCAGGCCAGTTCCAGTTTGTATAGAAAAGCTCACCAGAATAACCTCTCCCTGTCATCATGCCTTTGTTTTAATTATTTGTAGAGGTGGATGTGGATGGATACTTTTTTAGGAGACAAACAAAATGATAAAATCACAAGTTCACACAATTTACTGTTTATCCAATGGAAATCCCTTTGGAGTTAGACTACAATTTGAAAGTGACACTAATGAGCTTTAATTAAAATTTCACACAAAGAGACTTTACCAGACAAAAGAAGCTAAATACACAGTAAGCACTTTTGAAATTGTACTAACAGGGAAAGAAATTATTCCCCTTCTTTGTATTTTCAGTTTTGTGCTCCAAATTGTAAAAAAAAAAAATCATAGCTAAGCATATTCATTGGTTGGCAAATCACCACAACAACACCTGGATATCAGTGTCATGTAAGGTAAATCCAATTATGTGTGTACGAACTGTAAGAATGATTATTGTAACTGGATCTAATACTACGGAAGAAAAGTCAAGATCTCATTGAGTGGCTGAGTGCACATTTGTATGACTAGGACAATTAGATGTGACACCTAGGAAATTATTGCTGTAAAGAGAAGGACATTGTGGACAAGCCAGTCATCTATAGGACAGAGTCAGTTATGTTTTCAAGCAATTACATGCTGGTGAACAGTTTACATTTTCTGACAATATGGCAGTAGAATAGCTGTGTATTTATTCCGTAAGGTAGAGGGTTTCAAATTATTATGGATGTTAAATATTTGTCCTAAAAAAAAAGAAAAGGAAGAAAACCAAGGCTTCATTACTTGTCTTTGTTCTGACAAAATATCAATCAATTTAATGTAAGATGTGGTAAATGGAAGCGCTTCACACACTACATATCACATTCACACACTGATGAATCATCATCACACACACTCATACACCGAAGGCACAGCCCACAGAAGCAATTTGGGGTTCAGTGTCTTGCCCAAGGACACTTGGATATGTGGGCTGGGGGAAGCTGGGATCGAACCTCTAAGCCACAGCCGCCCCATGTGGTAAATTGCTTATTTTGTGGATCCCTTCACTAAACAATGTTATTTTGTTAGTGTTATTTATTCATGATTCAGTTTTTCTTTAAAATATGTATATATTTATTTTAATCAGAATGACAGTATATTTCTTTACTGATATGTACCACATTAATCTTATGTAAATGGGTCTGAAAGAAAAAAAGTTTGTCTTAAAAAGTAGGGGCCTGAAAAATCTCATTAAAACTGGGATGACATGTTGAAAACTGAATTACACTGGTACTGTGCTGTATGTATCATCTCCCACGCAAAGTCACTGTAAACTCTTCCAACTTCTCATGACTGCCTTTCACGCCCCCAGCTCTACTTATGCTCAATAAAAAGACTGACAAGCAAGAGGGCTGAAACTGGAATACTGCAGTGACTCAGCGTCCATATTAAACATTCACCATAAAGAATTGAAATCTGCTATGCAAATCTGACACATTAGCATAGACCCTTGAAAAAAGTACAACTGTTGTTGATGTCTGCAAATCCATCAGTGTGTTTGTAAAACTTGATTGAGGTTGCACTGTCCCAGAGCAATGCATATCTAAATGCAGCCATTTGTCCAGTTTTATTGATTCTACTGCGGCACCTAGAGGCTTTATTGGTTGGCACATAATTGTCCCCCTGGCTTGGCCTGTGAAAATGAGCTACAAGCTTTGCAATGGCCTGTGGCCAGCCACTGCCTTCATGCGGAATAGGCAAGTAGCAAGGGGCCAAGCCATTACCATAGCACAAATTGACTTTCCTTGACAAAATCATTTTAAATTGAACATTCAAAAAGATTATTTTTTCAGCTAAATGAAAACATTGTCAGTGAGAATTTGGATGGATTGATGGCAAAATGGAAGGATTAATGAGCACACAGATATCTTGTATGCAAAGAATAATTTGGGTTAGTGTAACAAGCCTTTAATGGCAATATTGTATTTATAACATGCATCCTCATCAGTGAGTCGACTCTCATCGACTGTGGCCATGCAGAGCCAATTATATCTGCGGGTTCATCCGTTACAGGAGGTCATGCTACAAAGGTCAACATCATCAGTGTATTCCAACCTGTTCATCTACCCATCTCAGCATGAGTCTAGGCTTTAATACGATGTTTAGCAGAGAGTATGATATCATCATTAAATAGAGATTGTGACAGCACATAAGCCAACATCCATTTTGATGGTGTCTCAAAGCATGCCATCACTGGTTATAATTACTGCTTTAGGCCTCCTGAATGAAAAAGGTAAGGGCCAAGCTAATTATATGGAGCCCAAGCATATTGATCCAGTGGGACAGGCTTTCTAATCATTGGCCTCATGCTGATGAAGTGTACATGGCAGTTGAAGTGAATCTGTCAATTCTTCTCAGGCAATACGCTCTTCTTGCTCCGATGAGTTCTCCTTAGGTTTGCTCTTGCAGCAGGAATTTCATTTTAAAGGACGTGTTCTCTATACTTTGCACAAACTTGAGCTGGATCATGTTCTTAAAAATGTCATCTTGATTTAAATAAGTTCTTTTTCATTGTAATAAAGAGTAGTTTTACAACTCCCCCTTGTTCCAACTGCTAATGAGAATACATGGAGGGACTAGTGGAAAACTTTTGTCCTTTTGTCCCCAAGCAGGAAGCCGAAAAGATTCAAATCAATTGACATAAAAATGAATGTAAGGAATGTTCCACCTTCTTATTCTGTGCCTTGCTGACCTTTATTAAATTCTGTCTGCTATTGCTCAGCTCTATTCATTATTTGTCTTGCCTAGCTTTGCCCTCATTTTTTTCACTGCTGTGAACTTTCAGATCAAGTTTACTTTGAATGAATTGTTTGATGCTAATAAGCCATCACAAGATTCTGATTATTTTGTATTCCCTCTGAGCTCCAAACTAATTGCCTTTTAATTGATAGCTTTTAGCTTGAATGCAGCTTGTTTCATTGTCTGTTTTGTGTCTGTGTTATTCTGAAACTCTCTGGCGTGATGGGTTTTGAGATTTTATGGCATGTTGATATATCATAGCGCAAACACAGAGGAGAAGTTCACAATAGTTAGATAAGTACTTAACCATTCATAACTCTATGTTAAAGTGAGAAGTAAAAATCTAAAGATTATACATTTGTGCACAAGAATTTATTATGTAATTTAATATAGAAAATGAGTGACTGTGATGTACTGAGACTGAGAATTTGAAGTGAAAGCAAAAAATGTGACAAGATGCCCCGCTGTCCCCTGCCGACATATATGTATTGTTACATACTGTACTGGTACACCGTTAGTACAAAAGATTACACTATAACTCTGGAGTAAGTACTCTGTACCTTGCTGGCTGTAATCTAAAGTGTTACATCTATCTACATATATCTATGGGAGCCCAGTCTCATGCAAAGAGTGCATAAATGTCATCCTGTACAACTGTGCAATTAGACAATTTGACTTCTCTTGCTATGGTTGCTCTGATGCTTTAATCCCACAACTTTCTTAAATCTGTCCATTCATGCTGCTCATACTGTATCCTCTTACTAATGCCTCCTTCCATTCCCTGTGTACCTGTATCTGTCTGTGGTTTGTATCTGTTTGACTGAGTGCGTACATGATTAGATATGTCTTAGCAAGCTGTAGTGTGTGCCGTGTGTGAGCATATGCAAGTGTGTTGGAAATTATATGCATATGTGCGTGTCTAGGAGGACCCTTCCACTGTCTCAGCAGGCTGGAGGTATACTGGCTCTAGTGTTTGGTGGCAGCTGTCTCTCTGTGTTGCCCTGTTTCAGGTGACAAGGTAGCTTCTCATGTCATATCATTGTTCTGCCTCAGCGCTCAGACACCAGTCTTCTGGCTCAGCTGCTCACAGTGAGGCCGAGTAGCTCTCCCCAAAGAAGGAAGGTGCTCCAGAGATTAAAAACAAGAATGCTTATTCACACGCCAAGCCCCAAAAAGGTTCAATGTGTGTGTATTTGTTGATACACAGGCGTGCACGTGTGAATTTGCATGCCTGAGTGTGCGCTCTCTCCTGTATCCCTCCAGTATTTTGGGATAGCTGTCTCCAAAGCTCACAGCTCACAGTGGGATGAGCCAGAAAAGAAAGGCATTCACTTATATTTCTCTATTATCCTACCCAAGGGCATGCTGATATAATGAATACATCATTCTGTTATCTGGAGTGAGCAGTACACTTGCTGATACTTTTTGCCAAGTGGACTTAAACGATTTCCAGAAAGTTTCACATTCAGAAACATGTACAGTCCTCTCTTTGTACATTTAAGTAGTTTATCTGTGGTCCTCTAAATTTCTTCTAAGGAATAAAACTATGTCAAGGTGATCTCAGTTGATATCCCTCTCATAATGTTTAGAATGTTTGTGTGGCCATGTGCGCATGTGTGCAAGAGAGTGTGATGAGAGTCTTTTGAATACAGAGTCATATCAAGGCCCATTCACAGATAAAAAATGAAAGCCTAGTTTATTCCTATGCACAGACAAAGTTGTGGGTTAGGTCATCTCCACCAAATTCCTATTAAAGTGGATTTGGGGAGGAGGGCACTGGAGATTTTAAAAACAGGCATTGAATTTGCATCTGCAGTTGATGTCCTTGGCACACATTAAAGCTTACACATTCCCCCTGAAAAAAAAGTACCATGATCCATCCCCACAGAAGCCCCTGCTTTTCAGTTCATATTCAGTTACCACACTCCAATTTTGCTCAATGGCCCACTAGACCAAAATACAGTCTCTTCTTTACATGGTCAGTTTACTTTTGAAATTGTTTATTTCTCTGCCTCTCCTAACTTTTCTGCAAAATACAGACTTTATCTTGGGACACAGAATGTCTATTTCCATACAAATTAAAGTTTGACGAAGGCATTTCAAAGCAAAATAGTGGTATGGTTGGGGGAGGCGGTGGGGGAGGGGGCTAAGCTTCTGAGAAACTGGCCCTCTGGGAGGGAGACGACTGGAGACTGGGACACCAGGCAATTCATCAGTGACTGAGAACGCTGTGATCCGTAGCAGGCACCAGCATGCTAATGCTCTCCTCCTCACTGGATATGTCACTCTTCTTCCTGATGTCAGTGCATGAGGGTGCCAGTTTAATCTCACATAACATATGATTAGACGAAGACTATCAAATTTAACTTCCTTGCGGCATTGATGAACAATCCATTCTGACAGTTGTATTCCACATCAGTAAAAGCAGCTGTACACTCGTAGTCTTGATGCAGAAAGCACATAAATGTAGCAGAGCACTCTGAAGAAGACTCTGTTGGTTCTCATTATTTGATCAATCATAACCTCTGGCTGAAACCAAATATCTGGACTCTTTCGCACTTGCAGACTTAACAGGCGTGTACCTGTGAAGTCTGGAATGCCTATTGAGGTCTTTCAGTCAGCATCAAAGCCTCAAATAGCTGCCACAAAAAACACAGTATCCCCAGTCTTGCCAGCATATAATTGCATTGATAGTGCTGAGATATATGAGATGTGACTGATGTGTTATCAATGAAAACTTCCACTATGCCAGACACAAGCTGTATACAAAAAAACTGCACAGACAGAATATAAAACCCAGAGTTCAATTTCATCATATTCCTTCCAATAAACATCACTGAGATTTATAGATATCAGCAATTAAAATGCTACAGAAGAAGTCTGGAGTGCCTGTTGAGGTCTTTCAGTCGGTGTCAAAGCCTCAAATAGCTGCCATACTGGCAGGCATAAAACACAGTATCCCCAGTCTTGCCAGCATATAACTGCATTGATAGTGACTGCTGAGATACATGAGATGTGATTGATGTGTTTTCAATGAAAATTTCCACTATGCCAGACACATGCTGTGTAAAAAAAAAAAAAAAAAAAAAAAAAACTGCACAAACAGAATATAAATCCCAGAGTTCAATTTCATCATATTCCTTCCAATAAACATCACTGAGATTTATGGATATCAGCAATTAAAAATGCTACAGAAGAAGGGGACACTGGGTTAAACTTGGAGCCCATGGAGTTCACAAAGCTTTGCAGTGATCATGTCACAAATAATGACTCATAGTTTCAAAAGTGAAATGTAGACACATTTTGAGAAACATGGGCTACGCTTGAAGTTACTATTGTAACTTTAGTTCATATATAAACTAAACAGAGTCAGTTAAGATTTATTCCTCACGCCAATTCTTATTCAAGTGCTATCATCCTGAACTGAGAATTTGGCCAGTGTCTTTATCCCTTAAACCATATGGTCATAGTAAGCCTGCAGCAGAATGCTGTGTTTCCTGTAACGTCGCATTAGCTAATTAAGAAACAGACTGGACTTGATATAACAACAGGTTGACACGTCAGTAGATGTTTGTTGTATTTTTGATTTAGTTTTAATGTCTTGCTGGGCTGAGGTTTTATGCAAATACTACTTTTAAGCATGGAAACACCCAAGCATGGACAGTATAGGTATCACATACATGTTATTTCCCTTCTTTTACCACTGCACAAGGCATCAAAGGGTGGAAACTGGTCTCATTTAATAAATGATTCCCAAAAAAAACAATGAATTACTCATTGCTGTTAATGGGTCAGAGCATTGCTTCCTCCCTTAAACATGGTGCTTGGTAATAGATAGCCAGGTTACCGCAGGACTGCAATACGGCTCTCGAAATCCACAATTCATCAAGTCCATAAGGGGCCTCAAGTGCACTTTCTGCAGACTTCCAAAAAATTCCAGACCAGACTCACCAGACTTTGTGTGGAAGATTACCCATAATTCATGGCAATTTGGATGTGATAATGATGAATGAAAATGATGAAAAAAATAATAAAACAAGTAGCAAGCTAAGTTTGATACAATTTAGATATACAGCACAAAGGTCCAATATTTATTTGAAGATGCCTTTTTATTTTAATGTAGCCTATACATTTATTATTGCATAATATTGCACACAAATTACCAATGTAAATTCCTTTCAAAACAGTTCATAAAAATATTCTGAGATGGATTACAGGGTGTGTCAAGATTACTGCATATTTCACATCTGTGGAAATGACTGATGTCTGAAGTCTTGTCTCATTGTGCATTTTATTCTCTTGCAGACTTGATGTGACGATAAGCTCTTCATACACGTCATACTATGTTTGACCAAAGTCTACAGGGGCCCAGTCCAAGTCAGGAGGGTGGACATTTGGATTCAGCTTGTGCCTCACATGACAGTTAAACACTAGCACACCTCCAGACAAGACAGCCACAGTGTTCTGAACACCATGATTACGATTGCTTGAAGAACTTGAAATTTTCTCCACTTGACATCCACCTCTCTTCTTTTGTGTCACGGCCCTGTATCTCACAAGTGCAAAAAGTAATACAACCCTTGAAAACTTGTGATACACATTTCCAAAACACCCATCAAGGTTGAAGAAAGCAAACAATCAGAATTGTGTTCGAGGCTTTAACTTTGTTGGAACTTTATTGTTTCTCTGTCTCTCCTCATCCCATTCAACTGTGTTGGAAGCTTTTTTCGCTTAATCAAAAGGCCTCTCTTTTCCCCCCTCCTTCGTCTCTCAAGATCTTCTATCAGGCAGATGCAGTTCAAATCTCCAAGGTAACAGTTTTGTGCATTTCCATGTCAAAGGAAGAGTTCCTGCACTGACAGTCTTTCCTTTCAAGACCATCTTCAATCAAACCTGTGTTAACTAGAGCCCTCATTCAGATCACACTATATATACAGTATACTATAATGGCTTTGGCTCATATGCTGTAGCTTACAGCGATCACTTGCTGATGTCAGTTGCTGGGATATTTCTTATCAATTACTGCATATTACAATAACCCATCTGCAGATTGATTTGAGTCCCATGATCCAGTGGTTTTGTTATCAGGTAATTAATTGTGACTGGAAATGCTTATACTTTGGGTTTCACCTAAGCTCTTTCATTACTGCATGTTCCACATTGGTATTCTGTCTGAGTCTAGGTAAGGGATTCAGGATGCAGAGGGCGAACACGAGACAGGATTTGTGAGAATTTACCACATTTTGCATCACTTGTTTACCCAACTGCTCTAAAATTATGCAACCTGTAGGAGCTTTAGAAAACACAGTGTGCAGTGTTTTGGTCTAGAGCAACAAATCAGCAGAGAAAAGTGCCTACCCAATTCATTGACATTCTGCATAGATGACTGTTAGTGGTATTATTACTTTTTGCTTCATATTGATCATAACACAGAACACAGCATGCAGAGTGCAGAACTAAAACATAATTGCAAACAGGATAATTCATAATAGAGACATTTTGCCAAAGTCCATCAGGATTCATCCACTGGGAATCATGAATGTCTGTGCTAAATTTCATGGGACTATCCAACAGTTGTTGTGACATTTCACTAAAAGCCAAAAATGCCAACCTGCTGGTAGCACTAGAGGAAAAGTCAGGGGATCACCATAATTAGTAGGATTAATCCTCTGGGGACCATGAAAATTCCATCACAATCCATTTTATAGTTGTTGATGGATTGGCATCAATTCCTCAATCCAGTGCAGTTATTATCGTAACTGTGGACATTCTATTGAGATAAGGGAAGCACAGACTTTGGCAAAACAAAATACCAAGGCCCGAAGCATGAGCCTCTTAAAGCTTTCCAAATAAACTTCAGTTTTACATAAATCAAACTGAGTCTGACCGAAAGTAAACACAGGAATAAGCCCCCTAGATTAACTATTGGAGCCAACTGCATAGAGATCTCATAACTCCTCACTAAAATCGATGCTTTGACACAGATGACGTGTGTATATAAAGACACATAACAAGCCCCCCATTGTAACTTCCTCAAATCAGAAAAAAAGAAGGCTTTCTGGAAAAATGTAACTAATATACAATGAATTCTGGGAATTGCTAATAATCTAACAATGTTTCTTGTGCAAAGTATGAGTTAAGTGAGAGATCAGGCCTGAATAATCCCATCCAATCATTTTATTTGGCCCGAATGAAATGATTGGATGAAATGACTGGCCTACCTGCATGCACTCTGCCTGTGCACTCTTTGCGCATGAAAATGTGTTTTGGGAGAGTGGCTTTGGAGGGAGGCCTGACGGGAGGGTGTGGGATTTTTTTCGGTTGGATACTTTCAAAATCTGTCTCTTGCTAGTTTCTCCAACCTCACCTACCCTAGCTTTAAGATGGATAGCGTTGTGGTGTATATCTGATATACAGTATATCTGCTTGAATGAGCCATGACTGTGTGCATGTGTTATTCCTGCCCACACTTACGCTAACCTAGATTTTCTCTTTCTTCAGTTCTATGGATCTGGGGTAAATGAGGAGTGGGAGTATTCAGATGGTTCAACCTTTCCTATTAAATGATAAGAAGGTCATTTGCTGACAGGTCTGCATGTTAAGCTATGTGCCACTGACAGATACAACACAGTCAATCCAATTTCTCTCTTCTGCATTGTTCTTCATCAAAGGCAGCCCAGGGGTGAAGGTTATATGGGAGAACATTTAATGATGTGTGGACCAAATCAATCTATTTCCCCTCCTCAGAGGCTTTTCGCAACACGATAAATGGGCTGGGGGGGCTTTCATTTCCTATCTGCTCCACATGTGTTGTGTTAATGTGTCAAGCAAGGTTTGAAACCAAATACTTATCAAAAAACTGAATTTGCATAATTTTTCAAGTGAGTCAACCACTTCATGGAGGCAAGGCAGTTTTATTTATATCAGTACAATTGTTACCAGTGGACTCAAGGTGCTTTACTCTAAATTGCAAACAGCAACATGTATGAAAAAATATAATTGAAATACAACTCAACAGTTATATTCAAAGAATTAATTGTGAGTCAGTGAAAGAGTATAAAGCCCAGAAAATGAGACTTGCATCCTGTTTAAAATGTTTTTGTCAATTAACTTTGAGTGCACTGCAGATCTAAGCCATCTAAACCATTATTAGCTGATTCTAGATCATTCCATACAATGTAGTACTTTGCAGTAAAGTTAATACATTTTTAATATGAGCGTCTACAGTGTTACTGTGAATTTAAACCAGAGGCAAGACGAGAGCATCAATCCATTCAACCCACACCAACTCCGACCTCGGATACAGACGTCAGCTGTCCTGTCAGCAACACACCTCCTGTTGAGCTGACAGGACAGCAGGCGGCCAAACTGTGTTTACCAGGCTGACTAATATCATAAATTAAAAAAGAAAAGTCATGTAGGCTTCATTAAGAGTATACAGGAGGGAAAATACATTTTTATTATTGATCCCTCTACTTGTTTTCATTGTAGCTCTACATGCCTATAGTGACTGGATAGCTCATATACTGTATATTGTGGCCTCTAGTCAGTCATTATAGATACAGTTTATAACTTCTCAGCATTTCGAAAGCAGGATTATATGTTATATTTAATAAAATATAAGTCAAGTCAAGTCAATTTTATTTATATAACCCAATAACACAAATCACAAATTTGGGATGATACAATCACACAAAATGACACATTCTGCTGAATCTCATTATGTGACTGTGTTGCCTATACTCGCATCCCATCTTTCAAAGGGGCTATACAATCTGTACAGTATACGACACCCTCTGTCCCTAAACCCTCGATTTGGATAAAGAAAAATTGCCCCAAAACAAACCCTTGTGTATCTGTTCCATCAGATGGACGACTGACACTTAAGAAAATGTGTCCACTGTAGGTTGCCCTTTGGTCACACCATAAACCCTACCAGTATTATTGCACTATATTCAGCAACATGTACAGTAAATATGCATACATAGCCAAAAACTCAGGTTACTCCAGTATATTTAGCAATATGTATGTTGCTTCAAATGAAGGTTGGCGATATGCTATATATTTAATTTATAGCTAAGAAATCCCATGAAAAGACCAAAACCCACAATGAATTTTCTACTAACAAGTGTTGTCTCTATAATCAAAGCCTGATATAGCTTCTTCTTTTTAGAAACACATTAATAAGCCACATAGTTACACTGGGTGACATGTTCTTCATTACCATGAAAAATGGGCGCTGTAGTTTAATATGTCAATCCCACATATTCTGTCCTGCTGTTGTAAATACTCTCTAGAGCATCAAATGTATTAATCCGCTAGTGAAAATCAAATGCACAATTTACTTCTGTTTGAGTAACATTTGCTAAAAGCTGTTTTATGAAATTATTTAGCCTTTTTTTAATGAAGCTATGTGAGCTATGATTTGCATCTTACATATATTTTAAAAAGCATCTATGGACAGGATAATAATGTTCATTACCTTTTTTCCAGTATGAATTAGCATCCTGCTGAAAAACTTATATATATATGTATATATATATATAGATGTTTGTTGGGCTATAGTACAGGTTCAGCATTAAGGTGCTCAGCCTTGAGAATCTTCAAAACTGTGTTTAGGAAAAGGACAAATGTAGCACCTCCAGCCCAGTTCCTGGCTCTGCAGGCAACAGACGTGGCTTGACTCTGGGCCAAAGGACGCATCCTTGGTTTTAAGGCCTGCTGCCCTGTTAATCTGTCGGCCTTAATCACCTTTCACATTAGCATGTTGGCACTGCTGGGGATCGATCACCTGCCCACACTCTCCCTGTGTTCTAGCCTTTGTTCAATCACACTTGTCGAATTCGAATCAACTATAATTTATTTGTCTTACAAGTGGAGGAGACGCATACCAACCCAACTTAATCAGTGTTGGAAGGGAGATGGTTGGTAACGGATCGATCCCTTATTCTCCCATCACAGGCTTGTCTACGGGGGAGGCAGTACACCAGCCAGAGACACATACATATCTATAGCAACCACGCTTTGTTGTTAACACGATTCCCTTCATTGCAATGCCTAACAAATAAGAACTTAATGCAGACTTTCTAATATCTGGTGCTTGTTTAAAATCCAGCCATATTGTCTATGGTGATGATTCCTGTTCTAAAGCATGAACAACAAGTCAGTTGTCACAAAGTGAATGACAGTTTTGCTCACCTACATCACATGGAGAAGAAGTAAATCCTTTTTTCTGTAGACCTAAGTGTGACTTTGTGTAATTGATCTACAAGAGTACCCAACAGATATTCAGTTGGAAAAGTTAAGCATTCATTAGTATTTTTATAATGACTCCTTAAGGTCCTGGAATATGCATTTTAAAGAACATGTAATTTATTCTGAGAGTTCCCTGAGAATTCAGTTACAAAGTGCTCTTTTATACCTCCACAGATTCCTTGGCTTTAATTTTGACAGTCTCAATGTCTTTCAGTCCCCATATGGATGTCTCACCATCTGCTGCGTCTCAGCTCTGTAACTCAGCCTACATATATATATCCACCTGTCAAACCTACACAGTGTTTTGACAGGCTGCCCAATTTATTCTCACATGGCTTCATTTCTAGAAAATTGTATTTAAGGTACTAGGGAGAAATGGGTCACATGGTTGAAGGAGTTATGAAGCTATGGTTATTTTAAATGTTGTTGTATGCATGTTGTGTGTTTTTATGTTGTGGACCTATGCTGGGTGTGTAAATGTATCAAACAGGTTCTCCACACAGCATTCCCTTCTGTATGACACAGGTTATACTTATCATACAACATTAATTTTTTTGTCGGAAAGCTTTAAATAATATGTCCTTGTGTTGTGTTTTGCTTTGCACATCATGTACTGAGACAAGGAATAAGAGAGCCACAAGGCTTCCAGCAGTAGTTTTTCATACGAAATAATGATCAATTTACGTTTCTCGTTTTTTCTCTACATTAACATTTTACATTAGTGCCGCCAACAAGTACAGCACTACATAAGCACCATACAAATACGTTCTTATGTACAGTATACTTGACATTTAGTTGCACCACATGCAAATTAACCAGAATATTGTGCAACAAAGAATTTTGAACACTTCACATTTTTGCCTCAATCAGCCAGTTGGGATGAGCTGCAGTCACATCAGCGCCTCTCCTCATCTTTAACCATTAAAAGGAAGCAGACAGAGTTTAATGGGCAGGAGGAAAGTCCAGGTGACTGTCTGGATGATACTGTTGGTGCTGAATTTACCTTTCAGGAGAAACTAGGGCTACATTTAAAACAGTGTTTCCATTATTATTGTTGACTTTGTATTTTTTCATATAGAATAAATTCCTTGATTAAATAGATTGAAATTAGTTGGTCATGTCCTGGTACATTTACGTGTGTACAATAATGCCACTACCATAAATTACATGTGAAAAGCAATAGTTTGGCCGCTTGCATGGAACATAAATTGAGAACTCAATTTAGCAATAATCTGTTAACACAACAAAATGTATTTGGATTTGCAGAGGAAATGGGATTTAGAGCAGTAGCGGCCAGTCAATACCAAGGACTCCTGTGGCACCCCACCAGCCACCTACTTTTTAAGTATTTTAATATTACTTTGAATGAAGCTACCCAGTATGAAATTATTATTATTAGATTAATCTATTTTGTATTTTCTTTCCTAATGGGCGCCGACCCAGCCATGTAACACACACTAATTCAATACTAGTTTGAGAGAGAATTGAGTGAGTTAGATTAAGAAAGTAGCCAAGCTGAACTGTTGGATGGAGTGTGTTAGCTTTTGTGATTCAATTATTGAGTAAATGTAAAAGTCTTCTATGGTTGGAGTCCAGCCTTAGTGCATCAAGCTATAAAACATTGTTAGTGTGTAAGCAGAAGCCCTCAGTGCCTGTAGCCCCAGCCAGGTGAATAAAAATCAGCCGCCACCGGTTGAGAGTGTGCAGCTCAAACAACAAGCTCATACAGTTGCTGTTTGTGAGGTGACCTGAGCAGGTGGAAACAATCTGACAACATGGAGGGGGCTTTTTCCTCCACAATCTGCATGTATAACTGCATGTGTGTGTTTGTGTGTGTGATTAAGGTTATCTGGCATGCTTGAATGTAGTAAGTGATGGCAATATGGAATGCATGGAAGCATCAATGTTCCCTGTAGAGTACCAATTAGATGGAAGCCTTGAGAATGCTCAGAGCCATACGTTAGCTTGCCAGCATGTAACAGGCCAAATGTGGGGAGGGTGCCTTACTTTCCACACACACACACACACATACACACACGTACAGAGCAAATACACATATACACAGGCACACACAAGAGCACATATGCACTAGCCATAAACAAATTGCCATTTTCAAGTGTCAGTGCAACTGTTTTCAAGCGGTGACTTGAGGTGAATCACATTCGCAAGCTACTCTTCTCATCTCTTTATGTTTTGATGTTTGAGGGGTGCTTAAAATGTCAGAAGCACTCAAGAAAACAAAGTATTCACCACTCCAAAGTTGTGTTAGAAGAAGTGGATCTGAAAGAAGGGGACAGATAAGGGAAAAGTTAATAAACTCAGCTTGCTTTACTCTTTGCTTCAGTATTTCCTCTTGAGAAAAGACAACTCTGTGTTAAAGGATTATTTTGTGTGCACTATGGAATACAATACAAATTGATTTATTTAAGTCAAACAACAAAGATAACTGCTCAACGGGTCAAGTAATATGCTTGTCTTTTGAATGTGACACTTCCCCATGCATGGCTGTGCATATTGCAAGCATACATCTAGCATTTGCTTTTAGAGATTCATCCACAGATCTCTTTGTATGTGTGTATATACAGGCACAGAAACCCCCACCATTATGTGCTTCAGGTGATCTATTAACATTATCAATATCACTGGTGCTCTGTTTTAGCAAGCAGCTGCCACGGTATGTATAGTATTTTCTCTTAAATCTCCCACAATTTAACATCACTTAACAGAGTTCTATAGATGCCCACACAAACACATTCAAGAAAAAAATTCTCTTAACTAATGTTGGTGTAATTGTGTGTGTGAAACTTTATGGAACATACCCTCTCTGTCTTCCATGCTTGCTCAGTTGATTTGTAGTGGGCTGGTAATTAGTGAATCAGGTGGGAAGTCATTAAGGAACAGACGTTCTGTTCTAACCAGAGGAGAAACCTGAGCAAGAGAAAAGAAGTTACTGTTGTATAGAAGATATATATAGTAGAGTTTAGTCATGATGTGTGGTATCCATTTTTTAGGAACTGTATTTATTGAGGAACTATCAAACCATACAACACTCTGGCAAGTAGCATCTGTAATCCAAAAATAAACAAAGCTGTTCAGGCCAAAATGAATTTGGAAAGGATCATCATCTCATGCAAGATAATTCAGTTAGCACTAGGACCAGTCATAGATTTTTAATGGTTGTCTTACTGGGTTAGGGTTAGATTTCAAGGAAATCCATGCTACAGTGCTCCAAACTATGCTTTTCAAATATAATGCAGCTTACCCTTCTCTGCTTTTAAAGCATTATAATAGATTTATTGGACTTTACTTGGACATAACTGCTAACTGCTATATGCTCAGCTGCAAAATGCCCCAGTATGTGCTGTTTGTCACAGTTCATGTCTGCAATTATGTAGGCATACCAGACTGTTGCAGTGAAGAGGGAGCTGAATTCCAAGAAATGTTAAGCTTTTGGTTTACCAGGTCTACATTTCAACCTTATGGTCTTTAAGTAGTGACTGAAAGAATGAATAGATAAAAGTGGACAAAATTACAATGTGTTTGGGTTCATTCTTAAGGTGTGTTCAAATTGAACGAGTAGCAAATTGCATACAAAGTCAATGAAAAGAGGATGCAAGTGGATGTGAACTTTTATGCAGTCTAAAATGATTAGAGAAGTTGAAAAGGGAGAGAAAGTAGAGGAAAAAATGGTGTTCCTGGTTCTGCAAAAACACACCATCTGCCACATTAGTGCAGATTTTACAAGATGAATATTTTGCTTCACGTTCAGTCTAAATTCACCTTCAGGAAAAGGTTGACCAGCTTAGACATCTGAAAGGAGCTCAGAGTGGAACTACTGCTCCTTTGCATTGAAAGAGGCCAGTTGATATCATCCTTGCATCTAATGAAGATGCCCCCAAGATCCCTCTCAGGTATTCCAGGAGTGTCCAACGACCAAAGGGTAGACCCACCCTGTAGAACACTCTTACATTTCCTACCTTGCCTGGGAACACCTCAGGATCCAGGAAGAGCTGGAGGATGTGGCTGAAGAAGGAGAAGGACATCTAAGCTACCTTGCTAAGGCTGACACTGATAACATCATCGAACATCATCATACTTAGAGGAGGAACAACTATATACATTAAATTTATTCTCTATATAGGATAACCCATCTATGCTGTACTTTTACAACTGATAAACAACTGGGATGTTTGGTTGTCTGGCAGCTCCTACTTTGTAGGATTTCAAATACTGAATTACAGTACAGTACCTGTTGATAAGGACTCCATGCAGAGACTGTGACTCATTGAACCTTCACACTATCAGCACTGAATCCTTCTTAGAAATGCATGCAATGTAGATTCTGCACCTCACAGCCATGATCCAACACTGAATTTGAATCTGTTTACCTCACTGACATTTCCTTCGTGTGTAACGTGCTACAAGCTGTAAGGCCGATAACACTAACTCACATTAATCCTCCATTTCAGCTCTTTTGTTAGCTGATTATTGGGGAGGCTTGTGGCCACGGGCTGTTACATTGCAGAGGGCCAATGTCATGTCTAACTTAAGGCAAGACAACCCGAATATATTATGTAGAAGGGTTCTGATATATCCCTGAGTGCAGTTAATCTATGATGGTTGCATTGGACTTGAAGGACGCTGAAGGCAAATTGCCTCTGAGGTGATATGATTCATCATTTTATAAAGAACATTGCATGAGCATTGTCAGATGTCATTGTCTGTTGTCTCTGAATTTTACAGATGTGGCCAACAGTAAATATGATTTTGCATTGGAATGCAACAGAATAAAAAGCACACAAAGCCGTGCACAAAGCTTACACATGGCATATTCATACTTTTAGTGAAACAAAAAAAATGCTCTGTTTTGGCTTGGAACATGACAATATCTATACTGACATGCAGTAAACTCTAAAATCTGTCTGTGCAGACGGTACAAAATTTTCTATTGCTGCTAAAAGTAAGATTTTACAAGGAACCATCTCTTGGTGAAATGTCTTGGGTGCTAGAATTGATGGTGTTGATTTATTTGATGGGGCCATGTGAGATCTTCTTTCTCTCTTTTTCTACTTGATAGTATTACTTCCTCAGGTGCCCGGAGCGCTGTGCACAGGCGGAACAATAACCATTTTAAAAGTTAATGGTCTCTGAAATGGTTGATGAACACACAGCCATTCTCAAATCTTGAAGACAGAGAAAAACACATGGTTAATGGTTTCAACACATCCTCATACCAGAATAGCTCGATTGTCAATCACGCCCATAACGACATATTCAACCATTGGAAAGTACCAGCGTCAGGCATTTCGCTTAAGTACGTTACATAAGTCCCCGGTCAGGACGGGCTGGTTTTGGTGACCAAATAGAATTTGTCCCACTTTGATGTCTTCCTACAGTTAGTATACTGTTGTAAGAGTGGCAGCAAAAGATGATGAGGGTGTTTATTTCAAATCCTTTACTATATAATCTTCTAGAAATTAACAAAAAATCACACGAGGTTTCGAATATTGAGTCTTTACCTATTGTAAAAGTCAGTTTATTTTAATCAACTATGGTTCGTTTTAATTTTAGGCTCTCTAATTTTATAATATTAGGTTTGCCTTTTAAATAATTTGGTGCATTTCAGATATTTGATTCAGTGTCCTCAATTCCAATTTGATCTTTAAAGCTACTCTAATAAATATTTTTATATTAACAATGTATAATATGAATGGAGTTGCTCATTGTTACAAACCCACAGAGAATTATCATTTGACTCTGCAAGTCTGCTCTACAGACCCTATTTTGTGTCTTTCAACTCATTGTTTTGGTTTTGTTTCTCTCTTACAGCTCTCATTAACCTTGTTTTCAGCCAAAAAAAAAAAAACTTTGATAAACCCACTATACATAACCTACCCAGCATCAGCCAGTTGACAGAAAATGGTAGCAACTAGCTGGTGAACATAGTGGACCATTTAGCTGCTAAAGAGGTAAATATTTATCTCAGAAATTGGTGGAGACGAAAACAGAGCTAAAAGAAGAGTGAATATTGGACTGACTTTCACCAGGTGGCCAGAAACACGACTCACAGTGAATGCTAATGTTGCTCCATGTCTGCTGGATGTGTAAATAGGCAACTCTTTGCTAACAGGTTTGCAATAACAACTTTATAAAGTGATATTATGTCAATGTTGTGTTTACAGCTTGTTGTGCTGCCCCCATGGAGCTAAAATATCAGTTAATGCAGGTTAAAATAATTTGCTGCGTTCAAAAGAATGCAAATTTTTGGGAGGTGATTCAAAATTGGATTAAAAAAAAACAACTTCATTGTGAATTCAGTCTTGTTAATAAAATATGTCTTTAAAGTGAGGCTTATCCTGGCATCACTACATTTTAGGCAGCCAGCACTAAGACCTGCCAGGAATGGAACACAATATTTGAGAAGGTGATTATGTCTCTCTCTTCTCTGCCTCAGGAATAAAATAGAACACAAGGAGATTTAGCTAGAGGGGAATTTAATCTTCCAGAGAATGCTCTCAAACTATAGCTTAACTCGCTTTGGGGGTCAGATGAGGGGATGGAACCTGTGAATTTAATTTTGGCATAACTTGTTTTTCCAGGCAGGACAGTTGAATGTCGTGTTGCTCAGAGCAGCGTTTCCTTTTCATCGCTGCAGAGCTTTTAAACAAACACTTTGCTGACAAAGCAGGTGAAACTCTCTGATACCTCAAAGCAAATCTGACATCAGTTTTCCATTACATTGAATAGAATTCATGAATAAAGGCTTGCCAAACCCTCAAACTGTTTTTTGTAATATTCTTCTTTATTCCATGTGCTTCACACACAGACACAGTGTAATGGTAATCACTGCAGCATTTATTGAACAGTAAATTGCAGTTGTAAGTAATGTGAAAATGAGTTGGAATGGGCCACTGTGGTGCATTGAAGTGTTTATACGGCTGTGTGATGATAAGCAAGTCTTTCCAAATCTGGGTTTTATTTTGGTTGAATTCTTTTTAACATTTGATCTTTAATGGAGTGGAAAAAAGCTCTAATGTGGACGTTTGTCATGAAGACTTTCTTTCTACTACTTGTAGACTTGCATGGAAATATTCAAATCTCTTAATTCACTTTGCTCTGCATTTGTCCATTTAATATGTGCATATAAACCCACATTATATGTTGTAAGTGCAGAGACAACAACACAGCAAACAAACTGGTAGAGTTACCTGTCAACTAACAACCGAGCTCTGCCCTCAACTGATCTCCCATCCCCCTCACCATGACCCCCCTCACTGCAAACACAATCACATTTCTTTATCCCGATGCTAGTCAGTTACAATGGCTCCCACTTGCCATGTCAGAGGCAGTGCTCATCGCAATCTGTCTCTCAAGATGCATCATGACAGCTTCTCCTGTCTGCTCTGGACAATGTTCCCTGTGATGTGAGACTGAAGGAGGTGGAGAGGTGCCAGGGTAAAGGAGTAGAGTGAGATGATGTGAGACAACAGATAGAGAGAGACAGAGATAGAGTTTGTGTGCGAGTTCTCAGTCCTATCTGTTAAAAAAATGTGAAGGGGAAAAAATGTTGAACATCACAAGGCTGTATGTCACACCAGCAGTAAACGTCCAGGCAGAGACATTTTTCTTTCACTTGGGGAAAAGAAGTTTATGGTCTTTGCGTTTGACTGTGGTTTCATTTGAGGAAATTGGTGAGATATTGGACTCTCCATCGTGTTATCAGTCTTACTTTGCTGGTTAAAGCTTTCAGCCTCTCATGAGAGATGCGACAAAAATACACAAACACACAGGCATGCACCCTTAAGACTAGGACTGTAATGTACATTACTGTTCTTTTTACTGAGATTATAGGCTAAATTGCAGGCACCACAGTGAATGAATGTGGTGTTGTGTGATAGCGAGCCAAACGATGTTAAAGGATAATTGTGGTTTTACAACTTTGGTCTTATTTTCCACCTCACCTCCTTGATTCCAAGTCCCACACAGCCCATGAGGAAAAATCACATAAAGAAGTCAAAGAGACACAATATACAGGTACAAAACACAATCCACAGTGACATTTTTAAATAGATTCAAACTCAATTCAAAGTAGTTCTTATTCCTCTTATTCCAAATTTTGACTGCACAATAATGGCCCGACCTGACAGACGGGAAAAAAAATAAATGTCGATTTGGCCGTCATTTTCATGCTCATTTTAACCCGTGTAGCGTGTCATAGTGGAAGACAACCGAAGCTCCACTGATGTTGACCCACAGGAGCACAGAGTGCTCTTCACACACATCTGTTAACAAAGCGAAGCAAAAGAGGACTGAAGCTTTATTTAATTTCCGTGCACCTGTGACCATTTGACTATCACTCTCAGGTCACGAGCATTATACCAAATGAATCACACCTGCAGTATGTATTCTGCGCACCCACATACTCACCCTCTTTCTACTGACTGGGAAGGATGAGCCTACAGTAATACGTAAACTTTTTTTGTTTGCTGTCAGGTGGAACAATAAAGTTGGCCCCTGGCACTTTACCGATCAGCTATGTACACCAAGTCATGAAAGAATTCAGGCTATGATTGGTCTAGTGTGCCATGTCTCTCGGCCAAATTACAGTGGGAATTTATTACTCTGTGATATCTTAATCTGACACAGAGACCATCTCAAAAGACAAAAATATTGAGTAGTCTAATCTGAGCATTATGTATTGGCACAGTTGCATAGTTTTACTGTTAGATAATTAATAAAACATTGTGATTTAGTTAAGAGGTAGTACACAATTAATTTATGAATATTTCACTAGTGTCTTTTTTATTGGGGGATTATAGGGTAAAGATCAATAGAGTCATAATCGTAAGAGAGAGAGAAAGAAGCCGAGGACAGAGAACAGAAATGAGGGATTGTTAGCAAAAAGAAGAAGAAAATAACACAAGGCTAGAGAAAAACAAAATGGAGTAAAGGCATTAAGGGCAGAGAAAAAGGAAAGGAAAAGACATTAGGAGAAAGATATATTGAGATGGAGGTGTGACTGACTAAAGAAATGTGTAAACTAAGAGAGTAAGGAAGTGAAAGGAGCCAAAACCCTTTTGCTCAGCATCCTCAGCAAGTGATGAAAGTCATTTCAGTTTTACAGCCATGATGACATGTCCCCAATGTCCACTGTCAAATCGATCAATATGTGCACAGATGCAGAAGTGTGTTGTTATGTGTGAATGTAACCCATTTACAGTCTGTGACCGCCCTTGGAGTTTTGAAATATATGCAGTAAGTATTTGTGACTATAATTCTGCTCCTTGAGTGTGAACCCACATATTTGTAACATGCATTTATTTTGTTTACTTATGGTCATAGGTATTTCTACACATACACGAAAAGGGTGTCCTCATAAAAATAGAAGAAATTCTCCAAAGTAAGAATACTTGCCGATTTTTTTCTTTTGTTAAAGAGACATTTTTAAGGTGAGGAATTGGGTTTAGGCAGTAAAGTTATAAATATTCTTTACTGCCTTATCTATATGCCTTATGTTCAAGCCTAGCATCTTTTAAGAATATTGTAATTACATATTGCAATTTATAGCCCTGAGTAGTGTCTACAGGTCTTCCGCTTGGGCTGCACAAGGGTTCCAACAAGCTCCACCAATCAACGGCCTGCCTGAGAGCCGAAACCCAGGGCCAAAAAATATCCCAGCGAACACTTGTTGATAATTGTAAAGCTTACTACTGTAAGTGTACAGGTAATAATTAAGGCAAAACTCGAGTTTATGAAATTTTTTTTAAACTCAGAGGACACCTTTCAGACATATTTTAGTGAGTTAACGTGTCTCCTCATCCCCAGTGGAAGGTATCAGTGGAAGTTAATAAAAGTCAAATGTTTGTCTATTTTAAAAGCCTGTGACCAACCTTTTTTTGTGTGTCTGTATATCCACTTGTCTACATGTATTGCTTCGTGTGTGTACGTGTGTGTGTATTGTGTGTGTACCACTCTCTCTTTTTTTCTTTCTAGGACGTGTGAATGGACTTGTCATGCTCCAGGCAGCCTCCAGTGAGCGAGCCAAGGCGAGGGTTTCTTGTCTCTTTGTTTTTTGCCTTTGATCTGCCCCACTGTCTGGTGAAAGAGGTGACATGAGCTGTCACTCTCCACTGCTGCACACACTCCTCCAGAAGAGCTCACAAACACCTCAAGGATCACAGAGTCACACAGAAGGACATGCACACAATCCAAGGATGCACATTTGTATCTGCAGAAGTAGCATTCACACATGAAGCAATGCAAGGAGACACACTAACAGGGGTGTGTGCAGACATCAACACACAAAAACAGAGACATCCACATACAAACAGGGCACGGGGTGAGATTGATGACTGATATGCTGCCTAGCTGACAGCTGGCACTATTCATGACAATCTTGGGACTCACACTCTCCTTGTTTTGACTGGTGAGCATCTGTGGCATATTCACTCACTTGGTTTATGATGAATGTGACGCAGGGTGTCACTGGAAAAGAGCAAGAGAGCTCAGCTGACTATTCCCGGATAAAAGTTACAAGCGTCCAACCAAACATCCATTTTCTCGGAAAACCCACACTCAGATATAGCATCTTTAAAAGAAAATGTGTAGTAACGTGTTGAAAAAAAGTGATACTGTATGTTTCAACCTCTAGCATGTCCTTTGGTGTACCCTTCAACTCTGTCTTGCCCAGGCCACATCCAAAGGGAGGAATCCAAGGGCATCCTCATCACATCTCTACGTGAAAGAGCAACAACTGGACTCACCTTGATATCTCAGCTGTTAGTGAGGCCACTGAATGGAGAAATCTAACTTTTTTAAACAACTTTGTGCAGTCAGTTTTTCTCTTTATTCTTCTTAATTGGAAGCCCCACATGCTGGTGAACAGCAAAATCAGATCTTAATAGATTCTCCTCAATTCTGCGAGCAACTCATGCATGTAACTTAAATTTCACTCCACTGGTCTGATCCAACGCTGAGTGCATCTTGCCTTGACAGTAATGAGTTCAGCAAGGTTCACAGAAAGTCTGATGACCAAACCTAAAATTTATTAGCATTGCAGTGTTTTGTATTCTAAAGTAAACCTCTGAGCTGACAGTTTTATTATAATCTGTGATTCACATTGTTAGATTTTTTCTGTGGAGAGATGTTTGGTGTCACAAACTTGGGTTACATTCATAGTAATGAGAATAACGCTGTTATTAGCAATTGCACTGCATTCAGTGCTTTTCTAACACAGTAGGGACACCGTATAACACAATGAAGCACTCAACACATCAACAATTCATGTGTAATATGTATTTAACAACATCACACTAAATTATTTCAGTCATTCTCAAAGGGAATTGCACTCACTTTGTGTTTTTAGTGCATGGCACCAGAATTGACCCCTTTCATTTGGTGACGGGGATTTCACAGTCAAATAATTTCCATCTAGTAGCTCTGGATGATGGTGTCACAGGATAAAAAGCTTCATGAAGTGCTTTCTGCTATGGGGAGCAATCCAGGTGAAAAGGGACATTTTGCATATAGCTACCCTTTGATGTAGAACCTCTCTGGAGAGACTGTAGCAAGTAAATGGCCTATTACAACAAGTTAACTATGAAATCACAATCACCCTACACACACATTTACACTCATTCAGAGTCCTCTCTTTTTCACCTCTGCCATCATTTTGTCTGCTGTTTCCAGGAATGCATTTGAGGTGTTCACCTATCAAGCAGCTTGTTCCATTGAGGCTGCCTGTGTTTGCAGCAGGGTGCTGGGTTTACTGAGAAGGTACACACACTTGTCAGGTTGTCTTCTCTGCCTCAGATTTTCTAAAATTATGTAAGCATGAGGAGGGAAAATAAAGAAATAAAAAAAACCTTTTTGTAATAACAAAATCCCTCTAACACTGCACATATGCTGTCCAGATTTTATGAATAACTACATAGTGTACCAGCAGCTTATAACTTCTGATAATGTGTGTGCTTGTGTGCTCAGAAGATTTTGTTCTATGCAGGCTGACAGACCCTGAGGGAGACTGAGCTCAGAAGGACTCCACATAGCCAGAGAGGTATCAAAACTAGACATAGATGTAGAACTGCGGCATATAGTTCCACCTCTTGGGAGGAAAGCTACGGGCCCTGTTTATGACTCTATTTATGAAAAAAGCTGCTTCCTCTGAGCAGCTCACCTTAGGCTCATGGCACAGGACACAATCCTATGCAGGTCCAGTTTTGCCAGTGAATCTCAGTACCAGAACTGATCCCTTACCCACAATTATCTTTAAATCAATTCTTCCCAACTTGTAGATGGCCCCGGTTGGAAAAAATATATGAATGAAAAAACACAGTGATATGTGCAGATTGAGGAGGAAAAAGTGCTCTCCATGTTGTCATTGGATTGAGTTCATTTGCGTTTCTGCCTTCTCAGACCACCTCTTTTGTGGGTTGTTGGCAAAGGCACATACTCAGACCTCTCTAAAATCACACACTCTCACTCTCACTTTGATATACATTTTTCAACTAATTTAGATTTCAATGCACGTAAATAATATAACTTTTATTGCCTTTTAGGTAGAGTCTTTACTGGGTTAGATTAATGGCTAATTCTTCCAATAATGCCATTTTACAACTGTTCGAATGCAAGGCTGGATTGCTAACCGAGCAAAGTGGGTAACTGCCCAGGGGCCCCAGAACTCCAAGAGGCTGAAAGGTATTGGTTTACTGTGTGTCAACTGGTCTGTGCTAATTTAATTAAAAGTTTGTGGGGTAATATAATAACAACAATATCAGTTGACATGATAAGGGCTTTGAGGTGGGTCTTGCTTCATTACCTACAGTTGAGGCTCTGTTTTGAAGAGGATCTCTGTGTCAAAATGTAGTTTGAAGACCTAAATTATTTCTGTACTGTGCTTACCTGTTGCATTGTCCTAAAGTAATTTGTGCTTACTTAATTACAACACAGAAAACCAAGTAGTATTCCAACATCCAAACTGTACACATTGTACTGAGAGGGGAGAAGCTCAGTTTTGCCCAGGGAACCATAGCAGGTTAAACTGGCCATGGTAAAATGTATGAAGTCATAAGACTTTGTCACAAAAACTCAAATAATTTCCTACCCTGGACAGTCCCTCTGCAGTCACACGAAAGAGGCAGGCCCATTGTCAGCGCAGAGGTTCTTTATAGCCCCAGATAAAGGCAGGACATTGGCAGAACTCCTACAACAAGAAAGCAGGAGATAGAGGAGTTGTAGAAGGAGTAGCCTGATCCTGCTTTTACATAGGGAAAAGAGAGGGGGAATAAGGGGCAGGAGAAGGAGTAATGTTGCATTTCTGCTATCTTGAAGTAGGTCACGTATACAGTGCTGCATTTGTCAAAAGTGACAGCACTATTAATCATGGAAGGGGCAGTGTCAATGCCCAATGGCTTTGCTCTGCAGGTGGGTTTTCCCTCTGGATGCCAGGGCTCCAACCTCGGTGTTCTACCTCTGTTCTCCCTACTTTCCTTCTACAATCCTGCCCTCTGTGCACATCCGACTCTCACCTCTTTCTTTTTCCAACTCCAATCCCCTCTTTCCCTGCCCTTGGAACTTTTCACTGAAACCTCTCAAGTTTCTCTGACTCTTTCTCTCTCTCTTCTTATCAGTTTGTCTCTCTTCCTTTTTCCACTGTAGAACCATTCTCTTTCTTTTCAGTCTTCTACCACGCTATATCTCTTCCTCTTCTCCCCAGACAAAGGCTCTGGTTTTTAAGATACTCAGCAGGACCCGCATCAGCAGTCAGACAGTTTGCACTCCTCCTCAATTACTTTTTCAATAAGTAGTGAGGAATTAATACAATTTTTGAAGTAACTTGTCCAACACTGACAGTAGCTGTATTAAGACAGTAAAACCAGTGCAGTCCTTGTATTTCTACAACAGCAAGCCGTTGTAATGGAAATGTTAACCTCAACAATAGAATTTATTCCGTGACACTTACACTTTGGTTCACAACTTTTCCATTGGGCCGTCTCTTCTAACACTGGTCTCTGTCTGTGCATATTTGTGTGTGTGTGTGTGTGTGTGTGTGTGTGTGTGTGTGTGTGTTTGAGGACAGGTGTGCCCATCACTGCTGTTGATAGTGTTACATATTTCAGTCAGATTCCACGGTCATATGTCTGGGTGCATTTGAGACCTGAGATAAGCAGGGATTTATGAAGGCAGCCCTCTGCTAAGTCAAGGTGAACACCAGAGATATGACGCTTCTGTGTGTGTCCGTGTAGGAGTGTGTGTGTTTGTATGAGAGAGCCCAAATGTATAAAAGGAAAAAGTTACTGTCAAACAGTTTGCATACACCATACACATGTATGTCTAAAGGAGCACGTTTCTTTGTGTGTGTGTTCACCATTGATGTAGCATTTACAACTTAACTATCCCCTTTGTGGAATGCCTGTGAAACATTTTGTGTCTTATGGTGCATGAAATCCATCCTTTTAGTATCTCAATATTATTATTTTCTTTCATTCATTCTTTTTTTCCCCACCAACTTAATCCTTTTCATGGCCACAGGGCCTGAAGACTTTCCCAACATGCATTTGGCAGAAGGCAGGAAGATCTGTGATGGACTACTGACCTGTTCTAGATGTTTCCCTTATTTTCACATAATCCATTGTATGTAATAAATCTGATCATTTAATTCAATCTAACTATACAGAAAGATAAGCTAATTTTAGCATACTGTCTCTTTCACCTTGTTATCAATAATTTTACCTGATATTTTCATATGACTGACACTCATAACTGTCATTGCATTCAAAAATATTGCTCCTATTACTTACATTTTGGACTTATTTCTTAATCATGTTGCTAAAGCTAATGTGCAACCTCATGTTTGTGCAGCAGGAATGCCAATACACTATTTTGGTTTCAAATTATAACAATGCATGCTGATTTTAAGTATGGAAAAGGCATCAAATGTTCACTTGTGTAGCACAATCGCAGCAAGCTGTGCGTCACTGGAAAGCCTTTTTTAATTGTTAGTGCAGTCTATTTGATGCTGGCTGAGGTAACATTACTGAAGTGTTGCTTTTCCATCTGTAATTTCTTATTAGTAGGTGGAGGATCATTAGACAGTGCATTACTGCTAAATGCTTCTTTTTATGTGGGTCAGTTGTCAACTTCAATTTATTTTCCTTCTCTCACCATACTCTCCACCAATCATGGACGACTTATCACGACCATGGGCCCTGGGTACAAATTCACTAAGGGCCTTTACAAGCATATACACTCTTCCAGAGAACAGTGCCAAGTAACCTACACATACGATGTATTAGCTTTTCGTATGCTGCAATTATGTTGATTGTTTTGATTAATGACGCTAACCATGTACATTTATGAGCAGTGAAATATGTTCTACCTAAACCACAGGCTTCCTCTGACCTTCTGTAAGTCATCAGTCCAACTCCAACGCTTCTCATCTCGAGCTCCCTCTTCTTCAGGTTTATGCTTTGCTGACCCACTACAGCATGATTTTTCATGTTCAAATTTTGGTTAACACTCGACAAGTCAAAAAAATCCCTAAAGGTACTACAGTTAATATTTTTATTTTTACATTTGATCAAATGACTACGTGTAATGTGAAAGGGGTCGCTTGTAGTGACAAACCTACAGAGAATTATCAACCGACCCTTTCTTCTCTCTTCTGCCCTTAATATTCACAAATTTTCATAGACTTTAAAATAGATTTTTATGAAAATCCATTTAATAGTCTTTAGGATTTCTTGCTAAAAGACTAATTCAGTTAGTTAATAACTTATTTGAAAACATAACCTCACCTGTTGCAGTGAGAAGTGACAACTCACAATATATTTTTTAACTATTGAATTAACTGATAAGAATCAACTGGCATATTCATATATTTGCCTCCGAAGTGAAAGCATGAAGGGACACCTCAGGGTTGTAATGTATACTGTAATGACTGTTTATGACAATGAGATGGTATGTCAGGGAGAGTGAGGAGGGGTATCTGAGGTGATTGTTCAAGTGATACATTATACTTGGTTGTGTTGTGGTGCATTTTATTGGGTCTTGTAGGCTTTGAGAGCATGTCAGTACTAAAGGAAACCATGATCCTCAGATTTGGGGAAAGTGACTTTTTGGAAAAGTTGGATAGGTGATAGCAGAAAAGTAAGTTTTGGAGAATAGGATTGGAGACATCGCTGCAGAGGAGAGTAGTGTTAGGTGATGTGTGTCACTCCCTATTGGGTGTCTTTCTTGCCCCGCCACTACATCCGCTGGCACACTCCTAACTGAGGAGGATCAGACTGCACAACACACAGTGACTCCTGCCCCCTCACATTTTGTTATTTCATTGAAAAGTCTTTCTCTTTTTGGACTTTTCTTTCAGGTCTCTCAGATCCCCTTGTCTTCCCTGTCACACAACTTTCTTCTCAGTCTCTTTTCAACTTTTTCCCCTTCTCAGAAAGAACTCTAAAGCCTTTATCTACTTTATTTAACGCTCAATCACCATCACAAGGCACTCTGTGCAGAGAACAGGGACAGAGAAAGATAAAAGAGTGATTTTTGAAGGGTATTGTAAATGCATAACTCACTTATTCTATTATTTTGTTTTTGGTATGTCTGCTTAAAGCCTACGATGTGGCTATAAGTTGGGTTTTGCTAATAAACTAAGCCATATGCTGTTGTTAATTTGTCTACATTATATAAAAACAGCTTGCACAGTTCACAATAAATTGTCATCAACCTCTCTTTTGACCACAGAAAAGCTCAGATTCAAGGCCATGTGATAATGTGAGCACTGGACACAGACAGAACTTTCCATCTATCACTGTACTTTGTGATTATGTTCAATTCAACTTAGTGTCAGTCAAGTGACACCCTCAGGAAGTAAGGCAAGTCTCCACGAGGAAATAATTTCATCAAAAACATTATGTTCAGCATTATTGCCACAATAATTTCTTCTTATGGGTTATGTTTGTTACAACAACTAAGACTACAGTTAATTTCATGCAAAACAAAAATAATTACATTGTACACAGGTTACAAAATGACTGGTTGAAATACAGAAGTAAATAGACTATAGCACTTCATGAGAACAATATTGCCCTTTAACTGCCCCATGAGTAAAGACTTTATGTGGCTGCAAGTCTCTAATTAACAGCATTTTGTGTTCCTGTGTCACATTGTGGGAATTCTGACATTGAGGCGGTGTGTACAGTATTACATAATGGGTTTATCAAATCTACTACCATCTACCATCCTGGAAAATATTCAAACCACTTGTGATTCCAATGACAAAATACCATTTTCCTAAATGGGGATAAGGAAAGAACATTGCCACCATGGGAGTGCAGCATAATTGGGATACACTCTCACACACACTGATCTTCTAAACCAAGTTGGTCAATGTTTTCTGTGCTAAATGTGCAAAGATGTACCCCTGTGCATTCTTTATACTATTTATGTCTGACTGTGGTGACACTAATGACTCCTGTTAACAATGACCATGCTTCTAGCCCATGGTTATTGACTGTAGGCCCATTAGCGAACATTGTAACCTCATTTTACTTTGTTCTTTCTTTCTAGATATGTATATATACAGACACACAACATACAGTACATAAAATATTATGAATATATAATCTTTTACACCAAACTTATAAAATTGCCTGTTCTTTTATATTTTTGTACTTATTTTACACTCCATGAATTGACTGCAGAAAATGCAAACACATTGTCTTGTCCTTTATGGACGGGTTTCATCATTACTGGAAATGCAAAGGGATTTTATACACGAAATCTGACCAGTTGAGCATTTCCTTACAGCAATGTGCAAAAAACAACATCCAATCAATTGTAATTAGCAAGTGTATAGACTATTGGATATCTAGTAAAGTACATTAGTTCTTTCACTTGGCAATGCGCAATGGCAAAGTTCATTATGCACTTAATCAATACACAGGTATAACAATATCACGTCTTCTTTGAAACTATATTTTGAAATAGGAAGCTCTGCAAACTTAAAATCGCCTGATTTTGATTTCTTTTTTGTCTTGTTTTTTTTTAGAAACATGTCTATTAGTTTGGTCAACAACATTAAAGACCTCGATACTAGATGTATGTGACCTTGTAGAATTGCTGTCTATCACTCATCATTGCAAATTGATTGATTTGTTTTGTGGTCTTTAAGGATGCTGCTGTTGAAACTATTTTGCGTCATTTATATGTGCTGCTTGCAAAGACTAAATCTATAGAGAGACTGCGTACTGTGGAATGAGTTTCGAGCTTCGAGTTATCGAGCAATCACAAGGTTTTATCAAAGCTTCAGCAGGAGAGTTGTTAAAATTTCATACACCTGCAGAGTTCTCTAGCTTGGTGCAGAATTTGATATTCATGAAGTTGCCATCTTAGAGTGAAATGGTTCTACACTCATAAGATTACTTGGTGAAGATACTAAACAGGCAGTAGTTTGAGACTGGAAAACAGGGTGGGGGCAGTAAAGGTCAGAGAGATAAGTAAAACTAAAACACTACCTTTAAATACACTGGCGTAGTTAACTTGTCCCAACTCATGCCTTGACCTTAACCTTAAATGTTTGCTAATGTTGAAATGGTAAGAGTTTTTTACTGACGCTCCTTTACTCCTTCATTCATTACTTCCTCTAGATCAAATCTCTAGGGTCCTTTTCTTGCATCCCCCCTATTATTCTTTTAGCTATACTGAATGTGACGATGTGGCGGCTGCCACCCTTATGTGACAAATGGCAAATTGTTCATGCAAAGCATGATGGGATTACTGACAGTGAGGAAGAGGCAGGAGGCACAGTGGGCAAAGTTCAAATAAGTGAGCTGTGACCTGTGAAAAGCATTGATAAATTACACCTGGAGTCCTTTGAGCATGTTGCGTAAATATATGTAAACTGCAGCTCATCATGTTAGTGTTTCAAGTAAAACTAATGAGACCCATTTCACTTATGAGCCCCAACTGCTACAGCCATCGACAAATTTGAACTCACAAAACGATGGATCCACCCACAAGCAACTGATTGTGGTAGGCATCGTCGGCAGCACATGGCAGTCCCGTCATATTCAATCTGGCAGTTGAGAGTCAACGCCTTTAGTTCATTTTATCTAATCAAGCAACCTTGAAAGTACCACTCTTCTTACTGACCCGCATGGGTGATAATCACTAATCACCACTGCCTTTTCCATCTAGCTAACTGCACCTGCAGCCAGCTGCTTCCAGCACCTGACGGTAATGTCAAGAAGAAACAAAAACCCTGCCCACTACCATAAGAGCTCATAAGGGCATCAACACCAGATTGAGGTTACACCATTAGTTTAGTCCCTGAACTGTCTACCCTGATTGAACTTAACTTGTTTTATTTGCTTACAATATAAGGCATGTTCACATTTTTTCAAGTTTATCTTCTAACAATACTCACAGAAATATATATACATTGAAAGAGTTATTGGTCGCTGTAATTGTTCCTCTTTTCCATACTGGCCCTGAAGAGGTCCAAAAGCAAAAGCCACAGTCCTAGTTCTTTGCAAAAATACATTCTGAACTTCCTCTGAAGCTATGATCTGTCTGAGTTAGACTCAAGTGGGTATCTTCCAAAGATGACCATTAATTAACCAGAAGGTTTCTTGTTCACTCCCTGGCATTAGTAGGAAAATGCAGTCAGGCTGTTTTACATGTATATCTGCTTTAAGTCACAAACCTTCACTGCTGCTGTCCCCATGAGGCAAGGCACAGAATCATCAGCCACATTCAGTGCTGTACTATGGATGACCTTACAGTGTGACGTCTCTGATTAAAGACTTGATCCCAAGTGTGTGTGTGTGTGTGCTGAATGGGAAAAAAACACACATTGAAGATTTGATCTTAGTTTTACTTCCTTCCTCCCAAGATAGGTCAATGGGTTTTGTTTAAACTTGCCCCCTTGTCATTACGGAGACAGTGATAGAAAAAGAGGCACAGAACACTGTGATGACAAATTGAGGTGATCTGTGCAGATTATTAGCAAGTAAACACAATGACACAATTATCAGCAAGCAAAACAAAAGATTTCTCTTTTTTCTCTCCCTGCCTTCTCTCTCACACATTTTCTTTTTATCTCTCTCTCCCGATCTCTCTCTGTGCTTCTATCCAGTTAGATACTGTTTGAATGATCACATTCTCTGGCATGAGAGTGCTATGTAATTAACCTATGAGATTCTTGCTGTCGCAACGTGCCTCCTGCCTGCCTCAGTGGCCTCCTCTGGTGGATTATTACTGCCATCTTCTGGCCAAACAAAAACCTGAATATCCCTGCAGTGACACAAAGATGTGACAAAGGAAGCAGTTGACATTTTCACCCCCAAGTATTCCTGAGATGACAGATTACAGCCCAGTCAACCCCCCCACCCCCTAAAAAACTATTTAGCAAACTATTATTGTTATTATTAGTGTTAGATTGCTAGAACAAGCTGGCACCTAGTGCTAAATGTCTCATGCTCACTCGCTGCTCCACCCTTAGCACTAACCTGTTTCTGTTTCCTGTCAGTTTTACTTATATAGCCCAACATCACAAATCACAATTTGCCTCAAGGGGCTTTACAATCTGTACAGCATACAACACCCTTTTTCCTTAGACCCTTGATTCGAATGAGGAACACTCCCCCCCCCCCAAAAAAAAAAAAACTTTTAACAGGGAAAAAATGGAAAAAACCTCAGGAGGAGCAATAAAGGAGGTATCCCTCTCCCAGGACGGACAGACATGCAATAGATGTCTTGTGTACAGAATAGATTCACAACAGAAAATCATAGTATATACAATTATGATGACAACAGATAACAGGTACGAGGCCTGAAGTATAGAAGGATAAGTACTAATTGAAAGTTAAAGCAAAAAGATGAATTTTCAACTTAGATTTAAAGGCCCCAAGAGAGTCAGAATTTCTGACGTCAGCAGGAAGATTATTCCAGAGAAAAGGGGCACGATAGGAAAAGTCCCTGAGGCCAGCTGACTTCTTTATAACTTCAAGCCCTGTATTTTGAGAGCGGAGAGCACGGGATGGGACATAAGGTTAAATGAAATCAGAAAGATAAGAAGGACGAGCCCATTTACAATTTTGTAAGTCACCGGAAGCATCTTAAAGTCCAATCTGATAGGGAGCTAATGAAGTGAAGCTAAAATTGGTGAAATATGGTCAAATTTTCTGGTTTTAGTTAAGATCCTAGCTGCAGCATTCTGAACCATTTGAAGACTTTTATTAGTAGTGCGCGGTAGGCCAGACAACAAAACGTTATAGTAATCCAATCTAGATGAAACAAAGGCATGAATTAGGATCTCTGCATCAGCCAAGGATAGAAAAGACCTGATTTTAGCTACGTTGCATAAGTGGAAAAAGGCAATCTTTGTGATTTCTTTAGTGTGCTGATCACAAAAAGAGAGGGTAGGATCAAACGTAACACCAAGATTGTTGACTGTCGAACTTTGAGAGATCACACAGTTGTCAAGAGTTACTGTTACTTGATCAAACTGGTGTCTGTATCGAGCAGGGCCAATGACCAGCATCTCAGTTTTATCAGAATTTAGGAGCAGGAAATTACGTGACATCCAGGATTTCACAGCAAATAAACAGGCTAGATTTCTAATTTGAGCATCATCAGCTGCCTTTACAGACACATACGGTACAGCTGAGTATCATCAGCGTAGAGAGGCAGAGGGACAGGAACAGAGCTCTGAGGTACTCCATATTTCACATCAGAAAATAATGATGTAATGTTATTATAGAAACACACTGTGTTCTTCCAGAAAGATAAGATTTTAACCATGCGAGAGCCAGGCCAGATACGCCAAAGCAGTTTTCGAGAAGATCTAGGAGCATGTCATGATCAATGATATCAAAAGCCGCATTGAGGTCCAGTAATAGATTGAAATTTGAATCAGTGGTAAGCAAAGTGTAATTTACCACTTTACCACAGTGCAGTTTTAGTGGAATGACAGACCCTAAGACCCAGATTGAAAAGGTTAAAAAGATTGCTGTTACTTATGTGAGCCGAAAGTTGCTAAGACCCAACCTTTTCTAATACTTTTGAAAAGAATGGAAGGTTAGACACCGGTCTATAGTTATTGAAAGATCCTGGATCAAGGTGCCGTTTCTTGGTCCACAGCAGTCTTAAAGCTGGTTGGGACAGTGCCAGTTGTAAGTGATAAATTGACAATATTCAGCATTGTAGGTCCTAAAGATAGCCAGAGATCTTTTAAAAGTTTAGCTGGAAGAGGGTCAAGGAGACAGGTAGTTGGTTTTGAAGCCAAAACCAGTATAGACAGTGTCTCATGAGAGATAATTTGTAAATTAAGCTGTAAAGACTAGCTGGGATTGAGCATGTGAGTACTTGCTTATCTCTGCAGACTGATTCTGCAGAGGTAGCTGGAGATGAGGAAGTAATTTAAGTCTTATCTCATCTATTTTACAACTGAACAAATTTGCTATAAAGGATGAGCAGCTGACAGGCAGCTGCTTTTGAGTAAGTTTAGCTACAGTATCAAAAAGAATTCTGGGATTGTGCTTATTGTTACTGATTAAGCAAGAGAAACAGGCTGTTTTTGCAGCAGTAAGGTGCAACTGAATCTAGAAGGGTAGAAAGGGCTGTGTTTAAGTCACTAGTAATATTTTCATCTGGCTCCACTTCTTCCACTGTTTATTCTTTTTTGTGGTTTGCTGGAAGGGCAGCTCATCATTTTGCATGTCAGGATTAGAGTCACAGTAGGCAGATGGACCACATGTCGTTGCAGCAGTGGCTTTAGGAAGGCTGTTTTGCTGTAGCTATCAATACTGGAGTCAAATCAGTCGTTCTTTGGGGCTGCAAGCAGCTTCCTGCCTTGTTTGTCCATAATTTGTACATATCTACTTATTTCTACTTCTATTTTCATTTCACTGATACATGACAAGGACGCTCTCTTTTTCTCACACCTCTCTGTTCACCAGAGTATTATCCCAGCAGGGTATCAACTTGTAATGTTCAGTTAAACAATAATCATCCCTGTGAAAAGGTTTAGTTTGTTTTTGTAGATACTACTTTTTTCTCTGCCTGGTAGACAGGTGTATTAGTATCAATTTCTCTCTAATTATGTGTGTAGTAGGTGCTTACGAAGGCTAATTATACATTGAAGCTGCATTGAAGGAGTTTTATCTTGGAAGCGTGATGTAAAAACACTGTAATTATAGATAATATGGGTGTAATTAGGTACTTCTTAATGAACAGACTTTAAATGAGATGTTGCTTAGATGAGAGCAGGAGCTGGATAGGCCTGATACACTTTTTGAACTTACTTCTAATGTATTGTCCTCACTTACAGAAGTCTGTATGAGCTTGCATCAACAATCTTTGATATGAAAATGGGGGGCATCTGTGTTGTTTCATCAATGCAACCTCACAGTGCAGCCTAATCGATCCAGCGGCTGCTGTGTCTGTGCCCACCACATTTAACACCTGGGATAAGCATCATGATGAACAGACTATCTTGGTCTCATTACCAATTGAAAACACATTATTCTACACTCTTATAAAGCTTATAAAGGCTCCATGAAAGGAAAGAACCTGAATCAAACTCTTTCCTCTAACAAGGCAGCAGTTAAAAAAAATGGCCTTCTCTCTCTTCCTTTGCCCTCCAGCTGGGATCAGATGCTAGTGAGGGGGACAAGGCTGACTGCCTTGTTTTTCAGCAGTGACTTCACTGCTGAAAAACAAGGCAGGCTCTCTCTTAATTCATTTATTCCCCTGCTCCACCTCGTCTTTCCCTGCGCACCTCTGCCTTCTTCGTCATGAAAGCGAAAGGGATGTGATTTAGCCACCTTCCCCGCTGTGTTTGATATTCTCACTCGCCTCCGCACTGATCCATCAATCATGACACCACGCTTTGATCCGTACATGATTGGCCGTGACATGTGTGACATTCATCGCCTTGGCCTATCACATTCCCCGCTGTCATTATGTCCACTCCTGCGCAGTTCAAAGGCTGGGGCCCTTAAAGTTTAAGCTCTCCCTCTCTCTCTCTAATGAACTAGTTTTACTTTGTCATCTGTGACTTTACGTTTTCTGTCCTTCATCCCTGCATTTGTTGTGTCATGGGCTCTATTAATTCTCTCAGAACGAAGGTTGCGAAGCAACATGAAGAAAATGTTACAGGTTAAAGTGTCAAATAGAGCCATTTGTTTGAGCACAAAAGATAAGATACACTTGCCTGATATCAGACAAAATTGTCGACTCATTACACTCACACTTACAATCAGTCAACTCTGTGGAGTGGGCAGATTCATAGGTCTGGACCCAGGCAAAAGATACACATCAGTTATCTTTTTTTGCAAAAACTGTTCCAAATGCCAATTTTTATTACAAGAAACATCATTATTACAGGATAAAGCCCTGAACAAAAATAGACATTGCTGAGTTTTCAAAGATTATGTGACTCCCACTGTGCCTTTGTACTTGTGGGAACAGTGCAGTGTAGTGGACCTCAAGCTGTGTTGAATGCACACATCCATTGGAGAATATCAGATTATTTAATGCTCTGGAATAATATTGCAAACACTCTCTTTCATTTGATACTAGCCCATGCTTTTGAGTCATCTGTTTCGCTGTCTTTCTGCTTGTTGCTCAGGTCGGCTTTTAACTTGTGCTGTAGGTTCATGGGAATTCGCAAGAGGGATGAAGGACATGGACTGACATTTGTATATTTTAAAAGATATGCTCTGCCTAAATGTTGTTGTTTTGTTCCCTGCAGACCCAGAGAGAGACAGAGATGTGTGACCAGACTTTAGTCCATCCACTAACGCCCTTTGAAAGCCCTCCCTTGGAAGACATGGAAATGCTTTTAGTAGAGCACATTATTCAGACTTTGGTGCCCCCTGTCTGCTGCTGCCAGTGTCGCAGAGTTCAACCCCTGCCCTACGGCGCTCTCTTTGTCTGCTCTGGATGGCTAAACACCTGCTCCCCAAACCCCACAAATATGTTTACAGATCAACAGAGGCAAGTGGGTGTGACTGTGCCATTGTGTTGAGAAAGCAGATTTAGACTCACTGATCAACAGACCACAGCCACAAGCCTGTTTTGTGAGATGTTCCTTTCACCTGAGCAGCAGAAAGAGGTGCAGTAAAAATTAAATGAAAGAGTCAAAGTCAGGCTCATAACCACTCAGCTTGTCAAAGGGTGAAATATCACTGCGTTCTTTCGATATTCTGTCTGCCAACAGTTCTCAGTTGCAGTGCCTTCAATCTTCATGGGGAAAAGCCTCACTGCATACTTTTTCTTTACAGATGACAGGGGCCTGAATGTCATTTGATGCAGGCCTGGCAGTTTGCTGAAGGGAACAGGAGGGAGAGGGAGGAAGAGTCAGATGAATTAGAGTGTATTTCAGGTCTGAGGCAAGTGGTGCATTGCTGCAACTCGTATCTCAGGGAAGGAGGGAGTTTAGGGGGGTATGGAGAAGAGCGGGTGGGAAGGGGAGGCTTTTGCAGCGCACTGTTGCTAGGAAACACTTGTGGCATCTCTACTCCCTCTCGTTGAAATGCCAGAACCAACTGACAGAGAAGCCGGAGTGAAATGTCAGTCCTATCCTCCCAGGAGTTTGAAGAATGTGGCGTGTGTTTCTATTTAAGTAGCCATGTTTATCAAAGGGCTCTCAAAGAGTCAACACAAGCCTTTCTTCTGCCGGAGCAGAGAGTGTTTAGGATGCAGGCAGGCTGGCTGGAGTTTCTACTGCTTTTATTCTAGTCTTCTGTTCGTCTGGCTGGCTGGCTTTCTTTATTCGTCTTTATCTTTTTCCCTCTCTTTCTGTCCTTCAAGATGTTTCTGCCTATTTTCTCATTTCCTCCCCTCACTCACTCACTCACTCACTCACTCACTCACTCACTCACTCACTCACTCACAATTACACTATCTCTCATTATTCTCTCCTATTCTATTTTTTGGTCTCCCTCGCTCCACAATTCCCTCTCTCCTTTTCAAATCTTGAGCCATGTGGTCCATCAGTGTAATCTACTGCCCAGATATTTGATTATCAAAGCTGTCTGGCTGCAAAAGCCTCAACTCTCCACTAGCCACTACCGAGCCCATTCCCCTACACTCAACAGTACATTGTAATTCAGAGAGAGTAACAGGCTCTGAATTAGAATAAAAGCATTCAAATTCTACAGTGACCTTATCTGCACCATAATATATCAGTAGAGTAAGATACAGTTGGACGTACAGATGAAGAGAAATTTGAATAAGCAAACAAAAATCAAATAACTCGTCATTTCTGGACATTTTCATGTAGCTGTGGAAAAGGAACAACACTTTTATTCCTGATATTAATTACAAAAGTAGGGATGTTTGAGTTAACAACAAATAACTTCAAACAACTAACTTCTATAATATATGAATCGTCTTTATGCTCATGCCAGCTATGACTTGTTTTAAATAAAGACACAATTAGAAGAGCTCCTACATTGTTTTACCACATCCAGTCAGAAAGATTGCCTTCACACAGCTTTCCTCAAGCTTTGAACTGCATTACCATCCACTTAACCTTGAAGTAAATCTTATTTGCCATCTTTGGCTTTCACCACATACATACCGCACAAAGCAGACTCTTAAATAACCCTATAGCCACATGCTTTATGGCATTCATCCATGTACCTAGGTTTCACGCTCCTACTGGGAGGGGATAAAATTCATACCATTGATTGACTTCCATTGCATTGTGTGGGGCCTTAAAGCTAATTATCTCATAATAATTGCCAGGCCCATGCATGGAAAATATTTTTTTGTCTCATTAAGGGGGAGAAGCCAGGATTTGACAGCATGAGGGCATACAGCAGTGAGACTTGACATAACAGTCCTATGCCTGCTGACTGCACTGCACATACTAATGGGTTTATATGGGGGTGGGGGGGAGGTGCATTTGGAACCATAAGAGGGGTCCCAGTCTGTATTGCATGTTTACTGGATAGTTGCTGCACCCTTAAGTGAAAATATCAACATTTTGAAAAACTCATACTGCCTTTTTGGACTTTTTTAAATATAATTCTGTGTTGCAGCTTTGTAGCGGCTGACATTGTTCTAACTGTCTGACACGCCTGTGAACATAATCCAGGCAGTAATTACATTTCCCACCACAATGTAATTGGGAAAACAAATAAGTATTATATAAATGTAATTTGTTGGAGACAGGGTTGCAATATAATAACATTTAGAAACTGTAATAAAATGTCCCTTTATGTAAGATGAAAATTATGATAAAACTCAGAATTCCCTAATGATATTATAAACATCTCATACATTACCTCATGATTCTTCTGAAGAATTTCCACTGAACTAAAAGTATATTAATAATAGTGCAATATTCTGAAAGAATAAGAAGTCAATACAGTTTCTGCGTTAACATTTACTGTCTAAAAAAGATATAGTTATCTTTAATCAAAAATGTATGTCATATGAGGCTGTGATAGTGCATGATCATTTGTTTTGTGATTTTCAAAACATTGCAAAGTAAAGAAAAGAGAGGTTAAAATGAAATTTGTCAATGCTGTTGCTCAGTTGGTAATAACTGATTTCAGATGGAACTGTAAGGTTATTTGTTCAAGCCTTACTTCCAGCTGCTTTTTCTTAGAGGCCAATAACTAGCTCTGTGTAACTTTCAATATAGCAACAAAAAGTCAATAAAGTGAGCCTTTTCCAGCAAGTAAATGGGTGTGTTTTCTAAAGGCCAATATTAATATTGACAGAGGGGAAGCGTCCTGTGGCCTGGGCCTGCAGCTTCCACAGCAGGCTGGTTTTCCAACAGTCCCTTCTTTGTTTTTCTACTGCGCCAGCCGGCACACTACAACTTCTCCAGAAGACTTGTATGTAGAATTGCATTTTCTCTCACTAGAAAATCTGAGCAGTATTCAGTCAGAAATTGGTATTTGGTCTGCTTCTGTTCGGCTCTTGAGATTTGAGATAGGTTTACTACTGTATAAACTGAGTTAGTGTGCAAAAATATGCTTCGGATTTGATTCTTAGGGTGAAATGTATGTATAAATAACCCTAATATACATAATAGCCTGCTGCTTTATTTGAGAATGACACCTATGGGACAGTTACATGACTAGATGGAATAAGGTTTCTGTTTTCTATCATTATTCTGCAGATTTTTGACTTCTGATGATGAGAATCCTGTTGAGGGTCTGTTTCATTGCAGCTCTGCTAGTATGTTGTAAGTAGCCTACTGAATGCAAAATGTAAACTATACAAGTTTTACCATATAATAATATATACATACACATATATACATATATGCAGTATGCCTGGAGTATTTATGTACAATAACTGTATCAAGTTGACCATACAAACACAAACACAAACACAGAGCCACACACAAAATGTCTACACATAACCACATACTATAATCATGTCATGTGTCAACACACTCACATACACACACAGCAATTTGCCATTCCAGTGTACACTAATGAGATTCCTATTATAGAAACAATAAATTGTGTATAAATATCTGCCTGCCCTGGAGATTACCATGAACTGAGCCCTATTAGCAGACTGTAAACTCCTGTAAACATAAACCTTGGGGGGTTTGGGCCTATTGCTGGAGTGACTGTGTGAGACATTTAAAGCATGACTGAATGCTTAATGCAACATTACATAATTGCATCTAACTACAAAGCTTAAGGCACACTGACTCTGAGGGACTGTTGAGCTACATGAAAATGAGACAGCCATCTTGTTACAGAGATAAAATTATATATGCCATACAGTGGATACAACTCTCTCTGCCATTGCATGAGAGGTACCCAGAAATCTATATGTCAAGTGGAGTTGATAGACACACGCCAGCCAGTCAGAACAGAGAATTATGTCTGTCTCTGTTTGCATTAATCCGTTTCAGTTAACAGTTGGTACTCTTTGACTGAATAGCCCTCTTTTTATTACTTAAAAGGTTAACTGTATTCATGTGTATCTGTAGTATCCCAGCCACAGACAGAATACCTTGCCATCAAAGTAAAAGTACAAAACAATGCAGCTATATAGCCTATTTGAACGAGCAGCTGGTTGTTCTCCACTCCCTGTCAAAAACTATCCCCAGATTCTTCTTCTGTGTCTTCTGTATATATTTATTGGAAAACCCAAACAATACTCAAACCCGCTCCTTTTTTAAAGTTATTCAACTTTGTCCAAAGAAAAATAGAAACTGAAGCTCTGACAAACACTTCACACAAATTTTGCTAAATCTATGTTCTTAATGATGTGCATGTTTTGCTGTACCAGTATTGGTGCCACAAACACATGTCTGAAGGAGTCGCTGGTCAAATTGGTAGGATGGAACAATAATAAATATGCAAACAGCAATTAATTAGCACACTAATTAAGTATGAGACATAATAGTAGTGTATGTTGCCCGGCAAGCACACTAACTATACACACAATATCATACAAAATATCTGATGTGGTCTTGACTATGTCTAGTGCAGTTAACATAATGTTAAAATGTAGTATTTGATAAACATTACATTGCATTTGATATGCATTCTTTCAGCATCATATGGAAACAGACACAAAGACAAACTGATTTAGAAGGTTACAGGACCATGGTTAGAGAAAAGTTAGACTGGTATGAACTCTATGGAAGTGCCTCAAAAAGCCCTAACAACCACGCTAAACACCCTAGCAACCATTTAGCCAAACCCTGCCAAACAATCAGAACATGAAATTCACCACATCGCAATAACATAATGACACCCTAACAACCTACCAAAACAGTGATAAAGTATGTAGCACCCTAAAACCCTCAAAGCCCAATAATGTAGCAACCACCTAGCAATGCACTAACAACAATTCAGCAAAATCCTCCTCCAAGCTAATGTTGCTCAGGCAACAAGCACACTTACATTTTTATCACAAAACTTTTGCATGCCACAGCCAGCTATCCTGGCCGACTGTTTCCCAGTCATTAAGGCCTTCTAGTGATAAGCAGCTTCTTTCAATCACTGAGCCCAGCATGTGTCCCTGTGCCAGGGCAGCGTGATTGAAATATTTTCTGTGCCTCTGAGGTTAATGAAGATCAAAGACTCATGTCTGGGCAGCAAAATTAGTATTCTTTCAGAATGAAAGCACACTATGAATAACTGAACTATGACTCTGTCAGTATATGGACAAGTAACACAGTTCTCAACAATTGTGCCCAGGCGGTGAGCTAAGATGTACCTAGAGACTTTGTAAAAATGTTAAGAAATTGTCATAAATAACCACGTCTAACAAAAGTATTTCAAAGACATAATCAAAAGTTTCATGAACTCATTAAAGTTTTTCATTAACATCTATCAGTTGTTAATGTCCAGAGGGTGTGCTTTTTAGCTTTTTTAAAATTATATTACAGGATTTTCATGGCATTTTATAGCAATCAGCAGTTAGGTGTGACTTAGAAATGTATCAAATTTGAATCAGGAAGTTTTGGGGAATAGTAATTTAGTCTTTCTTTTTAATCATGTGAATTTCTTGTGATTGGTTTTTGAGCCCTAAAGATAATGCACTTAACTCTAAATTTACTTGAGATGGCTAGGTAAGTTGGTGGGTAAATGTGTAGTATAATAGATACAAACACTCAGTTGCCAGTTTATTAGGTACACTTCGATAAAACTAATACAGTCTAATATAATAGTGATGCAATAAAACCTACCTTCATGAAGGATATAATGTTCAATTTTTGTGTTTGTGTTTTGTGTGAGGTGTTGATTAAACTGTACGATCATTTTGGAGGCTGCAATTTGTGGGGCTGTTGAATTGTATTGCATTATACTGACAGGTGTTTCTGTTATTTTGTCCACCCCATAAATATCAATGAGGGTAGGCTAAATCACAGAAACATATTTCCATATGACACAGTTCAGCAGCACCACAAAATACACTACTGAGTGTAGACTGGTAATTTGAGTACAGACAGTAAAATCATCTCAGTATCCTTTATTCTAAATGCTAAGAAACTAAATCCAAAATTGAAGGTAATCCCAAATATTAATCTCACAGAAATTTGATTTAGTCCTTAATCCAAGAGAGTTGTTTCAAGGCACATTCTCATTTTTAATCCTACCTCCTTAACTCTCTGCACCTTTCATCTATACTCAAGATGTGTTAAGTTGTGCTTCAGAACATGAAAAGAGGAAAGGTGAAGAATTTCAAAGCCCTGACAAGAATGCTGACAGTAACATCAAGGTGAAGAGAAATTACGCAACAGAAAATGACAGGAGTCCAACGAAGAAGGTCAAGAAGACAGGAAGTAAGAGAGTTTCCATGGGACCAAGAAGTGACATCAGATGCACCAAACTGGGAGGCATCTGCCAGCCTAACCATTACATCTGCCAAGGCCGATACCTAAAAGACAAATGTTTGGGGGCCAAGACGCGGCAGTGTTGTATGCCAGGTATAGTGACACAGTTACACATGAATGCAAACACATACCAGCACATATGCAAATATTACAAAGACTAACTCTAGGTGAGAAATATCCAGCACATGTGACACTTCAGTCACACAAACATACTGCTGTACAAGCATACCAAGTAGGGATTAAAAGGGTTGTGTACTGTTCTTTCCTGTCTGAGTCATGAAAATGTGTCACTGTGGGTGTGAGGCTGTATCAATGTCTGACACACCACTGATATAAAAAAACATCAATAAATTATATTTGAATAGTGTCTTTCTGCTGTAATTGGCCTTATTTCCACATGAATGGAACATGAGGTGACTCAGACAGGATGTTGAACAGTTTTTTTTTTTTAAATATGATTTTTATGTTTAGGCCGTTTGGAATGCAATACAGCAGCCTTTAAATATGTGTATTTTGGGAAGGAAAATATGGAACTAACATATTACTTTCTGTTGCCTCTCTCTGCAGTTGGAGCCTGGAGTATTCTTTGTGCTGGTCACCACAACAACAGAGTGAGGGCGTGTGATGTACATGGCTGTGGAGCTTTCAACTCCAGAAGGTGATTCTTCCTGATCTGATCTTCATGCTTTAACCTCAGAAAATTACTCTTGCTGTGACATGAGAGCTTGAGTTGATAATGCAGCATTTCTGGTGTTGCACATTCTCTGAAACTATGTGCCACTATGTGGCTTCTGACATGTCTTGCTGTGTGATCAACCTGGTTATGAGGTGGATTAAGTATTTTAACTTTGGTCTCTCTTGTCCCTTTAGTAGACTGATCCTAGATTTGGTTGGTGAAAGTGAGCTGTGCAATAAAATTACATCACCTTAAATGATTACTAAAGTTTTATAGATCAGTCCAGCTTTTGCTGGGTGGAAGGCTGGGCAGACATGTACTGACATTAGAATATCTTTTGGGCAAATTTGGTGAAATATGACTAATTAAATAAGCTTTTTAAGATGGCTTTGTAATTCCAATCTTTTCTGTTGCTCCTCTTACAGAGGTAACAACCTACATAAAGCAGTGGACCTGGTGTGTGATGACTATGGTATTGTCAATACTCCATTCTCAGGCTCTCTGGCGGGTCCAGTGAGTCGGAAAGACCCCGCTGGGCATCAGTATGATGGGGTCAAACTTCTCAATGATGGTAAGGAGGACAAGATGTCAATGCAGTACTTGAAAGTGAGTGCAGCACAATGGAAATAAACTTCTGAAGATTATTAATCACTATTTGAAATTATAGGATACAGCCTTTGAAAATGTTATGTCAACCAACATTCACATAGAAACCAATGTTAAAGACAAGACTTTTGAGTGCATCTGTCTACTAAATAAAAGAAAAGTAAGTATTTTTACTTAATGATGACTGTATAATAAATCAACAAGACTAAGAGTCTACAGCCACGCTAGCTGCTCTGTGAGGCTGTAAAGCTCATTATAAAAAAAACCAAACTGTTAGGTAAACCATGATGATGCTTGATTAAAAGTCAGTGGATCACCAAAGTTCACAAAGACCATCAATGTCTGCAACAAATTTGAAAACAAACAGTTGTCGAGACATTTCACTGAACCACAAATTTTAATCTGCTAGTGGTGCTAGAGGAAAAATCAGGGAATAACGAAAGTCATTAGGTTTCATCCTCTGGGCACTACCTGTACCAAATTTCATAGCAATCCATCCAAAAGTTGTTGACATATTTCAGTCAGGACCAAAGTGGTGGACCAACCAGCTGACTAACCGACATTGCCATTCCTAGAGCTACGTTGTTAGTATGGCTAAAAATCGCTGGACACATCAGCTAAGGTTCTCTGGAAATTTACATTGACATTGACATTTAGAAGTCATGCTGGTATTTGCTGCAACTGAAAATAATGAAAAAGCAGGTTTTATTAAACCACTGTAACCTTACTGTTACCTCTGCAAGTAGATTCCTGTAATCTGTAGTGTATAGGGGTCATGGCTAGGGCAAAGGCAATGTTAGGTTATTATGGTGTGGGCGTTAGGTGGGGATGAAAAGAAAATGTGATTTAGAGGGATTAGTCAAGGTGTTGGAAAGGGGGACTGAGACTCCATTGAACTCCTGGTTGCCTCTAACACCAGGACCCAGCTCAATGTAAAACCCCATCAAAGGCTGTTCATGAGTAATGACCCCCACTAAGGGCCATCATTACAGAACAAAGCAATGCATCAGCGTTTGTGTGTCTGTGCAGATAGAGGCTGGCAGAAGAGCGCACACATGCCTTTGCAATGTACAGTATCTTTGTGTCTGTATGTGCTTGAGTGTACTTTGAGAGCATCCTGAGTTGATAAGGGCACTGGAGTGATGAGTAAACATCATTAGTTCTCATTCTGCCTCTACCCTTAATTGAACTGTATAATCACAAGAACACATGTACTGTCAGCTCCTTTCATCTCAGGGTAAAACACAGACATGATTAGACATCACAGAGACACATTACCTCGCCATGATACCCACATTAATGCTGAGACACTCATCATTAAGAGCTCGTAGGATTTAATGATGATGCTGAGTTGTAGACCAACCAACTTTTGGGTTGTTTGTTTCTAAGTTGGCAACTTTCTTGTTTTTTGCCACAGAATGGTGAAAGGGTGATGGTAAGAAAATTGTTATTAAGGGTCTTGAGCCTATATTGAGCCATTTGGAATTATAAATGAGCAATTATAATCCATATTTCATATTTGTTGCGTTCCCTAGGAGCATTTTCATCAACACAGGTGTGCAATACGTTTGTAAAAATTGTATACAGCGCATTAAGAGGTATTTATAGCTTTTAAGAAGCAGTTGCCCAAGGTGAGGGGAACGCTAAAGTTGTTTAAAATGATTGGTCAGGAAGGATTCCTATTTTACACATGCATTCACCTGTGGTGTAGAAACAGCTTTCTACTGAGATGTCATTCAACACAACTGCATCCATACTTTCCACAAATTTACCCCATGAAGGTAAAGTAATGAGCACAATCTGACTTCACAGGTATAAATTAGCCTAAACTCTCAAAAATATTCTTAGTTGTGTCAGTGAGCTGAATTGAGTCATTCTTGGCATTAGCATCATCTCTTTGTATGCCAAAAATGTCACTGATATTCTCAAATTATTAAAGGAAAAAGGTATGCACATTTAAAAAAAAAAAAACTCTTCCAAGCAGGAGATAACAGGGCATTAATATCCTCATAAGTATATTTTTTGTTTCTGTCTCATCCAGTACACTGTGTGAAGATCTTCAACATCCGTCCTTACCGTTACATCGGCCCGGTGGCTCAGGGAGAAGCCTTGGGTTATCTGTTGCCGCTGCAGGAGCACTTCTCCGGCATCACATCACATCTGGAGCTGCAAATGTGTGACGGCACTGACCCTTCACCTTTTATATGACCTCTAACCTTTCATCTTTAACATGACGTCTCAGTCTTTACCGTTGTGACATTTCATATGACCTCTCCTCCAAATTTACCTTGACCCTTCACCTTTAATATGACCTGACTTTCATCTTGCATGCAACCTGTGACCACTCACCATTCGAAACCCTTAACTTTTGTCCCTTACCCCTGCAGATATAATCCCTGATGCCTAAAAATGATCATGATACCGTATGTTAGTTCTAACTTTTCCGTGCCCTGAAAATGAGCACTTTTTATTTGAGAGCTCTGACACTTAAAGTTCCAGTGTGTAACATTTATTCTATTGACAGAAATGGAATATAATATTCATAAGTATGTTTTCATTAGTGTATAATCACCTCAAAATATGAATTGTTGTGTTTTCATTACCTTAGAATAAGCTGTTTTTATCTACATAGGGAGCAGGTCCCCTTCCACGGAGGTCACAATGTTGCACCACCACATTTCTACAGTAGCCCATAACGAAAAAAACAATCATTAGCTCTAGATAACTTTCAAACGCCTTTCGCATTTTTTCGGGGCCACGGTAGTTTCTCCTACACGCTTGGAAAGGGAGGGTGAAGCGAGCAGGTAGCTAGTTGTGGGAACTAGCCCAAAACTTCCCCTAATGACAGCAATTTAAGTATCGTTCTTACAAGCTCATGATGGCCAGCTGTTGTGTGACTTATGATCCTTCATCTCCATTTATCCATGTTTTAGCCTTTTGTATATTTTTGTACTATCATTATTATCTTTTTTCCACTGAATGTCATGTATTTTTATAAAGTTAACTGGAAACTAACCAAATATTTCTAAAAGTAATGACTCTTGCATACTTTTCTCCTATAGCTTTTATATAAAAAAAAGTTCCATCCCTCGACATGGACTCATATGACCCCTTTTACGCAATCTCTTCATAATTGATTGATGCAATAAATTCTAACTTTCATTTCTGCTTTTGGTTCAAGTGGTTGCTATTTCCCATAACCCAGTTGGATGTAAAATGTAGGATGTGACAAGTTTAAATTGGGGAGTCATATATTTTCATAACTTGTCATAAAAAATAAATTGTTACATTTTCTTAATACTCTATTGTAAATTCTAACTTGTTATGACAATTCTGTCTTCTGACATTTTCTCCGTAAGGCAGCCAGCATTTTTATTAGTCACCTGCAATTCTGCAAGGGATGTACCTCCTCAGATGGGGGGAAACTGCCACATATACAGTATTAATGTAATGAGTACAAGACACCAAAAGATGGAGCTGTCTTGCAACAAAATTGTCAGTCAAATCTCAAACTTGGTCATTAGTCTTTTAAAAATTGGTAAATATGATGTTACAAGTGTCAACTTTGACATTTTTTGAGTTACTTAAAAAATAATTCCAGTTAAATCAAAAACAATAAATTACTGCATAATACTGTGATATTAATAGGGAGATGACAACTGTTATACTTCTTAAGCACTTTTCTGAAACACAAATAGCATATTTCCAGTGTAACCCATCACAGCTTTAATCATCTCAGGACTGAGAGACACATTAACCGCATACACACATGAGGTTATCATGTGATGCACTTAAGTGAGTCAAGCTCAACAGTTCCTCCCTTTCACCTCAACTCATACAAGATTTACGTTTTCCACCATTATTAGGAACAGTTATTACCCACAGTAGAGCCTTACCTTTTTACCTCACTGCCAACTGGAAACCTGTGGTGGATTTAGGTTGAAAAGCAAATCATGTTGCTGTCCACATGCACCAGCAACAGTGCACAGCTGAGCAAATCAAAAAAATATACCATTATCCATAGGCCTCATAATAATATCCCATATCCCAATTTCCCATCATACATTTTTTTTTCCAGTTATCATGAAACATGCTGTTTCCTTTTAGACATTTTCAAGTTGACAAATAGTGGGTGCAACAAACAACAAAATAGATCAGGTCACTTGAACCTGGGTTCCTAAGGTCATACACTTAACCCTATATCACTCAAGTCAATCAATTGAATTATACAGCCCAAAATCACAAATTTGCCAACCAGAGTACTTATACCCCTGTGGGTACTTCTGCAGTTGCCAGGGGTTGCGTGGAAAGATTGTGAGTAGCTCAACTAACGTTAATTTTGAAGGAAAAAAAAATAGAAATTAAGATGTAATTAAAAATATATATGCCCATACAGTTAGCTATATAACACCTGAACACCACAGGTAAGAGTGAGTGAACTAACGTTAACTATTATCAACCAAGCGAAAAGTTGAAATAGGAACGTTAGTCATCGCTGAATGTAACTGGTTGAAATAGCTAGCTTGCGAGATAACTATAACTAGCCTATAAGTAATAGATAAATGCTTTAAATAGTTAACTGGCTAAAAGTAATGGCTAAATGGTTGAAATAATTAGCTAGCTAAAAGTAAAGAATAGCTAAATGGTTAAAAGGGACAGCTAAGAGTAATTGATAACTGGTTGAAATAGTTATCTAGCCAAGGTAATTGCTAAATGGTTGAAATAGCTAGCAATGGATATATAGTTGACGTAGCATAAATTGAGGTTGAAATAGCTAAAACTATATGGCTAAATGGTTAGTTTAGTTAGCTAAAAGTATTGGCTAAATGGTTGAAATAGCTAACATAAAAAGCAACGGATAAACGGTTGAAATAGTTCGAATAAATTAAGGTTGAAATAGCTAAAACTATATAGAAAAATGGTTGAAATGGTTAGCTTAGTTAGCTAAACATAATGGATAAATGGTTGAAACGTACAACGTTTTAACTTGTAAATAGTTCGTTTGTGCTTCTCTCTCACTCTTTCTCTCTGGATTACGATGTCACTACGGGTTGTAAATATGTAAATATTTCGTTTGATCGTCTTTTAATTTATTATTTTTACTTTTTTACTTCAAATACACATGTCCCCGGAGTGAGTTTATGATTATTTGGCCAAAGATTTCTCTAGCTACTTTTTACGCCTTAAATTAAGGTCATCTCTCCCTGACTGCACTAAGCAGTATGCAAATGAATGCGTCATGGCGTCATCAACATGCAAATGAGAGTATGGCGTCATCTGGCGACTCTTAGCGACTTTTGGAGCTAGTGCTAGCTACTTTCATCGGAAAAATGTTGGCAACACTGATAACTGATTGGTAACTTAAGTTAGTTGTATGAATACAAGCTTTTCCAAAGTGACGTGACAGTTTGACAACTTGAAAAAATAGTTGATTAATATCCAGTTTATCATATTTAACAGATTTGGAGCATGAATGGTGGTGTATAGAGTAGACGGAAATAGCAATAGTACAATTAGGCTACAGTATAGAGGGGCAGAATGACAATATAAGGTAAGACGACAACCATAAATGAAGTAAATGTATGCTCTGCTTTAGTGCCCTTGAGCATGATGCTGCGTTTGAGTAACGTTACTACCTCAAACATTTTCAATGATAATTTAATCTTCAATACATAGACATAGCTTTCACTCTCTACTCCCCTTTTCGAATCTGTGTATTTTGTGGATTATTGACAATAAAAGTGTTTGATAACATATGAATTAAAATGTTCACACCCAGTAATAAAAATGCAGCTATTAAGTGTATAGATTGAACCTATGGCTGAGTGATCCCGCAGCCTGTGGTTTGCTCTGACGCTGGAGGGTTGGTCCTTGGAGCATATTATGAAGCGTCCCGGTTGCTCTAGTGGGAGTGGGCGAGCTGGGATAGGCTGGGAGTTTGGTTGGAGCCGTCAGCGGGACGGGATTAGGCACAAGAAGGGGGGAAACGAAGAACCGACCGACTATTAACTTCTGGTTTGTGAGCGGCTGCATGTTGGACAGGAAATCTGACGTAGACAGCTTCACGGAAAATAGCATTTGTTGCGTTAAAAGGCCACGGATCTGAGCGGCGCGGATGACAAACAAGCGTCGCCGTGCAAACTTTCTCAACCGGGTTTGATCGCTCGTAAAACCCAACAGGGAATTGTGTTTTTGTTTTTAACGGAGGCGTAAAGAAGAGGACATCATGCCACGGCGCACCGTGCAAGAAGTAACAGTGCAAGATGTCCAGAAGCGGAGAAATCCGAACAAACACTACGTAAGCCTCATTTAAGTATCACAACGTCAGGGTTTTGCTGCTTAAAGTGAGCAACATGTCGAGGTTATTTTGCAGTTCTTCTCCCTTTCCTGTCGGGTAAAGTAAAAACAAAGAGAGTATCAAATTACAGTCTACCACGCCAGCCAGACTTGCTCAGGCTCAGACCAATCATTATTTTAATATGAAGACTGTTAGCACCCCAATCTATGGCGAAATCGGTGTATTAGATCCCAACAACCCACACAGTGAAGAAAAGATAATAAACACTGAAGTTTGACAGCCTTAAAGAGTTACAGTCTTGTTTAAGTTGTTTCTCAGTTTGACATTTATCTTAAAGTGAGTCAGACTGTAAAAAAATGTTGGATTTATCAGTTCTTTGTTTGTGTCTCAAATTTAACCAGCAACTTTTGTCTTTTACTCCTTAGATGGATTTCGGTCAGTATTGTTATGTTGGGTACCATTAAGGAGCATTCAAATAGATCTGGCTCATCTGACCCATGACCCTCCCTGAGTCTGCATACCTTCAAGTGACTATCAGCAATTCAGTATCACATGTATATATGTGAATATAGACATTGTACTATTACTACCAGAGTCTGCAGTGTAACAAAATCTCTTCCAGTGCTTGTCATATGCCTGCTCTCTCATGTGTGCCATCATAGAGGAAGGTCACAGAAAACATCTCAATAGGCAAATCAATCCAGTCCACAAACCATCCAGACTAATCCCCATGAAGATAGAGTTCAAATTGAGCATCCCAGCTTTGTCATGCCTCAGGCTTTCCAATTTACTCAGAAAAACATACCTACAGGCACCAGTAACCAGGAAGTATAATTAACAGGGTTTCTAAGTTCATGTGAACACAAGGCAATGTTTGAACAAGGGTCTTAACATTACATACCAAATGACGTGGAATTTGTAGTTTTACTTTTGTGACTTCAGTTTTGTAGTACAGTACATTGTACAGTTTTCATTTATGCCAGTTTTAGGGTTTTATTTTAATCAAACATTACCAAATGTAATGATAATTAGACTATTTACACAGCATACCTCTAGCGGTGTTTAATTGATTAAAAGTGATGATATCCTTATGTCTGTAAGAGATGTCAGGTGATAATGTGATTATATCATTAGCAGTGTCTCTCTATTGGCATAAAGTATCTGTGCCAATTTAGGGGATCTGTTCGAGTCCCATTACTGTGTGTGGCGCAGGAGAAAAGTATGGATATTATTTCCTGTTTCAACTATCATTCCCCTCTGGTACTGTCAAGCTTGTGTGGGAGACAAGAAGGTCAAAAAGACAAAAAACCATTGCTCGCATTTTCTGCAATTCATAAACAGTGGAGCTTTTATCATTCTTGTCTGAAAGTGAATAGTGGGGGATACATGTGGGCGAATTTGTCCGCAAAAGTGCACACAGTCAGTTTGATGTAACACATATGACATCATGCGATCTAGAGGGCCAACGGGCAGAGCCACTGCCAAGACCTTAGCAGGTGTTCGTGTTAGTTCCGTGTGCATGGTGTTTGCCTGTGTGTGCGCTCATATGCATATGTTGGTTTGCATCCATCTATGTGTGAAAATGACGCCTGGGTTTAGGGACCAACAAACCTTATACCGCTGTGAGTGTTAGTGGTCAAGGACACAGAGTTCTTGAGGTCCTGTGTCTTTTCCATCTGTCTGTTTGCTCTCTGGTCCAGCCCATGTTGTTTTGTTCCTCTGCTACTCTCTCTACACATGCAATGCCAGACACCGTAAATCTTCAAGAACGGTGGAGGTGTGGTTAAGAGTACAAAAAGCAGCTTATAGCTCTTCTGCTCATCAGAGTTGAACCTATCTTGTAGAAAGGGAAAAACCCATGAAAAATCACATGCCCAAGCGACTTACTGATATAAGAGCATTTTATTGGCAGTATTAGTGTTTCATTGACACTTTTATAGCTTCTCTGGTCAATTAATTATATATAAAGTTATAGCTTTGTTTTTTTTCCTCAGAGCTATGTCTTCAGCCTCATTTGTTATTGCAGGTGTTGTAGTTGTAGTTTAAAGAGATTAGACTGTAACAAGGAAAAAAGCTCACCATATACCTTTTTGCAAATAGTGGTTCTCCCTCTTAATTGTTGAGAATTTAGTGAATGGTAGTTGGCCACAGACAATACCCTGAAAATAGTCCTTATACCCACACACACACACACAGAATTTGAAATAAATATATATGTTTTGGCATGTAACTTCATAACTTCAGGAAGACAGCTGGCCTACATAGCTCCTGTAGTTGGTCCATCCATGGCCATATCTGACTCTAGTGCCCTGAAAGAGAGAGTGAGGCCAGAGAAGGTCTGGGAGTGGGGCCAACAGCATTCAGCCAGACACAGTGAGCCACAAGGGAGTTTCCAATCACCTCCCTGCCTCTCCTTTCTTCTCCTTCTTTAGAGAACAAAATGAAGAACTGTGTCTGTTGCCTCTAGACTGCAATGATTAGACTAGATGCTTTGTGATGTTTTACCGTTGTTGATACGAGGCTGATGGAATTTGCAGTTGCACATGTACAAGAAGTACATTTTTACTTAACTTAGTGCCACAAATGATACAAAACGATGTATCTCTGTATTCTAATGGTGTCGTGGCACTATGCATACATTTAGAATGTGATGTTCTGCTGTATTGAAGGCATCACATCAAACTCATGAACTGATGTTTCTACTGCTGCTTGTGCTGCTCAGTTCTTTATGGCAATACAATGTTTCCCAAAGAGCTGCAATTTTGAAAAGACCGCATTGTCAAATGTGCTGCATCCATACATGACAATGACTTCCTCTTCAAAAGGAAGTGATGCAAATGGACTGGGAAGTGAAATAATCCGATAGCCCTATTGTGTTCATGTGAACAGATGATGATAGTGACTGCTGCCTCATGTTGCCTGACAAGCCTGCTGTCTACCTTTCCTTATGCTACCCTCTCAAGGAGTCACAGCACTGCCAATTACTGGCACTATGAGTCAGGAGTGTTGCCCCAGGGGGTTTGGATTACCAAGTGGTTGACAATAATGGCTGTTTGTTAGTTTCAATGTTCCAGTTATTTGTGTCTTTTGCCTTTTCAGGTTTACATCATCAAAGTGTCCTGGAGCGATGGCAGTACAGAAATCATTTACAGACGCTACAGCAAGTTCTTTGACCTGCAGGTGAGTACATGTGTTAGTGTGTGCATGTGTAACTGTGCGTTAGTGTGTCTTGGTATGTGATTGTCTGTTTATATAGTAGTTGTGTGTGCAGTTGCATGTTTTAGGGGGCAAGGAGTGTGATAAGTTAGAACTTTTCCAACAGAGAAGACTAGCATAGGTCAGGAAGTGAATGGAAGTACTCTCTCCATACAGCACTGTCCTCCTGTAGACCTAGTGCTTGTAGCCAACCTCTCCCTGCTCCACCCATATGACATTGGTAATTATATTGTATGAGAGGAGTCGGAAAATGTCCCAATGAAGTTAATAGAGAACAGTGATGAATACAATGACCACACTGATGACCACAGAAATGTCTGAATCATTCTCGAACGTCACACTGGCAGTGTGTGTTGCACAAGGAGGGAATCTCATTAGTATCCTAGTTTCCCTTCCTCTTTCGAAGGTAATGGATCTGGGGCCCTGGCCACGTCTGAGCTTAGAGAGCATGGACTCCAGGAAATCCAAAAAGGCAACAGCTTTTAATGAGCACAAAGTCAATTTAGGCGAAGCATACTGTCAACCCTAATTGGATTAAATTCCTTTTAATTGATTAGGATCATCAAAGCATGAGCAATGAAATAAAGAATTATAGTGCTCCACTGAGGTTTTGCAAATGTAATGTTAACCAGAAGAATGTAAACTATGTTATTACTAATTTTATTAGTTTGACTTAAGCCTACAAAAGCTGCCAACAGTTTTATAAATCAGCTCATATCACACAATTGTTTTTTAAACATTGTACCTTTCTGTTGTTGAGGCCATGCCGAAGTAAAAGTGCATGTGTAGCTATTAACAGTAATCTTTGTAGTGTAATGAACACAGATTGACTAAAAACATTGATTAAGGGCTGTTCCTGTTACTTTACTGATAACATGTAATGGGGTATTAGGTCATCTATGCCCACTGTTGAACTATTGTCAATCATTAAGAACTGCAACTTGTCTCCTTCTAAACAAGCACAGACCCCATCCCTCTTTATCATTTGGGTCAATATAGACTATAGTAATTAATAAGGAAGTTTTCTTAAAAGGACAAGAAAGATGGCTAATCTAAAAGAGTACTAGGAGGATTCTGGACTTTTGGACTGGAATTTAGGCTGAATGGTTGGTTGAACATCTGTCATTGGCTTATTCTCAATTATATATGCAGATATTGCAACTAAACTAAATTGATTGGTGAGAGATTCACAATGTTGGTAATTCAGTAAATTTGTTTTAATCATCCAGCCGTACCATGTTTTGCTTTTGATGTTTTTGGCTCAAGGCTTTTTAGACTTTGTGAGTGGTGTGACTAAGTGAGAAGAGGAGATTGGGAGACATATGAGACAAATGAGAGGGGATTTTTTTTTCTAATATAGGCTGGGAAGTGATTTTTGAAAGCCAGAAATCTTCGAATCGAATGAAGTAATTGCTGTTTCAGAGACCATACCTGTTGTCATTTGTGTGCTAGGAAGCACAAAATCTTACCTGTTAGCTCTTAAAACATCCACAAATGCTGATAAAACGTTAACTGTCACTGGTCATTTCGACAATATCATTCCATGCTTATTTCATCCATACTTCAGCATATTACCAGTACAAATTACTAGTTACATCACTAAAGACCTACAGTATCAATGACCAGTGGTATTGAGTCAGATGAGCATATATGAGATATTTTCAGCAGGGGCATTCCCTGCTGCTGGTCACCCCTGCCATGCCATTCAGCTGCTTCCTGCTGTGTTGACAGCCTGTGGGTGGGCTCGCACTGGTGAGGGAGATGTAGATAAAACCCAGCTGGAGAGATTACAAGCGAATCTCTTATCTCCTGTTAGGTTTGGCATTGGTTTATAAGCCACCTTGAGGCTGTGGTATTTCTTACAGAAAAGTGGCAAGTGGCATCAGCTTCACTATGATAAAGAGATTATACGTGTTTTATGTGCCAGCATTGTTTGTAGAATTTATTTGAAGTTGTATTTTGTAATCTTTTTAAAACATATTGACCTGTTACACTGTAGACTATGATGAGGAATAAGGCAGTGGTTTGACATCATCAGGCGTCATCCCAGGTGCCCGGCCAGGATGGTGACATAGAGCTGAGTCATTCAGCTCCTCTTTTTACCATTTCTTCATTTCCTGTCATCCTCCTTTGATTTTTTTCTATTTTATCCTGCCTTCTTCCCATCTGTGCTGGTCATCTCTTGTTCTGTGGCTTGATGCTGTTATTTTGTCTTGTGATTCAGGAGGGGTTTATATAAACTGAGAATAAGATGATAATGTAAAAGAAATGACACATGAAGTGTCTCTGGTCATTCCAAAGCCTCAGAGCCAGACAGGAAGTGTGTTTCACCACATCCTGTCAACAGCTGGCACAAGCAGCGGATGCCTTAGTTCAACCAAGGCAACATGTGCTTTTTTGTGTGATCACTACCACAGACTGTGTTTATTCACTCAGTCTGACTTCAATATAATTTCTACATTTATGAAGGGAATTTGTATTCTTCCAGACCTGCTTGGTTATCATTGTTTAAATCCACATATTTTATATTTGCATGATGGATTATCAGTTATGTTTTTTTATATAACAGGTTAAATCCAGACCAAGTTGTGTTGAGCAGACAGTGATCAAAGAGAAAAACACACACAGGTTGTCATTATATAATAATGAGTTTAATACTAATTTGCATTCCTTCACCTTTTTAAAAGTAGTTCTGTTGCACTAACTCGCCCAGTAATGATTCTCCTACCAGATTAAAGTATTTACCTGTTAATGGAGGTGCATACTGGTGAAGGACTCCATGGTGAGACATAATTATTGCCTGCACTTATGCATAAATGTATGTAATGCAAAGTATGTGTTTAGTCTTGCAAGCTGATGAATACTAAGAGAATCAATTGAGCAATTAGCATTTTAACATAAAACCTGTGGGTTTTTTCCCCCTCTGTTTCAGTGTGTTAAATTGTGAACAAAAATAGACTGATCTGTTGCTTCAGACAGATGGAAAGTGCAGAGATTTTTTTACCATGGGGTCATCCTAGTGGCTTTGCAATTTTATTTCCATGTCACTGAGAACAGTTTCCATGCTGCACACGTGTCCGCTCAACTTCACAAGCTTAGTCTTCTAGTGTTCCCAGTCACTTTTGATATAGGATATACTTTTACTTTAAAGTTGTAGGAAAAAATCCAATACATTGCTACTTGCTTATTCAGAGTTGCACAGCTGTCAGATATTTTCCATCTGCAGTAATCAAGTAACAAAACTTTTTAAAGGGAGGTCGGTTATTTTGCTTAGAGCAGTGGGGCTGCCTGTTCGTCCGCAATTCACCAAGCAGCAACAATGTGCTCATTTCCTTCTTGTGCACAGTAACTTTTGTGTAACAGTAACCATTTTTAGAATAAAATGTATTGTATTTTTAGCAGTGCAGTTTGTTCCTGAAACAATAACCCAAAACTTGTGTTTTTACTCAGGGAATGCTGAAAGATAGGTACCCTTTACTGAAGTTCTGTTAACGGTATTTGTGTTACAGATCTAGATGGTGTAGACCGAATATTGTGGACGAAAACAATGACAGTCTAAATGAATAATTTGTCAGTAAACATCAAGAATGTCAAAAACTATTGCTGTTGTTAAGATGACTCTCTGCTGTGACCTCTCTGGAAGTGGATGTGTGAAAAGAGAATGGCCGTACAGGGACTAACTTAAAGTAGAAACAGGTGAAGCAGTCATTGGCAGTGCAAAGCATTTAAGTTATTTTTGTATCATATTTTACTTAATTTCTATGCAGAAGGCAGCCCAGAATATAGCCATCTATCAAGTTAACCTACCAATTATGTCCAGAGCTACGACAGTTGATAATAAGCTCTTTGCATCATGCAGTATAGTATGTTAAACTTTTAACATTGAGGAGAGCCACAGCCCATGGATGATTTCTTTGTTCTCACTACTAGTGGACTAACAGCTCAGCCTTTCACAAATGTGGGGTGTTTTGGTAACAGCATGGTTGTCTGCAAAGGGTTAAAAACCTCAAGCATGAATGTATAGTGGACTGAGTGAAAGAATACAGAGAAAGGCATGTTGCAAAGAGAGCAGTCATTGTTCTCTGGCCTTTTATTCTCTCTTTCAAGAAAGTCTGGTGCATCTCAGATCTTCTTTATTAGGCCTTTATTTGAAGGCTGATGATGTGGTTAAAGCGGATATGGACTAGACAAATTATAGCCTCTTGGAAGATTACGTTAGTCTCTGAATCAGCAAGAATTTGGAAAATGAAATAACAGTGTTTAAAAGTTTACAGCATTACTGTCCATCTTGACAGACTGGTAATGTGACATGTTGACAATGGAAAGGTTTGTTCTTCTTCCTTATATCCCTGCACTGTTGGTCTAAATGTAGTCAATCAATGATTGCAATGTGTCAAACTGTTTTTTTTATTTATTATTAGTGATAAAATCAACATTGACACATCACAGCACAATTAAAAGACTGTGTGTTCAGAAGTGTATTCACTCTTTCCATTATTAAATTTCCCAGGCAGATTAAAGCTTTGCTGATTGTTGCCTTTTTATTGCAGGAAAACTAGATATCTTCCAAGCATTGTCTAGAATAATAGCAATATCTCCTAATCAACCTTTGATGAATTAGAGAATGAGTCCATGTGCCAGTGGTACTTTCAAGTCAGTCAGCTGTGAAAAAAAGTGACATTGCCGTTTACGGTTTGAATTTAACTTTTGGAATATTCTGACTGTATTAGCAGAGATATCCAGAACTGATGAGTTCATAGACTGAAATTATTCATTTTTGTTAAGCTATTGTTTAATGTGATCAATGTGTGATGTCCACAAATCATTATCTTTATCTGTCATTATACAATCTATATAGTACTAATGTGGCATGCATTTCCTTCTAACTGAAATTAACTCAGTAGGATATCATTTACAATAACATACTTCAGAATAGCCTTGGAAAGTCATGTGGAGCTTGACTGTGCTCCGCCTTGGCCTGCAATCCTCCTGCCTGTAGAGCATGAATATTTGATGTTGGGTGCATGATGTAACTGGGATTTTGAAGAGACTTCTTTACTCTCTCCAGATGCCTTTTCTTGTTTGAGTGGCTCTGATTACAGAGGTTTAGAGTAGACACAGAGACTGGGTGTGTCTGCACTCACCGTCAGACACATGGGAACAATTACAGTGTGTGGGGTATTGGCTCTTCTCTGTTTGTCTCTCTCTGTCTGCCTGTCTCTTTGGTCATGCTGTCTCTCTTAAGGTGGTACTGTGTGATGATGCATCGAACTCCACCCAGATTGTTGCTTTGTGAGTTTAGTGCTCTTTTTTGTCCTTTTCTGAATTCCTTCGTTGCTTTCTGCTGTATCTTAAGAAACTACAAGACTAAAGACTAAAGTGGACCGACTCACGTCTTTCCTTGTCTTGCTTTAGTAGACAAAGAGGGTTGATGGCTCACTTTTCTGCCCCAATGCTTTTCATTGTTTTTTGTTTAACTGGGGCTTTAACTTTATGATGTTGAGCTTTAGCAGTCAGAGCCAATGAGAAGTAATTTAAGTGAAACCCTGATGAAAGTCAAACATCAATAAAGAATTTGATTTAAGATTCCTAAGCCAGTGTCTTTTTTTCGTGGCGTGCTTGAAGATTTAAGGCTTGTGAAGCTCATTAGAAGGTTTAAAGATTAGGTTAAAATGAGATTGTTGAACTTCCTTGTATATGGAATAAGGCTGTTGCACAAAATGGTCAAACTGAGACAAATGGATATTTAGAAAGTGAAGCAGAGAAAACAAAGGTCAATAGGGTTTTTGTGTACAGCTGAAGATCTGTAGACATTCATTCACCTGTAAATCATATGTCCTCTTGAACATGCTTTATATCATGTTTCTTCCTTTTTTCTGACTGGTGCTTTTCCATCCAGATGCCTGCAACTATCCAGGAGCTGTCAGACTTTTGACTCTTGTGCCACTGTGGTACTGTTTCGTTGTTATATTTTCATATTACTATTATATTTCACTTAGAACATTTTTTTAACTAACATACATATTTCTATTATGGATGTTTATATATGGGTGAGATCTAATGAAGTTTTGCATCAGCTTTCACCATTCAATCTATTCTTCTGGCGCTCTTGGTCAGGATCGCATTGGCAAGAGGGTGGCTGATATTTTGTGACAGCTTTACTCAACTTAATTTATACTGCTAGAAAACGTGCTGTAGAAACCACATGAATACACTGGAAAAAAACATATATTGTATAAAACATGGATGTAGTGTCCGTGACGTCATCCATAGGATTCTGAAGAGCCGTTGTGAAGCTCAATGTGGGCGGCTCCGGCTATCGCCATCTTGGCAGTGCCTGACTCTGGCTAATCCAAAAATGGGCAAAGAGGTGGAGCTGAGGCAGGCCGAATGAAGCCTGGTTGTTGAACCATCTAGTGGCTAGCCACCTGAGAGGGCACCCACCTGTCACTCAAAGCGGCCAGGTCTTTAATTATGCATAACTTTAAGCCTTAATATAATTTAAACGGGTAGGCCTAAGTTATATAAAAATTCACTACCCGCATTGTTGTCATGAAGGGTGAAATTAGCTTTAGAGACCAAAACCGTTTTTTGTACAAGGCTGTAAACATGTTTATTTCTGCTGTAAATTTGACATTTTAACATGGGGGTTTATGGGGATTAACTCGCTTTTGGAACCAGCCTCAAGTGGCCATTCGAGGAACTGCAGTTTTTGGCACTTTCGTGTTGGCTTCATTTTTCAGCCCCGGAGGTTGCTGCTTGGAAAAAACATAGCAAGATAACATTTAATAGCAGTATTAAATGCAAGACTTGTCTAAGTAGGCTAATTGCATATTAGACACACCGCATTGTAGTCTAGACAATGTCATGGATGCTACAGTGACTTCTATAGCATACACAAATCCCGTCATATACCGTATACCCCGGTGAAATGTCAGGAAGGTATGAAAAAATAAAAATGCCCAAGCTTACTGCATATTCTAGAAATGAGTTTCTCATACCAGTCAAGCTACAGAGATATTTAATGTTTGGAGAAATGAAAACCATCCCTGATTTAAATATTTGGTGAGCCAGTTTGTTTTGACCCTCAAATGCCTCTGTGGAGCACATCCTTGATAGATATATAATTTTATCAGGTTGACATTGAACAGAACATAGCCAGAAATGGTATTATTCTCTTTTGTGATAGCCCTGTCTGGCCGATGTGTAGGCTACTACACATCGGCCAGCTCTAACTACAACTGCAGACCTTTTTAATACTTACTATGTTGTTTTTTTAGTTGGTAGCAGAGGATTAATTAATCTGGTTTCACCCTGATTTCAGTTAAAGCTTAAATAATCTCAGATTCTGCATATGAATGCAGAATCTATAGTCTGTTGGTTGCATGCAGGTAAACAGCCCGTGTGGAGAGCTTTTTTTACCTGCATTCAAATTGTCGTCAGACGATAGCTGATGGGTTCAAAGCTTAACTAACTTTGGAGCACCTTCAAATGAGGAAGTCTACATATGAGACATTTGCCCATCTGTCACTCATTTGCTAATGCAACTCATTGGTACTCAAGCATAATTTCAAAAATCAGAAAATGAGAAGTCGTTGCTGATTTGTCAGTACAGTAGTAGGGTCTGGGCGTTGAGCGAGGAGCGGAGAAAGAGAGAGAACAAATGACCGCTGGCCCCTTTTATTGACCTGGTGACATCCAGGTCACAGGTCAGACTGACCCAAGGCTGCGTTCAATGCTCTCTGGATTTTGGAATGCTGAGTTCAAATGCTCCCGGGATTTTGCAATACAAAGAGCATGCAGTCTCCTAATGAAAGTTCAGTAAAAAATCACACAAATGAGTGAATGAGTCCCAACAACATATACATGTAAGTAACCATGTACTGTATGTGAAAGCACAAAGATTTCATTAAGAGTCATGAACAAAGGAGACAAATGATGGCCAAAATGAACATGAACATAACCTATAGCTTAATGTGACAGAGGGAGAAAGCAAAACGTGTTGAAGTAGAAACAAATACTGACTCTTAAGAAAATAATGATCAAGAGAAATGGTGATCAACAGATATAAGGAACCACTACTCTCTGGCCTTAGAAAATTATGGAAACAGAAATGTTCCACTATGTCAGTGGTGCCTTGCTGCTAACAGCCCCTTTGCTGCAGCAGCATATGAAGTAGAGGGGAAAAACCATACCATCTGCTCAGGACATTCCTAATCATTGACAGGCCTTTCGTTATTGGCTGAATTCCTTGTAGGAACTGCTGATTTGTAAAAATGTGAACCCTTCCTCTCCAGCCTCAGCTATTCTGTTGTGTGTAATGTGAAGTGCATGTTTATGTGCGAGTATAAATGCTTTGTGTGCTAATAAGTTTTAATTAATTGTGGTGTTTCAGATGGAATTACTGGATAAATTCCCAGTGGAAGGAGGTCAGAAAGATCCTAAGCGCAGAATCATTCCATTCCTACCAGGTAAGAGTTAAACACACAGTGTCCCCCAAGGCCCTTTCACACACATACACATAGCAGGCACACAACTGGGACTTGTTTGGAATGAATGGAGAGAGAACTATTTTGTTATTTAGTTAAGTAATATCAACAAAAATGCCAAACATTTGCAGGTTCCAGCTTCTGAAATTTGAGGATTTGCTGCCTTCTCCCATTTATATCAATACCTTTTGGGTTTCGGCCTGTTGTTTGGACAAATCAAACAAACTGAAAGACTAAAAGATGAATCCACTAATCAAAAAAAAGTACAATGAGAATATTTGTTAGTGACAGCCCTACTTATAAGATGTACGTAACAATACAAAAAGAACAGTGAACTCATGGATTATCACTTTAATCACTCTGTATTTCCCCCTCGCTGTATTGTCGTGTCTTTGTCTCATTTCCCTTTGACTTCTCCATCACAGACATTTGCACGCATTGGGTTAAAATGTGGACAACAATGACTCACTAATAGGCTGTGAATGACAGCCGAATATTTTGCACACAAAAGAACCAACCAGAACATTCTGCTGCAACCATAATTGGTCATAACCTCACTGTTTCTGTGAACCAAGAAAGAATATGTTTTTCCATCTACTCTTTAAACATTCAGCTGATCTAATATAGCCATATTAGACAATTATATAGAATTAGTGTTGGAACCTTTTGAGAGAAACATTAAATATTTGGAATTCTGACTTAAGAATAATCTACCTGAGATCATAAAACTAAAAGGATACAATGCATAACATTCATTATGAGGTGTAAAACCTGACTTTTTACTCAAGTCCTTACTTTCCTACAAGTACAAGTGGCAACAAAGTTTGTTTGGAATATGGGCTTTGGGTGTGTTCGACCAGTTTTTGAAAAAGTTTGAGATTTAGATCCTGCTGAAAGTAATCCTTTATGCAAGTTTGCAAGAAAGCCTCACCCAAAGACCCCACCCACATCTCCCCTACCAGGCTGGGGACGAGTGGGGGATAGGATTTTCTTTGTGGCCTTGCAGGTCTGGAACTCATTGAGAGAATACACACACACACACACAAACACATACACACTCTCAGTCTGTTTGATGAACTCTGAGTAGGAGGAGGGGAAGAGGGAAGAGAGGTAGAAAAACACTTGCTTTTCATGCTATCCCCTACTATCCCAGTATACAGTCAGACAAAGCATACTCAGCATGAATACTTTTACGAATTCTCATCTACTTTAAACTCTGTCTACTTCCTACATCTACAATGTTGCTGACATTATTTATGCTCAATGCCTGCATAAATTGTGGTTTAAGAGAAGAGCTAGTCACAGATCCCAGATCGGAGCTGTGAGCTAAGACCAACTTAACAAGGCACGGAAGTGGTTTTCCCTTCACGGTTTCGTTTGTTCAAGGCCCCAAGCTGTTTTTACTTCTTTGGTATCCCCACATCAGCAAAGTGGCTTGTCTGCATGTGTGCTTAGTGAAGAATTTCTGCTGTATTTTTTGCCAGATATACACACCAAAACCTTGGCCGCTGAGTCCATCGTTTACCTCTAAGAGGAAGTTCCAAAAATTCCAAAACTTGGCCATTTAAACCCCATACCTTAATCATTTTTTTCAGGAGGTTGACTCTTGTTATCTCAAGATTGAATGATATGTGAAGAGTATCTGTAGGCCATTTAGCGTCTGAATACCCCTCCATGGTAAATTCCTTTGATAAGTTCATACATGACATTTAGATAAAAGTGATAAATTTGATCCGTTTACCCTAGAGCCATGAGCTATTGCTCTTTAAGGCAGTGTCAGCCTTTGAAAAAGAGCTGATATGCTCTTGACCAATTATCTAAACTTGGGGTTGTTAAACTATAAGTCAAAACCCAAGATGGAATGTGGGTCTGTTTCTTTAGGGCCCCTGCATGATAAAAGAGGTGATATTCTTTTATGAACTTGGATCCCAGAAGTAGAATATGAATTTGTAATTTGGGTTGACTCCCCCCCCCGTTCCTCTTAATGATAGATCTATATTTTTTTTCAGCTACTCTGTTTGGCTGGGGATCTCTCTGCCTGCCACAGTAGGAGGCACAGTATGTTGGGCAGGTCAAATATGTTTCTGTGGATCTGAATAACACAATCCCTGTCGGTCCTCTATGAAGCTACAGTTACAATGACCTTGTTGCTTATGCCTCATTCATATCACATATATCTCTTGTCTGCAGGGGGGGAAGTAATCACTGCTCTTGTATACTTGAATGTGGAGTACCAGTAGCAGACTTGCCTTTTACAGTAGCTTAGGAAGTTGCGTCTGCCCTTAGTCAAGAACTTAACTAAGAACACAGTAGTTACAACACAAACTTAGTAGCTCCACATGCATTGTTGCAGTGTTATGTAGAGCATTTTGGGGCAAGTCATTGGAGACAAGCCTCTTAAAGTCTTAAAGTCTCCTGTCTTATAACAAGGCTTATGTCAAGTTTCAAGTCTTGTACTTGTTATTACGTAACCTTAGTAGATAGTTGAAGGAAGCTCCAGGGTCCAGTTTACTAGGGCTGTACTTAACGATAATTTTTTTATGGATTAATCTAACTATTATTTCTTGGATTAGTCGATTAATCTAACAACTAATTTATTGATTATTATAATATAATTTTTTTATTACTTGATTAATATAACAATTAGTTTACCCAAAATAAATATCCAAAACATGTCTCATTAATATTTCTGTATTTTATTCAATAATTTTCTCTTAAAAACAAACACATGTAACAAGAAACAAAGTATGCACTGCAGGGCATTATTCTGCAACAAAAAATATATCTGTCTATTGAAAATACTATAATATTTGAAAGCATAAATTAATATATTATTCTATTTTTAGTAGGTTATTTCTTATGTTACCATTTTAATTCTACTTAATTCACCACCTTATTTTAGTGTTGACTCACAAACTACTTTAATCTGCTCACATTGCTTTTCCCTTTAGTTCTCTTTTCCCTGCACACACACACATACACCTACACCTCTGGTGTCTGCGCATGCACACACACCTGCTTGCCCCGCCTGCCTCTTTTTGTTTCTCTCTCCTCGTATATGTCTGCACTGTTGACTTTCTTCGTCAGCACTATGTTTTATAAGGTCCCCCAAAAAAACACAACTCCTGTGTTGGATTTTTCTCTGTAGAGCATGTGCGACTGTCAGTAGGCCGCACAGGAGAGGTAGCACGAGGGGAAATTGTGGGCGAGGTTTTAATGCTGCAGCTTGTCCTCCTGGGTAATCCATGCTTTGACCAGGTGCAGCCATACTTCATTGCGACGCATCAATGCACGATATGCAAATCGATGTATTTTCATAATCGATTCTGTCAATGAATCGTCCCAGCCCTACAATTTACAACCAAAAAACTGCACACTCTACCATGTTTGCTGTCAAAACTTTAACTAAGTCCGCTCTAGTCTGACTAGAGTCCAAGTTTTAAGTCTACGGCCTTGGTGTTATGTAAAGGTTTTAGCTACTCAAAATCCTTCTGAAGAGCCAAAATAGGGTGAAAAAACAGGAGGAATTCATGTGTGGTAAGTCCAGTGATTAAGAGGTGAGTGCTGAGAACAGCTTTCTGTGTGTGAGGTGTGTAACAACGACCCTCTCTGTGTTGCCATCTCTATCTGTCTCTTCTCTCCATCTTCCTCCCTCACTCTCCCCAGGAAACAAAAGTTGTTTGATACCCTTGGTCATTGCTGGCTCTGAGATTTGCCATAAAGTCAGCTTTCCTTCCTTCCCTCCCTCCTCCCTCCCCAGACAAGTCCGTTTCTCGGCTGCACCCATGAGCTGCCGTGCATACAGAGTGGGCAGTGTTGAGTCAGTGCTTCTCTCCTGACCCCTGAGAGCTTTGGAAAACCGTCAAGAAAGCTTTCTGTTAGAGAGTTAGAGAGAGAGAGAGTTAGAGAGAGAGAGAGAGAGAGAGAGAGAGAATAAATATGTCCAGGGGTTGACTTTCAGATCTCTTTGGTCTTCGTGAGCGGTCCAGACAGTGTGTCCTTTCGGCTGCTCTGGCAAGATGTTGCCAACACTTTAGAGATTTGGAATGTCTTTTTCATTCTTCATCTAGTTAATCTCCTTTTTAATAGTCTCCCTCATGTACGTGCTATACTGTTCTCCTCTGCACAAATGTGGAAAGAAATTAGGCTGGTCAGACCATGCACACTTTTTACATTTCCTATCAATAAACAGTCATCAGGATTCATCATGTAGGGACCTTGAATACGGTTGAGTAAAGGTTAAATGACTTGCCCACTGACATTCAGCTTACTTTCTAGTTTGCCAAGATAGGCTGTTGTTGTGATGTTTCCTATAGTAGCAGGAGAGTTGTGAGTATCGCTGTCTGGAGCTGGTGTGCTGGCTGGGAAACTGTCTCGTCCTCTCTGGCTGTTAGCTTCGCAGTAGCAACTGTAAGGACAGTTTGCTAACCCACAACCTAGCTAACGTTAGTTAAATTACTTGCTGTGTTGTTGTTCGCTCTATATCATGGTATTTGTCATTGTATTGTATTTCTCCAGAATCACATGCTCCAAGTATTCTCTAAACAAATACCATAATCCCTTGATGGAAGTGATGCAGTGACTTCTCAAAACATGTCCCTTTTTGTGTTCAGGATCTTGTTACAGCCTTGACTTCCTGCCCAGTTTAAATGTTTGCATTAGAGCTGTCTCAGTAAATTTACTGGAGAAACTTCAGCAGCTAAAATGAGGAAAAAAATAGGTGTTTGCTCTGAAATTTCCTGCGTACTGTTAAATTAGAATGTTTTAAGAGGCCTATTTGTTGCCATTTCTTGTTATTGTTATGGCGACCCAACTTGTCTGTGCCTGTGGTTATTTGTGCCCGGAGATAAGAGCAGGGTAGTAGCATTTAAGCTGACATAATTTGCTTTCCTCAAATCATTTATTCATGACTTGGAAAGGCCAGCTATTCACCTAGCTCTTTACCCACCTCATTGTGCTGTCAGTGTTATTGATGACATGACTGTATTGTGTCTGCATGCTAATTCACTAACCAATAGCCACTGTGTCCTCATTGTCCTTCAGTGGACCCCTAACTTTTTAAAGTTGCTCTTGACAAGAGCATGGTAATATTGCTTTTATGTATGTAACAAATACATGTTAATTATAAAGAATGATGATTAGAATATATTATATAATTTTGCTGTGGAATACTGGTAGCAACACTGATTATCTCCGTTCCTGTTCTGTTGTAAAATTGTCTTTGAAAATTTGAATTTGAATTTGATTTGATTTTAAGTTTGGCTTTTCTGACTTCTAAGTCTGTTTTTTCTACTTTGTTACAGGGAAGATCCTGTTTAGGAGGAGCCATATTAGAGATGTGGCCATGAAAAGGCTAAGGCCCATCAATGAGTATTGCAGGGTGAGTATATTGACCAATCAGTTACTTTAACCTGGACATCTGTAATGATCATATTTTTTTGTAGTTCATGAAAGCTACACTGACCAGTGAGCATTTACATCTTCAGCACAAAGTACTAAATCAAGGTAGAAAGTACAGTGGTCAGGGGAAAAGAAAATAAGTATCCACCCACATTGTATCAACTTAGTCATGAACAGGAAAATGGAAAATAATCTTTTCATGCCCTCTATGTATATATGAGCAGCACAAGTTGCTGTTTCTTTCAGTACATTCAGGATTACGCTGAGCAACCCGACCATCTGATTTCAGTAGAACTTATTTATGTTTGAATACATGTCTTGGTTTGGGATTTTTCGTGTGACAACTGCACTGTCACAAATTTGTAAGCCATCTTCATCTTTATTCAGATATTCCATATGTGAAACAGACACACAGGTGTTAAAATTTCAAACACGTGGTTATATTCATTAAAGTTAAGCTCATAGCCACACTGCAAGATTTGCATAACAATCAGATTTATAGGATTACATTGTTCCAAGAACAGCTGTATGAATAATGCACATTGCCCTTGCCTTCTAAATTGGTACTGTGTGGTGTGTGCCATGCTAAACTCCCTGGAGCAAGCCTTTGTGACAGCAGGCATCCACCTTGCTGAGGTGTCCTAAAAGCTCCCCAGGTGCTCAGTAGCTGACTGTGACCTCTTTGCTAGAGGAGACAAACAAAAGAGAATTTCTCTCAAGGGATTGATAGATGAGCGTAAATCTGTTTCTGTGTAGCTAAATGTGAATATGTCATTGTACCTCCCAAAGGTACAGGAAACCCTCATGACCCCTCTGGACAAGATCATTTATAAATGTACTTTATATGTTTCTGCTGTTAAGTTGCTGTCAGTGACAGAAGACAGAATGGACTCCACTTTTGTAGAGTATAGAAATGTGTTGTAGTGTGTTGGTTGGGTCTGATTTACCATTAGAAATACAGCAGCTCCTTCCACCAGTTAAAACAGAGATAATGTAAAGCCTGTGCATTATCCAGCCCATTACATGGCTTTTTACCAAAGAGATTAATCACTTGGCCTCAAGAAAGGAAAAGAAATGCACTGTACATTCTCAGGCTCCACTGTAGTAGAACTGCAACCATAAAACTGCCAATAGCTAGTAACTAATTGCTACAATTTGACAGAAATGTAACCACAGCAACCTAAATGAACACATTATGATTGATGTTCAGCTTCTTAGCAACAAGACAAAGTTGTGTTCCCTTGAAGTAAATTCAAAGCAATAGTTTTAAAATTTCCATTTTTCTAAATTAAGTTATCAACTGTTTATCTGCAGTAACCAAGGAGTGAGTCTGTTTTGCAGCCAGGTGTCATTATTTTCTATGATCAGACATTTCCAAACAGATATCTTGACCACAACGTCACATGATTTAGGTGTGAAACAGTGCTCTGGTATTCAGAAATACCAGGCAAGATGAGCTGTTGTTGTATGTCATGTTGTGGTGGTAACTATCTGCAGAGAGTTGTGCCAATGGCAATGTGCTTGCTGGTGCTGAGTTTGCTCCAGTCAGCACATCCACTGTTTTTGTTAAATTTTACAGGCTTGCCTTAGGGCCTCTAAACCATACACACCTCCTTGTGTCTCTCTGAAAGAGGAAATTTGAGGATATTTTTACAAGTTAGTTCTGACTTAGTTCTTACTCATGCCTTCTTGTATTTTCAACTGTATTATTTTATCATGGGATCACTTCTCTTCTCCATAAAGAGCCTCATGAAACCATCACTGTACAAATTAGTTTCTGATATGGTGCCAATAGGCCTTTTGTCATTTCTTCCTTCCTGAATAAAAATAACAATTCACAAGGCCTCAGAGTGAAGAGAAAAGTCGTATGTATGATAAACAATGTTGAGGACTTGAGGGGGCACAACTATAACTCTAGTGTCGTCTGGGGTTAAAGGAATGCACAGCTGGTACATCTTTAACCACTTAGGAGAAAAATAAGAGTTTGGGGGAGGAATGGGTAGAGTTGTTGGTTTGTGTGTATGGGTGTGGATGTTTATGGGAATAGCTGAGCCACATCAGTGGTGTTGCTACAGTCAGAGTTTTTATTGTGGAAATGTCTGAAAAGTTATAAAAATTGCACTTACCTGTTGTGGAGTTGAATAAATGTGGAGTGGAAATTAATACAGTCCTGTCACACTGCTTTTAAATTTTAGCAGTGGGAAGTCACAATTCGCCAGCCACTGAGCCAAATGCTATCTCACACATCAACAGTGTCTGTCACACATAGTGATTTAACATCATTGAGCCCTATGATAGCATCATGGCAGGTCGGATTTCAGAATGCAGTGTTTGCAGTGAATTCTGGGTATTACAGTGAATGCTGAAACAAATCTGAACTTGACTGCATGCAAAAAAATGGCATTTTCATCCACCCCTGCATGCAGTCAGGTTGATGAGGTGAAACTTCATGTTTTTCTTAGGGAAGTGCTAAGTCAGCCCTTCTGTTGTACAGCTGAGACTTTAACCTGACTCATATGGAATTTCCCTGGTTATAAAGTCATGTTTTTACTCAAGTCAGGAAACACAGTCGGATATCAAAGAAAGAAAAAAGAAAGAAACATGGAATTAGGGATTGTTTGCATAAACCAAGAATAAGACTGAAAGGTCACACAGCTTGATGACATGCATCACATCAAAAAGTCTATTAAGTAATAAAGCAATTTCCACTTTCATTAATCAGTATTCAAAAGTTTGAAAAGATAATGTGTTTGTAACTAAAAGCATCAAGACTTTGCATAAATAATCCCTCAAAATGTCCTTAATTCTGAGGCTAGTAGTCTTTTTTTGAGAGCAAATGCTCCAAACAGTGGATATTTTCAAAATATATTCACAATATACATATACATCTTTAACCTCCTTTTGTTGTTGGTGTTTTTCAAGACTGAGGATCCCCATTTGCTGTATGTGTCTACATGTGAAAAGTTATTGTGCACAGATACAACACAGTCACACTGTACTGTACCTGATAGGAGTGCACAAGTAGATCTCTCATTTCCATTACCTATTTTTCCTTGGAGAAAACAACAACACACATGTGCACACACACACGCACACACACACACACACACACACACACACACACGCACACGCAGGCCTACACAATTACCTTAATGCTGCCTGCTGTAAAGAACACCCATAAAGTCCATTTGCTGTAATGTACCCTGAGCCTCCCTCCCGTCTCCTCCCTGGGGAGAATTGTAATGAGTGGATGGGCCACAAGCTGACATGAGGAGAGGAATAAATCCTAGGAGAGGATATCCAGCACAGGATGCACTCTGACCTCAGGCACAGTGCAGCGTTCTGGGCCGTAGGATTAGAGATTGGGGGGGAGGGGGTCCTCCGGAGGTCACTAGTAAAAATTCTTAAATCAGCTACTTAGCTTTGCTTTTTCAAGATATGGATGAATCTACTATAAAAAGGGAGATTTTGAGGTCATGTTGATGCATAATAATCAATATTATTAGAGCAATATTGTACGTACCATGAATCAACAAATATATAAGTGGTCACACTCCGTATGACTTTGGCTAATGCAAAACACTAATTATATTTTGTCGATGGCAGTAGTCAAACTCATTTCCTTCAACACAAGCTGTTGGCATGGACTTATGGTCATAAGTATGACAAGGCAAATGTGGCACATGGGACAAGGGCACCTTGGTTGGGTCTTTGGCATCCATTCCATGTTCGTCAGCCCTAACTTTATATCAGTGAGTGTCAGAGTGTGAGAGGTAGACAGAGACTCTGCTCCCTTAAAGGACTGAAGTGAAACACTTAGGAGTATTACAATCAGAGATAGAGGCCAGCTTGATGGATAGCATTGAGCTCTGCCTGCCAACAAAAGGAGAAGGAGTGGCCTAGCTCCCTTAGCTGTAAGAGAGACAGTCACCACGGGGTCGTTGGCGACAGTTATTCTGTCTTCTGGTTTGGGGCATCAAGCTGTTGAGGTGATTATCTGTTTCACTGCAGCCCTTTAGTGGTTTGGTTGAAAGAGTAGGAGAAGCAGATTAAACAGACAAGAGAGAGAACAAAAAAAGGTCTAGAAACAGAGACTGCAATAACATGACTAGCTGTGTGTAATAAAGAGAAAGCTGAATGTGTTGTTTGTGAATGTATGAATGTTTGGCTTTCATCTCCGACCCTATTGTCAGGGCTCATCTCTCTGCTGCTAGTGATCCTCTACAGAGGTATAAGATTAGGGAAGAAGGTAGGCGAGACGGATCAATGAACTGAGCTCAGAACCAGAGAAGAGAAGGAACCAGCTGGTGTGATAGTGATTGAAAAACACTGCAAAAAGAGATTACTAATTTTACTTATTATTGATGCGCTTTTATTTTTTTGAGTTTTTGATCTTCATACTGAAATTGAACACCAGTGGGGACAATAACAAATATGAGAAACTAGAAATAATGTTAGAAAGTAGAGGGCACATACGTCTGCCCAGGCTGCACAATCCTCTAAATGTGTTAGTTTAATAAGATGTTTTTTATTTTCATTTGGAATTGTGCAAAATTTCAATGAGTCAGATTCATATTGCTGCAGTGCCATCAAATATTGCACTTCATTCACTTGAATTTGGTATGTGCCTATGTCATCTGAAAGTCAATTGCACAATATGTTCATCATTATTGCAGCTTATGTAAAATAGGCCACACCTACAAAAATGTGGTAATCAAAAACAGTATGGCATATTAAAAAACAAAACTTTTTTGAGGTTATCCAAATTTCATGTATTAAATGTGAAGAGGATTGGATGGAATGTATGGGAGGAGTGCTGAAACAAGAAAACAAACAAGAACATTTGTTTTGAGGCAGAAATGGGCAGGGCCTCTACTAATGTTTTGTCTTAAACAAGGAATCTGAAAAAAATTATTTAACTTTAACGCATCACTGTTTATGAGACAAGAGCAAGAAAGGGAAATGTTTATTAAATGTGACGGGGGGTAATTTTGACAAATGAAAATTAGATAAAACAAATTGCTCCATGCTCCATGTACATTGTGACATTTATATCTGTACAGGAGGGTAATATGAAAATGCCCTTACGTACTATATGTCGTAATTGCTTGTTCTGTGACTTAATGGAAGCCAGGCACCCAATGAACACTATGTTTAGCATCTGGTTGACTTCTGTATGTACTGCAGTGATTGTGCATGTCAGTTTGTGTGGTTACCTAAGTTTCCTGCTATCTTTTGTGCCTGCAGGCCCTCATTCAGCTACCAGTCTACATCTCCCAGTGTGAGGAGGTCAGAGTGTTTTTTGAGACCAGACCTGAAGACCTCAACCCACCCAAGGAGTAAGTACCACACATGGGCACACACGTAGACACACACACACCTCCTCAACTATTAGAAACCCCAAGGCTCACATACAATGGCAAACACCCATCATTGTTCCCCTGACTGATGTCATATCATGTCACATCCCGTCCCGCCAACATTTACTCCTAGCCTGCCGGTAATGAACATTCATTACACCCTCTAATGGATATGATTTCATACTGTTGCACTTCCTGTTGGATTTTTCTAGCAGAAATACACTTAACGGGTCGCTTTTTAAATGCTGAGTTAGCATTTAAGCAAGTAGCTGCAGCTCAGTTCAGCCACCAGGCTCCAGACAGCCGAGACTGCATAGTTGCTCTGAAGGCGTGCAGACCTGCTCTGTTGTCTCTTGTAAATCTCACTCAACACATTAGAATCATATCCAGCGCTGACAGTTACTATGTGCCAAAACTGAGACATCAGCAGGCAATGAATGCCAGCGTCCAACACACACAAGCACGTGTGTGACACACGTAACTTCACACACAGGCCTCAGTTACCAATGTGTTTTTATTAAGGTTTACCAGCACCTTCAAGGCAGTGGAGGTTACGGGTGGCTGGTTTCATAGACCATAATGTGGGACTCACATTTTGACCCTGGAGATGGTTTTTACACCAACAGCTGTCAGCTGAGTGATGAGTTTTAACCTCTCTGTCATCACATACTGATGTGTGGCACTGGCCGTTGAAAAGTTGCCTCAGTCGGCAGGAAATTGAGTTGATAAGTTCTGTGATATATGCCGGGAGGGCATGTAGGGCCAGCAGTAAGCTAGCATATAAAAAGAGTGTGTTTTTAAATTTGCAAGACTTTGTTGCAAATCTGGGTCACAGAAGTGAGACTATCACTATATCCCAATCTCTTACTACAAACTTAATACTATACTACACTGCAATAATAATTTGAACCTAACATAACTGTGCACTATTTTCCAGGTGCTATAGGAGAAATGAATGTACTTCATCATTTTGTACTACTACTAGCAAAATGTTTTTCAAAGTATTATTACTTAATTTGTTGTTTCCTTGACCTGTCGCATCAGTGTCACTTGAAGTTATTTGCGTTGTGCATTGTGGGACAGTGTCCATCAACACCACATGCTGCCATTTTCAAATATACGTCATTAATTCATTTGTCAGCATAGATACACTACATACTCAAAAAGATGCTTAGAACTGGCATCCAATTTGGACACAGCTTAAAATTTTTCTCTTAGTTATTTTTATGTCCTTAAGCAAAGTTTCTTTCTCTGACACGGCTTGGTTCAGGCAGCCACAGTCTTGCACTTGCCTAGTGCAGGTGTGATTGTGTCTTTTTCATATACCAATTGTCCCCCCTGTCAACTTGACATTTATACTCAGTGAAACTGCTGAACCAGTGAAATTGCAAAATGTTGCTCCACTTTTAGATTCATTTTTAATGCTGTAGTGTAGTAATCCTGGTGCATTTTCCCAAAAGCCAATTTTTGTAGATTTTTTGTGATTTATATCTTTCAAATTTTCTTTTCTTTTTTTTTTTTTTTTTTTTTGGACAAAAATGAGACAATCCCTGTGGCTATCGATGCAGTCTGTATTCATTTCAGCCCTTCATTTACTGTGTACCTGGGCTGGTGTGCATCTGCTGTCTGCCACAGTGTTTTGATACTACAGCGAGAATTTTCAAATTTTACACATTTTGGCTTTAAGTTTTATTTTGAAACTTCTTCTCAAATAACATTACATCTTATCGAAAGCAGTCCAATATTTACATTCATATTCTTGGTATTTCGCTAATATCTATCAGGAATGACTTGCACTGAGTGAGCAGATGGGGGTTCTTGCTCAAGGACAATTAACAGGACACAGCTGTTATGAGGACTGAGTATGAGACAGGAACTTGACATCTATAATGTGGATGGATTTAATGTCACTTTGGACTGTACTGTCTGTTGCAGTCAGGTGGATTATTGAGTTTGCTGTATTGCTCAGGCCTGTGATAATATAATCAGAATTGTGTCACTCAGTAGAGATGCTTCTCTTATTCCAACATTGTTAGTAAATACCATAACCCTCTGTAACTCTATATATCTGCATGTGATCAATATACACAATATACAGTATGTACATACACACTTGTTCTTCTGTCCTGCCTCAGAGGAGGCTGCCAAGGGCACATACCTCCTTACTCCTCATACAAAACCCCAGCATGTGTTGGGAGAGGCAGGAAAGAGGCGGAGCATTCTCTTGAGGCGGAGGAATATAGGAAAGACCTTGGTTTGTCTTTATTGAAATTGGATTACTGCTTTCTGCTAGTGCAGCCTGTTGTTTGGCTGATTGACAACAGGGCTGGTGTACAGACACAGCAGCCACTGTGGGAGAAGATTTATCATGGCCTATAAATCTACTGCACTGAGAGGGACATCTTAGACTTTCTCCGTAAGAGCAGCAAAGTAAGAGGAGAGGAAAAGGAGTACTTAAATGTAAAGAGGAAGTAGAGGGTCAGAGAACCAGAAAAGATGGGTGAAAAGTGAAGGAGTCTGCTGAAAAGGGAAATGTTGCAACAAGGATGGAGAAAGGAAAATGAGAAAGTAAGGGAGATCATAGGGGAAGAAAATAGAATTGGATGGTGGATCAAGATGGAATAAGAGCTGGATGGAAAGAATGAAGAGGAGCTCGTATACAACTAGGACAGAAGGAGATGAAGGGATGGGTTAAGGTGAAGTGGTGGGGACAGAGAGAGAGATTAAGAGAGGAGGGATTTCATTAATCATTCAAATAAATAATGTACGAGTCCTCTGTGGTACAGCACCTGTTTACTGTAAGGTTTGGCTCCAGGTGTAAAAACTTGATAGCTTTTATTTTAATGGGTCTGCAAGAATCAGAGCCCAGAGTGAATATATCAATATGATCTCCTGTAGTTGAAGGTTTGATAGATGCATCATTTGCCTCTTTTCTGTAACAGCAAACCTGTAAAGTGTGTTCTCATGATTCCTCTGTAGTTATAATTTGATATCCCATTTATCATGTCAGTGGCCACCATATGAGCCATGGTTGCCTGATGTGAACGTTCCCATGAAAGTTGAAATTGAAGTTGGCTCCAGTGCTAAGGTTGTTGCTTTTTTCATAACCAGCCTCAGAGTAACTTGAAATCTTATAAGTGGGAGGATTCATTTGATTTGATAATCTAAACTAGTTACACTGAAATAATCATGTTTGGCAAAGGATACAGGTCAGTGGCTATATCTGGTGCATTACATGACTCAGGTTTAACCTCCGTACAAAACAAAGCATACACATACTGTACACACACATTCCTGCTCTATAATAATCCAGATCATTGGTACTGCTTTGGTTGGCCCGGCCGGGGATATTTTTTTATAGTACATTAATGGTCATACTTGAGGGTAAAGATTTATTGAGACTTAAGCCTCTGTAAGTAACAGTTCTGCCGATCGAACAATGCTGTATGTGGCTGAGAGCATTCATGTTGATGCAGGGAAACAAGCAGTAGTTGCCAAGGAAAATTATCAAGGGAGATGAAGGAGGGAGTTAAGTAGACATGGAAGATGTGAGATGGAAAAAGGAAGGCGATGGAAGGCCATAAAGTAAGAGAGTAATATTTAGATAACAAAGAGGGAGAGACAGAGCGAGTGAGAAAGTAAAATGCTGAGCATTAGCCACCATTGACTTTTTGGGGCATCTGGACATTGAATCAGCTCCTGTCTGCTGCTGTGGAGTGATGGTCTATTTATCTGGCTAATGTCTAAACCAGACACAGCAGATGCTGTATTGAATTTAACATCAGACTAAATTTCAGAGATCAGCTATCTTGAGGCTCTTTATTCACATTGGAGAGAGAGGCTGAGAGATAGATCCTTTTCTCGTGTATCTGTAGCATATTAATAGATCTAACAGATATTGAGAATGTTAGCAATTATTGTTAATTCTTTGCTGGAGTAATCAGTGTAAGTGTTGTGCTGTGGCACCATGACAAATTCAAAAATCAAATGAAACAATTCAAAATGTGATCAAATTAAATAAATTCAGTTCATTTAAAAAGCATCATTAGTGCCAGTTTGCCACGCAAAGTTAATAACTGAAAACATCAATAGTAACAGAAATAATAGTAACAACAGTAGTATTATAATGAAGTAAATAAATACAACCAAACATCTTGGAATACAAGAATAAACCCTTACTGTCTTTACAAGGGTCATTCCCTTGTAAAGTATAGATTAAAGATAACAAATCACTGAAAGTAATATGAGTCTGATTAAATAATTAGGGCCACTGTCTTATCTTTTTTCAAGTTTTAAGACAATTTGTGACATCCATGAGATGAATTATTATAAATATTGATAATGGCACTTAATGGAATATCTCCTTAGCTGATGTGATGATTTCCTCTCTTGAACAGGGAACCCATCGGAAAGAAGAAATCAGGTAAGACACAGCTTTATTTGTGTATTTGAAATGAAAATGGGGTTAGGTGGCCTTGGCTATGGTGTGTTATTTAGTCTTGAAATAAGTGCAGAGGACAAATAGAATCAGGTACTTTGTTGTTTTATTGCTTTTATGAGGCTCCACTTTTTAAGACTTCTTTTCATTACCAATACAAGTTTTCTACAATTCATCTGTAGTATATAATATGACATTATCTCCATCTAGTGGTCACAGAGTTTTACACAAGTAAAGAAACAAAAAAAAAACAAAACAAAACATGAATTCCACCAGCCTAAATGTTCTTGTTTCATTAACAAAGACATATTTTGTCTATACTGGAGTTGACTATTCTTGTACCGGCAACAAAGAAACCACCTTTGCCATTGTTTCACTGATTCTTTTTATATTCTCTCTATCCTCTTGCATCCATGTACATTTTTTCAGTTTTATTCTCCATTCATTTTCCTTTCCATCAGGGATTGTGGAGAGAGCGACTACTTTCCTAAAGCGAGGTAGTAAACACTTAGTCGTGCTGTGTGTGTGACCCAGCAGGTTGCTTCTGGCCTGTCCCCCCTCTCCTCCCCTGGCCTGGGCAGGTGGGATGTGACTCTATTGAAGGCTCGGGGCTTGCATTGGTTCCGTAAAGACTACGCATACGATATAGTTGGTGATCTTCAGACCCTGTGTGGCTAATTTCTTTGGTGTAATTAAGTACTTTGCGTTGGGACAGAGTAGAAAAGACTGAAGATAAAGCCAGGATTTTAACTGTGCATCTAAATGAAATAGATATACCGTCAATGCAACAGGGCCATATACTGTAGATCAGCTATGCGTTCAGCATCAGGCAGCTGATCTTCCAAGTTCAAACTAGCCTAGGTAAGCTTGCCTACCGATCTGCTATTGGCAGGAATTCATTTTTATATTTAATATTTTCATATTAAAATTTCTGATTGACAGAATTGAGAATCTATTGCAGATTAATGTGAAAAAAAATTGTTTAATTAAACCCATTTGCTTAGCTTGCTGCTGCTCACTGAAGGATGTGCACGGAAGGACAACCTGTGGTATTTTAAGTTATTTTATGAACCATACAATAAAAATTTTACCACATCTGTACTTTTCAGATTTACAGATTATATTTAAGTCTTTTGTCTGCAGACACATGATTTCTGTCTGCCTGTGTGTTACGAACACATTTGTTGAAAATGTGTCCATCAGCACCTTCAGTGATCTGCATACTGTGGCAGATTTTAATGTCCTTTCACCATTCCTGCTCTTGATGCTAAGGCATAAGGAGTGTTAAAATAGCAATGTGCTATGTGTCAGCCAAAAGGTATTTTGTTTTCAATTAATCTTTTATATGTAAGTAAATTTAATCTATCAGGGTTTGTTCTAGACACGTTTTTAAAGAACAACATCAATCTTGAGAAAAGAGCCATAGTGATATGAGTTTGTGCTACTGATTGTATTGTGGGCCCTCATGTGTTAAAGTTGATTTCTCTCAGGCTGGCTTGTTGCTAACATTGGTGGTGGGTCTTAGTGGTGCTGGTTTGTTTCTGTGTGGAAGTCACAGCCATGTTGATGATTGACTTAACCCTCTACACTTTTTAAATCCCTACCTTTTACTCCCATTCTCCAT